>NC_081319.1:47863928-48180357 GCF_026419965.1 Kogia breviceps | reverse complement strand
ACAAGAGAAGCCACCGCAATAGGAAGCCCGCACACCACAATGAAGGGTAGCCCCCGCTCGCTGCAACTAGAGGAAGCCCGTGTGCAGCAATGAAGACCCAACGCAGCCAAAAATAAATAAATAAATAAATTTATATATATATTTTAAAAACCCAGTACTGATCAACCTAGTGGCAGGGCAGGAATAAAGACGCAAACATAGAGAACAGACTTGAGGACACGGGCGGGGGTTGGGGGTGGGAGAAGGGGAAGCTGGGATGAAGTGAGAGAGTAGCACTGACATATATATACTACCAAATGTAAAATGGATGGCTAGTGGGAAGCTGCTGCATAGCACAGGGAGATCAGCGCCATGCTTTTGACAACCTAGAGGGGTGGGGTAGGCAGGGTGGGAGGGAGACGCAAGATGGAGGGGATATGGGGATATATGTATACGTATAGCTGATTCACTTTGTTATACCGCAGAAACTAATACAACATTGTAAAGCTATTATACTCCAATAAAGATATATAAAAAAAAACTGGTGAGATGCGAATAAAATCTGGAGTACAGTAATAGTAAAGTAACTAGTTTCCTAGTTTTCACAAATGCAGCATGGTAATATACAATGGTAACTATAGAGAAAACAGAATGAAAACATATTTGAGACCTCTCTGTTATCTATGCAGTTTTCTACAATTCTAAAATTATTTCAAAATAAAATATTTACTTAAAATTTTGTAAAAGTTTATAATTTAATTACAAATAGTTATATTAACTGATTACCTGTTTGAGTTTATTTATTTCCTTTTTTACTTTCCCTGGAAGGCACTTAACCCATTTTCTTGATTTTCAAAAGTAATCAGACTCTTTATTAAACAAAATAGATTAATCTATTCTGCCTTCTATGTTGTTCCAAATTTAATGAAAAGCTCCTCTATAAATGTATTTTCCAGGGACTTCCCTGGTGGCACAGTGGTTAAGACTCCACGCTCCCAGTTCAGGGGGGCCCAGGTTCGATCCCTGGTCAGGGAACTAGATCTCACATGCATGCAACAACCAAGAGTTCACATGCCACAACTAAGGAGCCCACGAGCCGCAACTAAGACCCAGGCAACCAAATAAATAAATAAATATTAAAATAAAATAAATGTATTTTCCAATTTAGGAGTCCATCTTGAAACCTCTTTCTTGTCAACAAAGGGGATAACACAGGAAAATCTTCCTTCTACAAATTATAAAAGGCCATTTTCCCATACATCAAATCTCTAATGAATTGTGGGCTCCCATGTGCTGTTTTCTTGAAATTCAGCTGAAACATCTTGTGTTCTTTGTAGTGACCCTACCGCTCATTCTTCCACTGTTTACTGAAAAAATTTCAGTAAGTTAATCTATCTCAATAAGCATGATATTTCAAAGGCCCACCATTTATGACAGCAAGACACATAAACCTAGGCTTCTCAAAATAATTTCCATTGAAGCAGAGCTTCCTAAATAACATTTTAAAGCCTAGCTTCCTCCTTCATCTTTGGACATCACACCTGTGCTATCTGCTTCATTCATTCCCATCTACCTGGGTGTAGGAACTGTTGTCTCCTTTCCTTCACATCCCAGGGCTCTTTCCTTTGCTCAAAAAAGGTGACCAGGGGGCTTCCCTGGTGGCGCAGTGGTTGAGAATCTGCCTGCCAATGCAGGAGACACGGGTTCGTGCCCTGGTCCGGGAAGATCCCACATGCCGCGGAGCAACTAAGCCCGTGAGCCATGGCCGCTGAGCCTGTGCGTCCGGAGCCTGTGCTCCGCAACGGGAGAGGCCACAACAGTGAGAGGCCCGCATACCGAAAAAAAAAAAAAAAAAAAAAAAAAAAAAGGTGACCAGGTTCAGCTTACAGACAGCAAGAACTGTTTATTTAAAAAAAGGAACATGACTCATCCCAGGAATTCTACACTTTCCAATACAGGACTGTGTTCAGTAGAGAAGAGAGGACACTACAAATTATAGAAAATTACTTCACCAAATAGCATTTCCTGACAGCCCATTTAAAACACTTAGGAAGCATTTCTTTTTTTTTTTTTTTGCACAGACTCAGCAGCCATGGCTCACGCTCCGCGGCATGTGGGATCTTCCCGGACCGTGGCACGAACCCGTGTCCCCTGCATCGGCAGGCGGTCTCTCAACCGTTGCGCCACCAGGGAAGCCCAGGAAGCATTTCTAATTTGCAGATCCTTAACTCTACTTCCAAGTACTACTCAATCAAAAATAAGGAATGGATAGCCGATTTTACGATGTGGGCAACAATATCTTGTTTCATTTTATAAATATCTAGAATGATCACTGATCTAGAGTGAAAGATGCAGATCAACTCAAGAAATGAGAACAAGATGAAACATTGTGAAGATTTTCTTTGCATCAACAAATCCCTATTTCCTTGAAATGATTTCATTTCTCATTTGTGCTGACTATATAATAGCATTTTAGGATACTTGAACGTATACTGTAGGACTCGTTTTCTTTTCCTGAAGATACAGAAAGTAATAAAGAAGAGAAAAACTGTGACATGACTGTGGAATAAAATGGAAATTTACAGAACAGTTACTAACAAAAGCCCGTATCTCCACTGAACAAAGGTGAGAGTCATCCTTTTCCAAAGCAATCTACAAGTAAAGGGAAATGAAGCAGACAGGGGGAGTTTCAGGTGAAATGTGATGGTTTATGCACATCTCTCAGTAAATCCCTGTAAGACCCTTATTAATGATAATTAGAAAATTATTAGCTTTTCAGTTGAGGAATCTGGCAGACAGCCCCTGAACCAAGTGAACAAAATTAACATCAGCTGCCCCATGCATATAGGACTCATCATCATTGCCATGATACTGTATAAAATAAAATAAATAAAATAAAAATCTAATCATGAGAAAAGTGTTAAGCATATTTAAAGCCACATACAACTCTCATATTCTGTACTCCTGCGTATTTTAAATGGTAAGTCTTTCCTTGAGGTAATCGAGAGCTCTCTTTTTCAGAACTTTGGGTTATTCTGAACCATATAACCATCTGCTTTATTGGTGCATATTCATAATCTTTGGCTACACAGACTGATGCTGCATCCAGACAGGACCTAAACATTACATATTCTCCGTCTTCACTGATATCCCAGGACCCAACCCCATATTCAGTGGGAATCTTGTGTATAAAGACATCCCCAAGTTGATTTGACAAAAAGGGAACATTTTCAACATTTGCACATCAGTAATTCATGGTAGGAATTCTTCATGCTGTAAAGGGAGCCTGGACAGAGAGAATGAAAGAAGGAACTGGGATATAAGAGAGGAATAGTCTAAAGATCTAACCTTGGCTATCATTAGGAAAACAAAGTAGTTGAAACACAAGTTTGTTAGGCAGGACCACCAGAGTTAGAGAAATAAATGTTTACAAGTTCTAAATACATGGGATTTCAGCAAGAAAAGGGGACACAGCCTCTGACCTGGGTCACAATATTTACCTGAGAACCTTCCTCTTCCTCCTCCATTTCTAGATTTTTTCTCAGGCGATATTATGTAGAGAAATCACACCTGTACCTCTTTGAGGGCATCAACACAGCCCCTTCACCTGCTATCCCCACTCTCAGAGGCAGGATGACCTTGAAATGCAGAAAAGGCCACACTCTCCTATCCTTTGTCACCTGAGAGATTCGGAAAAAAACGAGCTCCTACATGGAGACCAAAACACGATTTTCTCCTGTCCTGTTTTCACAGTCAGCCACTAATTCTGCAGCAGCAGTGGGGAATGTGGATTGCGGACACCTGATGCACCACACAGACTCTATTACCTTTCCCTGAACTGAAGGCTGACCTCAACTCTCACACCACAAAAATATCTGAGAGCCCTCTTGCATAACCCTGGCTTCACCCTGGGATTGCTTGGAACATGTAATTAAAACAAATTTATTTGTAATCTATATAAATTATGTTGTTCACCTGAAACTACGTTGTACACCTGAATCAAATATAATATTGTAGGTCATCTACATTTCATATTTTTAAACATGTGCTCTCAGGCAGAATCTGTGAAGAGGGTCACAGGTAAGAGTAGCAACTGAAACTCGCCATGTCATCTTTATTGTAAGTCTAGAGTGTAAAGCACTTATGTAAATCTTGCCTCTCAAACTTTAATATGCATACAAAGCATTGCAGGACTATGGAAGAAACTGGGATTCTGCAGGCTTGGAGTGGGGCCTGTGAACTGGCAGCTTTAACAGCTTCTTCTTTATGCTGATGCAGCTCCCCTGACCCATTTTTAGTAGCACTAGAGAAAGCAGGCACACCACACCTCAGCCCCTTCCACCAACCTCCTTATCGCAAGACAGCTACTGTCAGTTTCACTAAAAACGACCATCATGGTCTTAGAGGATCCCATGTTTGGCTGGCACTTTAAGGTTTACAGAAGGCTAATAAAGGCTGTAACATCTGAATAAGTCTCTATTTGGAAAACAACATGTATACAGTCATTAGTGCGATGACTACTGAGCATCTACTCCGTGTTTACAAGTAGTTTATGGTGCACTGTTTTGGAAACCTCACAGCTCTTATTGGAGTTAATCTTCATAACACCCTGGGAATTTGGCACTAGGAGGCTCATAATAACCATGAGGATGTAGATACTGGGACTCACCTTTCTGTCTCTTCTTCTGTTTCCCTATCATTGATTTTTTAAAAACTCTTTGCATACAATAGAAGCTACCTATAGGACTTCCCTGGTGGCGCAGTGGTTAAGAATCCGCCTGCCAGTGCAGGGGGCACGGGTTTGAGCCCTGGCCCGGGAAGATCCCACATGCCGTGGAGCCACTAAGCCCATGAGCCACAACTACTGAGGCTGTGCTTTAGAGCCTGCGAGCCACAACTACTGAGCCTGCGAGCCACAACTACTGAAGCCCACGTGCCTAGAGCCCCTGCTTCACAACAGTGAGAAGCCCTCACACCACAACAAAGAGTAGTCCCCACTCGCCGCAACTAGAGAAAAACCCGTGCACAGCAACAAAGACCCAACGCAGCCAAAATAAATAAAATGAATAAATAAATATTTTTTTAAAAAAGAAGCTACCTATAGGTGGCTGGAGGAATACAGAAAGGAAGGGTGTCTTGGAAGTTCAGAGAGTTTTCATTGTTTTATGTACACTTTTATTTTTTTTCTAATATGGTAAAGTTTTAAGTTTATAAGTAAAAGCCAATCAGTTTTCCTAACTGGATGTATTTTTATACTTCCATCAGCAATACATGGTAATTTTAACTCCTCCCCATTCTCAGATATATGTCTGCGTAGAGTTGATTCACTTTGCTTCACAGTAGAAACACAACAATTTAAAGCAACTATATTCCAATAAAAATTAAAAAAAAATTCCTCCCCATTCTCAGTAAAATTTGATGTTACCAATTTTTGTTTTATTTTTGTATTTAATTTAGGCATCTAGAAATTTGACGTGCCGTCCTATTATTGTTTCCCTGGTGTCTAGCACAAATAGATAAAAAATGTGATATAGAGAATGAATCCTATTCAGCCCCCCCAAAAAAGGACATCCTTCCATTTGAGACAACATGAATGAACCTGAAAGACATTATGCTAAGTGGAATAAGCCAACACAGAAAGGAAAATACTGTATTATCTCAATTATATGTGGAATTATACTGAAGGCCAACTCATAAAACAGAGCAGAATCTTGACTGTCTGTAACTTGCTATGGGGGAGACAGGAGATACTTCTCAATGGTACCAAAATTCGGTTATGCAGGATGAATGAATTCTGGAAATCTAAGTACAGCCTGGTGAAACAATTATAGGGTATATTATACTTGAGATTTTCTAAGCGACTGTATTCGAAGTGTTCTCACCAGCAAAAAATGCAAGTAAGTGAGATGACAGATATGTTAATTAGCTTGAATGTGGTAATCATTTCACAACATACATGTTTATTTACATTTTTGAACTTGTACAAATACTGGATCTGCAAAAATGGAAAGCAGGGTGCCAGATGGCATGGCTTATGAAGTGCAGGACTTAATGAGAAATTAAGACTCCAAGCAGAAATTAACACAACATTGTAAATCAACTACACTTCTGTTAAAAAAAAAAAAAAAAGACTCAGGGACTTCCCTGGAGGTCCAGTGGGTAAGACTCTGTGCTCCCAGTGCAGGGGGCCCAGGTTTGATCCCCGCTCGGGGAACTAGAGCTCACATGCATGCTGCAACTAAGAGTCCACATGTCGCAACTATGAGCCCACATGCCGCAACTAAGACCCAGCACAGCTAAAATTAAAAAAAAAAAAAAAAAGACTCCAAAACATAGAGGTCTTTGCTCCCACATATCTGCTTCTGGGTTTCAGCAAAATGTGAGCATCTGCTGCTGAGGTGTGGGAGGAGCAGCCAGCCTAACACTGATCTCCTGTAACCTGTGCAGGGAGGGGAGGACCCAGGGTAGGACGGACCTGGACACAGCCTCCTGAGGGGGTGGATCTGGGCGGGGCTGGGGAAGGAGGCCCCTGTGTGCACTGCTCTCCCTGTCTCTGGGGTATTTCCCCTCACTGTCTTTCCTAAGCCTGCCCAACAGAAACTTAACCTTCAGAGTTCATATTCTTTTAACCCATTTAGTCACTTCCATGCCTGTTTTAAAAAATAAAATAAAAAGCACTTTAACAGAAACACAATTTTCTGGGACAATTATACTAGAAGCTATTTTATTCTTAACAAGTTCAAAGAAATGCAGGTCATCATCATCAATAACATCATAACCTCTCCTGTCAGGTGACGGCCCTTCAAGGGGTGACATCAGGACTCACACACAACAGAGGAAGGGAATTGGCCCAAATGAAGCCGAAGTCCCCTACAAAGCACTCCTTTGGGTACCAGCCACACAATCCTGAATTCAAACATTTGACCATTTGTAATATCCTTTGGGTCAGGCTCTGTGAAAGAGTTCAGGTAACATCAGCCATTCACAAATATCTCCTCACATGTTGGCCTGTGCTACAGAATGTGTATTTTCTTAGAGTGGCCATGTGATAGAATTCTGACCAATGATATGGAAAGAGAAGATCAGGGGAGGGTTATGTCTCCCAAGTCGAAAAGGGGTGGCTTCAAATCAAAACCTCTATTATGTCCTATCAGATTCACACATGCTCCTTCTTGCTGCATGGAACATGGTTTGATGCTTGATAGCTGGGCAACCACACTGGAATTATGAGAGAACAAAAATGTGCACAATGCCTGCATGTAGACAATGCCAGAGAGAAGTGAAAAATGAAAAGGTACCTTATGAGTTTTCACAGTCATTTTATCAGCTATGAGCATCTACCTACTTCCCTGTGTACATAGCACCAAACGTACATCTTCTTTTCTATACATATGTATTAGTCCATTCTTGGTATAGCTGAAGACAAACTACTAGCTACAGAAAATGACACATTATTATATTTCATTTATACCAACGTTAAATGTGAGCATAACCCTACCCAACTCCTCTGTATCAATTACCACGACTGAAAAAACTCATCCTTCCACTCCAGTCAAGGTAAGTACAAAGACAACATGGGCTGTGGAAAACTTGGGAACTTCTAGTCTAGAAACTAAATAAACTGTTTACAAAAGAAAGGCTCACTGCCTCTGACTGGTGAACTTCTCACACAACTAAGTGACGCCTCATGCAGAACCCAGAACTCTTATTTATTTATTTATTTCTGGCTGCGTTGGGTCTTTGTTGCTGTGTGGGGGTTTTCTCTAGTTGCAGCGAGTGAGTTGCGGTGTGTGGGCTTCTCATTGCGGTGTCTTCTTTTGTTGCAGAGCACGGGCTATAGGCATGTGGGCTTCAGTAGTTGTGGCATGTGGTCTCAGTAGTTGTGGCTCGCAGGATCTAGAGCGCAGGCTCAGTAGTTGTGGCGCACAGGCTTAGCTGCTCCGCGGTATGTGGGATCTTCCCGGACCAGGACTCGAACCCGTGTCCCCTGCATTGGCAGGTGGATTCTTAACCACTGCGCCAGCAGGAAGTCCCCAGAACCCAGAACTCTTGACAAGACTATCACTCTGTTAAGAGAAAGGTCCCTGCCACCTGTGGGCGGAAGGTCACTTATTTAAAGTGGACATAATTTATGTTGCAGTTATGTTCCTGGCACCTCGTTTTCTGTAAACCACAGCACATGCCTTGCTGACTTGCCTATTACAGTGTCCAGAAGGCTTCCTCATCTCCAACATCTAGGTTGCTGTGTAATATGTTAAAACTATTCACAAAGTTTGTTTCATTCAACACCCCCTCTCCGTCAAACTGCCACCAATCTAAGCCTGGGAAAATGTAATAATCTCTGTATACTAACAGCATCTAGTCTTCAGTACTGCCCATAAATTTGTTTAAATCACAAGGACAGAAACTGATTTCCCAGATTCTCAGAAACCCAGCACATTTGCCAAGTCCCCATCTCCATCACTTGTACATCAGAACACACCACCACTAGGTGCCCAAGACCTTGGAGTGATTAAAGGGAGCTTCCTTGCGGTTTCCTCCTTCCATTTCCAAAGAACTCTCCATAGTTGCTTTCAACAAGTCTCACGTGTCTCTCTAAGAAAAACACCATCATCCTATTTTAGCAGTCTCCACACATCTCCTAGTGCTAACCGCCTAAGTTAAGACTCTGGTCCATTGAAGCTGCTCCACTCTTAACACAATTAAGTGATCACAATGTTGCACGTGAACCTTAATTCGTCACTTAAATTTCTCATTGTTTTAGAAAAACACTGAAAGCACACATCAGAAACTACCAGGGGGCTTCCCTGGTGGCGCAGTGGTTGGGGGTCCGCCTGCCGATGCAGGGGACACGGGTTCGTGCCCTGGTCCGGGAAGATCCCACATGCCGCTGAGCGGCTGGGCCCGTGAACCATGGCCGCTGAGCCTGCGTGTCCGGAGCCTGTGCTCCGCAACGGGAGAGGCCACAACAGTGAGAGGCCTGCCCGTGTACTGCAAAAAAAAAAAAAAAAAAAAAAACTACCAGGGCCTGCGTGGATGACTGGGGGTGAGGAGAGCAGTGAGAACCCTGTGTCCTTAACAAAGACAAAGAAGGACAGTAACTGGCATTCATATGTAGCAAGGATGACGATGAGGTTACATAGAAGAACTGGAAATAATTAGGAAATGAAACAAGTAGATTTTTCTCCTAAATTCAGAGTGTCAGTTGTGCATCCAGAGAACAGGTATCCTCTCTCCACTTGCAGAATTTATGCAATTCTACATTTAATCCATTTTCTGTCTCTTACCTCATGCTGCAGCATTACTCAATTGGAATATTTTTCTCCTAATCATACAGCATCTACTGTACACCCATCACCGTCATGTGTGTTTGTCCACTCCATGTAAATGCCTAAACAACCTCATGACTTAGGAATTCTCCAGGTTTTCACCGGGTCAAATTGTCACAGGAAAGTGAATAACTTTGATAATGTCACTTATAAGAATTGGAAGAAACAATAACTGAAGAAAAGTTGTCTTACCGTTCCTCTCTAATTAAGAAGAAAAAGGGACATCCCCGGTGGTCCAGTGGCTAAGACTCCTTGCTCCCAACGCAGGGGGCCCAGGTTCAATCCCTGGTCAGGGAACTAGATCCCGCATGCCACAACAAAAGATCCTGCGTGCCGCAACTAAGACCTGATGCAGCCAAATAAATAAATAAATAATAAAAGAAAAAAATTTTTTTTAAAAAGAAGAAGAAGAAAGGAATCCCAAAGAATCCCAAACAGGTCAGACAGAAAGTGAGAAATGTCCACTGCAAAAATTAAATCTCTCTTCCACCCCAGTGATCCTCTCTCGAGGCAATCAATATGAAGCATCTACGTATCTTTCCAGTTTTCTCTGCCATAAACAAACATTTATTTATTCAAGTGGGAGCTTTCTCAACATACCATTCTGGATCTGGCTTTTTCTTTTTTTTCCTCTAAATTCTACCTTGGAATTTATTTCCTAACCACCCCAGTAGATCCCGTAGTTTCTGGAGGCTACTGTTGCATCTGGATGGGTGTTTAAGATTGTTTCCACTCTTCTTATATGCTATAACTTTCCTGGGCATGTGTCTTTGCACTTATTTGTAACAAATCTTCCAAAGTGGAACAGCTGTGTCACATGATACATGCATCTTTAACTTCAGTAAATGTTGCCAAAGAGCCTTCCAGAGACTTCATTGTGACACTCCCATAAAAAGATGGGCAGATGCCTTAAAAACAAAAATGAAAACCTGTTTACTACTAAACTTTTAATCTTGGCCAATCTGATGGGTGAAAAAATGAAATCTCATAGTTGTTTCAATTTGGTTTCACGATCTCCCTCATTACTACTCAGATTGAATACCTTTTCATATATTATGATACTTTGAAGTACCTAGTACTGTTCTTAGTCCATTTAACTTTTGGAATGTTGGTCATCTTTAAAATAGATCTATAAGAGCTCTTTTTATACTACAGAATAGCTTTTGCTTATTAGGTGTATTGAAAGTACTTTTCACGGTGCCATTACCTTCTGACTCTGTAGGCTTTGCCACACGTATATTTTAACTTCTATGAAGTCAATTTTATTTACCTTACCTTCTCCTTTCTGTTCCTAGGTTTCCTGTTTCCTGTGAAACATCTTTACTCTAAGATAATTTTTCATATTGCCTTCATTTCCTTCTTCAATGTCACTCCAAGAAAGCAGCAGCTGGAAGCCCGGAGGGTCTGAGTTTGTCCCTCTGCAGCTTTTCAGAGCAGCCTTCCTTGCCTTTGGAGATGCTTCTCAAACAAGAGTGGAGTCTGCAGATCACAGCCTGCCAGGAGGTCACAGGGGCTTGGAGTCGGGGGAGTCACAAGCGTGGAATCATTTGGGGAATCTGGGTGACGGTTATATGGGAAATCTTACTATGCTGACTAGATTTCTGTGCATCTGAAATTATGCTGAAATAGAAAGATTTTTTTAGAGGGATAAAACAGGGAGCAGCACAGGGCCACACAGCCACAAGTTGGGGTGAGAGGGTGGAGGCCCCACATACCCTCCAGATGAAAGACAAGGGTTTGGAGGTGGTTGGCCAAGGCAAGATTTCACCCACTCACTGCTGGACGTGCCCACAAGCGCTTCAGCTTCTTTCCTGCATTCTCTGGGGGAGACTCCAGCCCTGAGGCCCGGGGCTTCCTCAGAGTCCATCCTTGGGGAAGGAAACGAGCCCTAAATATGCGGTCCTGAGTTAGTCATGATGCTGCCCTGGCTGCCTTGGGTGGGGTTTGGGAAAGGGGCATTGATTACAAATAATAAAACCTTGGAACCTTACATGTCAGACCTAGGAACCAGGAGCCAAGATGAGCCAATTTAAAAGGGAAAGAAAATGGAGAATGACACCCGTTTGTCTCATATGTGACCCCCAAATAGGGCCAGGCGCCATGACCTCACCTGTGTGTGGCTAGCCATTTCAGCTACTGTCAAGATCAACTCTAGAAGAGCTGGACTAACCTTGACTAACTTTCTAGTTTTCTTTGTTTTTTCATTTCAAGTTGAAAAAGTTAGAGATGCTTGTGACTTTTAAAATTTTGTTCTATATTTTGAACAAATAATGCCTCCACATGGCTCAAAATTTTAAAAGTACCCCTAGCCACTTTAATGCATCCTAATTGCTGGTTTCTTTTAGATCTTTCCAGAGATGTTATATGCACTGAGAAGCAAATATGTTTATGCATTATTTCCCTTCTAATTCATACAAAGGGCAGCAATGTGTTCTGTACTTTGAGTCTTTCCATGGAAAATGTATCTTGGAAACACTGGAGATCTTTCCATCAGCATGTGGAGACCTGGCCCATTCTTTTTCACGGCTGCATAGTGTTCCATTGTATGGCTGGCCCATCATTTATTTAACTAGCACCCTATCCATAGGCATTTAGGTTGCTTTCAACATCTCACTAGTACAATCATTACTGCAAAGAAAAGCTTGTACAGAGATCATTTTACCTGTATGTGTGTATTATCTATAGGAAGGATTTAATGCCTTGAAGTGGAAATGTTGGGCCAAAGAGCTTAAACGTTTGTAATGTTGATAGACATTAATGCTCTGCTCTCCACAGGGGCACCTGTCATTTTCTTAAGTGATGTTAACTCTACTGAAAGGAGCCAGCCTGGTGTGGCAGGAGAAGTCCCAGACCAGGGGAGAGGGGAGCTGAGATGGAGCCCCAACCCTGCAGTTATGCATTGCATGTCCCTGGGAAAGTCGGCTTTGTTTGATTCCTCGCCTGAGAAGTGAAGGGACTGAGTAGGGTGCCCAGGGAGTCCCCTGGTGGTCCAGTGGTTAAGACTCTGCACTTCCAATGCAGGGGACGCGGGTTCGATCCCTGGTTGGGGAACTAAGATCCCACATGCCCTGTGGCGCAGCTGAAAAAAAAACGAGTAAGGTGCCCAGGACCCGACAGTCACCTTTGCTGCCATAAGGAGAGGCAGAGGTACCCTGGTCACTTGGAATAATGAGAACCGGGTCAGCAGCTTTCTGCTGTCCTCTGAATAAAAGAAACCAAGCCCTAAGTGCACACAGCACTTACAAAAACCTGGGGCTGGGCTCTGTCTGCAGGGAGGCCCTGGTCCTGCTCTGGGGGCTCAGGGATGGGAGGGAGATGCTTACTTTTCTCTGTATTTCCTTTTCCATCATCAGAATTTAGCACCATGTGCATGAATTACCTATTCAAAAGTTAAGTTCACTATTTAGAACAGAAACAAAGAGAAGCCTTCTGGAAAGCATACTGGCCTGGGAGGGAGGACGTCTGTCTGGGTTTTAGCTGCTTCACTTCTCTGGGCCTCCTTCATCTCCTTTGACCAGGGAGGGCCTTGAACAAGATGAACTTTCTCCGGTGACTTCCAAGCCAGAGTGCGTGTAAAAGCATCCAAGGGGAACACACTTTGGGGTCAGACAGAACTGGGCCTGAGTCCTGGTTCCCTCAACAGACCTGCTGTGTTACCTTGGGCAAGTTACTCAACCTCTCTGTGCCTCCATCGCCTCATCTGGAAGATGGAGATAAGAACACCCATGTCGGGCTTCCCTGGTGGTGCAGTGGTTGAGAATCCGCCTGCCGATGCAGGGGACATGGGTTCGTGCTCTGGTCTGGGAAGATCCCACGTGCTGCGGAGCGGCTGGGCTTGTGAGCCATGGCCACTGAGCCTGCGCGTCCGGAGCCTGTGCTCCACAACGGGAGAGGCCACAACAGTGAGAGGCCCGCGTACCGGAAAAAAAAAAAAAAAAAAAAAGAACACCCATGTCACAGGCCTGTCGGGGGAGTAGGAGGTCATGTGTCTAAAGCAGGTTCTACGGTGCCAGGCTCAGTAAAGGGTGCTGTAATCAGTTGAGGGCAATACCAAATACTCTACAAAAAATGAGCTCTACGGGGAACCTTAGAAATAGTGTCCATTCTGACACCCTCAGTTTACAGATGGAAAGTGGCAGTGCAGAGAGGGTGGGATATATTGGGTGTCAGCCGAGGAACCCAGCGCGCCTTCCTTCTCTCTTCCTGCCCAGAAGTTCTGGGCCTCAGGAGATGTGGCTCTAACCCAGTTCCCTGTGTGATGGCATTTTATCCATCAGCTGGTCCTAAAGAGTCGTCTATTCTCACGTTCCCTGCCTGGCACAGCTGACACCAGGGTCTGGTCACAGGCCACTGGGACTAGGAGGCCCCAGTATTGCAGCCCTCAAACCACGCCAGGGTCTGGCCTTCCCAAGTGATGGATCCCAGGCAACTCCTGGGATATTGGGGTCAGGGACATCCCACTTAAGACTCTCTGCTCTCTACTCACAGAGGGGACAGGCTTCAGGCCGCCCTACCATGGCACAGGAAGTTCAAAATGCAAACTCTCCTAGAAAAATAGGCATGGACCGAATTTCACATTAACCCAGAGATGACAGGATGAGGAGAAGGGAGAAGAGAGAGAGGCAGGGAAGAAGGGCCTGAAAACAACAGAAGGGGTGAGAGACAGGTATACATTTCAAAATGAAACTCACAGGGGACTGATTTTATAGCCAGGAATGGAATCTTCTCATTTCTGTGTCCCCAGCCCATGGCCTGGCACACGGTCAGTGCTCAACAGATGGACAAATGCATGCGTCAACGAACGGGTGAGCAGCTCAGAGGGCTGTTGTTTAACTGGGATAATGTGTGAGGAAAGGCTCTGCACCACAAATCCCTCAGTGCGGCCAGCTCCTGGCACACGGTAGGGCCTAAGTCGCTGTGTGCTTATGGCACGGGTGCGCCTCCCAGAAAACTATGTCCTCTTCTTCCAAAGGAAGCTGGTAGTCTATTTTGGAAGGAGAGCCTCATCGGCATTGCTTTGGGGATTCAAACCTGCCCCTGACCAAGCTCCGTGAGCATCTCCCGGTTCTGAGGAAGAAGGGAGGCGAGGCCCTGTCTAAATCATAAAGATGTTGCATCCTGATACATTTTCCTCCCTTTTTTGTGGAGACAAGGAGGAGTTAGTAAATCCTCATCCACAGATCTGCAGGAGCAAAATCTTGTCTTCTTGTATCAGAAGCTATAAGGTCATTTCTAACCTGACAAGTCCACACAAAAACTTGTACACAAATATTCTTAACAGCATTACTCATAACAGCCACAAAGCGGACGCAACCCATACGTCCATCACAAGGTGAATGGATAAACAAAATGTGGTACGTGCACACAATGGAACAGTATTCAGTCATAAAAAGAAATAAAGTACCGATACATGTTACAACATGGATGCACCTTTAAAATATTATGCTCAGTGAAAGAAGCCAGACACAAAAGGCCATATACTGTATGATTCTATGCCTATGATATGTCCAGAATAGGCAAATCCATAGAGGCAGAAAGCAGATTTGATTGACAGCGGGCTGGGGGTACCGTGGCATGGAGAGTGACTGCTAATGGGTGTGGGAGTTTCTTTTTGTGGTGATAAGATGTTCTGGAATTAGACAGTGGTGATGGTTGAAAACTTTGTGAATATAGTAACAAAATACTGAATTATACACATTAAAAAAGAAATAAGTAAAATTTTAAAACCAGAAAAAAAAATAGTAACACTGACCTATCAGGCCATTGACTGTTGAACCTGGACGTCAAATTGCCAGCTCCAGAGCAAACAAACTCCAACCCATCATCCAGGGTGCACACCAGAAAGACAAATTCAGATACACAGTTCATTCTCTTATCAAGATATGATACCTCTGAAATGAGTAAAGAGACACAGTGAACACTTCCTCATCTTCTTAGATGGAGACACGTATCTCTCTGCTTTTTGAAAAATGACAAACCTTCCTCTTAGACAAACATCTCATTGTGTCCCGTGGCCTCCTGCAGAGAGTGAGAGGGTCTGGGTCAGCACCAAGCATCTTTATGTATCCAGCAGGCGTCTGGATGGCAGACTGGGTCCCCTCAGGACAACGTCTGCTCCAAGATTGACTTCTTCTTGCCCTATTCGTGAACTGCTCAGGGAGGCCCAGCCACCAGCTCTCAGCAGCCTTCACGTCTGGCCTTGGCAGGGTGTTTGACTCACATATGTGACCACACCCTGCAGAGCCTTGAATGGTCTTCATCTTCCTCACAGGTAGAATAATGGGGTCAGATTTGATCACGGAGTTGTGAAGAGTGTTCCATGGAGCATCATCTTCAGAGGGGTAGGAGGTGAGACTTGGGGAGCGCCATTAGACACTGGCAAACAGGCTCCTCGTCCATAGGACCTCTCTGGGGCTTTAATGTGTTGAAGGGGGAGGCAGCATGCTTATATGGATTAAGAGCCAAACCCTGGAGTCACACAGTGATTTGGGCATTCATTAGCTGTGTGACCTTGGGCAAATGACCCAACCCCTCTGAGCCTTAGTTTCCTCACCTCTAAAATGAGAGTAACAAGAGGACCTCCCTTCCCAGTGAGGCTGGGAGGCTTCAATGTGTCAAAGTGGGGCTAGTCAATTACCATTCTGTGAATCACAGCTTGGCCTTGGCCCTTGTGGGAGCTCAGAAAGCACAGCAAATTGTGTCCTGTTGAATATGAAGGAGGAGTTTTCCAGGGACGGGGGAAGGGGGAGGGAATCCAAGGCAAAGGGAAAAGCAGGCACAAAAGCATGGAGGCACGACTGGCCGTGCTGGCCTCGAGAACTGCTGAGATGCAGACGTGTGGGTGGCTCAGGCACGGTGAGTAGGGGAGGGAAGGAGGCAGCAAGGGAGCAGCTGGAGAGGGGGCTGGGCCACAGCGAAGTCACTGGGAGTCACAGAACAGCTCTGGAGAGCATCCGGCAACTGCCACGAGTAATGGAGGAGAGCAGTGAAGGTGCTATGTGTGTGGGGAGGAGGGGCCAGCTGGACACGACCCTTCTCTCCCCCAGCCTCGTGGCTAAGAAGGCCCTCTCTCCCGCAGGGGATGTGGAAGGAGACCGGGGGCCGGCAGTCAGGCTCCGGAGAGCTGAGGGGGCTCTCAGACAGTCAGGGGAGCCCTGGGGAACTGGAGCAGCTGAGCATCGCACTTGAAGCTATGCACGGGGAGAGGGTGCAGGCAGCAAACAGACTGTTTGGAACTAGGAATTAGATTCACATGGCGTAAGAGACAAAAAAGTCACGGGACCAAAGGACCGAAGAGGTAACATGAGGGGGTGGGAGCAACCTCTGGGCCAGTTTCCTTTCCTGATAAGTAAAATAAAACTGGGCCCCCAAAGTGAGGTCAAGCTTTTCTCCTCGGTACCAAGAGAATGGACAGATGCTCCTGAATTTGAAGAGCACCAGCCTGGATGAAGTCAGGAAGGAAGCACGCAGGCAGGCAGAGAGCAGTCAAGCCCCACGCCTGGAAGCGGGGAGAGGAGTTTCAACTCCTCCTCCAGGAATTGCAGCTCACCCTGGTTGCTCTTACTCCAAAAAATTAGGAAAGGAAAAAAAGTAGGAAAGAATTAAGATTCCACACCTGGCAGTTTTAACTTACAAAAAAAGTATTTATTGATCTAATTTTCCTTCTCTTGCCATAATCCAGAAGCATGATGCTGACGGCCTGACATATCAGTGTGAAGTTGTCGAAAGCCCCACCAGTCACTGATGCCAAAATTCCATGCCTGGCCTTTGTTAGGCAACAGGACTGCAGTTACAGCATGGTTTCAAGTCCATACAGGAAGCCCACCAACCCCAGGGTCTCCCCCACCTGCCGTGGCTCACCGGGTGGGTTGTGGAGCGTGAGAATCAGCAGCACCGAGCAGACGGACCGAGAAGGCTTCGGGCAGAACACTGCTGCGGTGTACTTCCCCTGACAGAAGCCGGAGCTGTCCACCCGCAAGGCTGCTCGGTCACAGGCCTGGTTCCCTGGGAAGCATCTCCCTGTGGCCGAGGGTCAGAAGGCTGCACACCCAGATCGCCCTGAGAAGCGGTCCCCACACGCCAACCCGAGCCTGAGCCGCCATCACTGTCTTTCCAGCGGGTCCGCCCAGCCCGCTGGTGCTACTGCTGCTTGTGTGGAAGAGCCTTCCTGAGGGGTGGGAGCTCCCTGTGGATCAGGGTGAGTCCGCAGAGGATGAGCAAGACTCCTCCCCACCACAAGACCTCCTGGCACTCTCCATACAACACAAAACCCAGGAAGGCCTGCAGGACAGAGACAGCTGTGAGGCTGGGCAGGCACGTGCCCGCAGGATGCGACCACGGTGGGTGGGCACCGCCTGACTCCCCTGTGGCTGAGCGCCCTCCTAGGGCGGGAGGAAATGTCTGGAGCTGGAAGTCTTGGGCCCGAAAGCCATCTGTTACCTTCAGCAGATCTCACCTGGAGAAGTGGGGAGGGTACCTCCTCACAGCATCGGACCCAGCAAAGTGCACGAGAAAGCCCGGCAGAGGCCGGCAGCCAGGCCCAGCACACAGCTGGTCCACCAAGTCCTCCCTGCCTGGACTGCAGGGCTGACCGGCTCAGCCCCACCAGGGAGAGAAGAACCTCGACCCTCCACATCTCCTGCCTGAGTTCATAGAGCCCTGAGGAGCAGCAAGTAGGCTTTTGACAGTTGGACTTCATCCCCAACTAACTTGAGAATTCCTCCAAGTCAGAGATTAGAGGAGCAGCCACTGGGAGTCAAGACACAGCCCAACCTCTGCTTCAGTTCCTGGCCCTTCTCCTATGTGGGAAAGCAGGGGTTGCCCAAGGACAACCCACCCAGAACCCTCCCGGAACCCAGGTTTGGGACAGAGGAACTGTACGCTCAGGCTACTCACCGAGCTGAGGATATTTGAAAAAGTCACCGTGACAGATGCAATGGCTGAAGACATGGAGAAACTGAGGCCCCGGCTAAAGAACGTCCACATCAGAGAATTGGTGGTAGCCATCACAATAATGCATAAGACGCAGAAGCCCACGTTCACCTGCAGGAGAAAGTGTCACTGCAGCCACGGCCAGCCCTGGGCAGCATGCCCGGCAGACGCCCTCACAGCACCCAGGGTCATGGTTACTGCTGGCAGCCGGGCCACCACAGCCTGGGGGTCCTCAGAGCTTTCCTGCACAACGCTTCACTTAACCCTCAGCAGGCAGCACACCCACTTTATACCTGAAACAACCTCAGAGAAGACCCATATTTGGCCATCTTGCCGGCCACATGACGTTGGGCCGAAGTCAAATGCGAATCCATATCCAGTTATTTTCTACTGAACACCAGTCTTTTATTGCCCCCACAGTGACCAAGGCTTGAAGTTCAATCCCAGAGGGCCAAGTACTTATTACTCGATATGAGGGATGAGTAAATCAGGGGCAGAGTCCTCACTTCCCGGGAGCAGGTAAAGCATGAATAAGTCCCGTCTCCCCACCATCCTGTGAAGGCTACATCCCACTAGGGCCGGTCCCATTGGGCATTCTTGAGCTTTTACTCTGTGCCAGGCCCTCTCCTAATTGTTTTAAGTACATTTGCATTTATTCCTCAACTTCATTTTACAGATAAAAATCCTGAGGCATTAAGTAACTTGCCTAAAGTGCCACAGCTGGGGGGAGCCGCCAGGATTCAAGCCCAGGCAGTGTGGCTCCTTGCTCTGAACCAAGACACAGCCATTCCTGGGGAAACCAAACCTGGGACTATTTGAATGGCGATCCCAAGCATCACTTGGAGAACTTGCAGATTTCTTTCTTTTTTAAAGGAGAGCCTTGAGAGAAGAGAGGACCTTCAGAAGCCTCCTACACAAAGGATATGCAGACCCGTTGCTTGGTTTTGAGTTTTAAACCTGCCTGCAGACAGAGTTCCTTCCTCTGGGGATGGTGTTTATCTAAACCTAATACTCTCATTTCTCGTTAACAGTTTCCCAGCAACTGAATATATAGTGTCTTGAGGAAGGAGTGTCTCTGCACGATTTACACAGAAGCACTGTATATGCCAGTGCCAGCCTGCTTACGTAAAGGCTTATGAAGGTCCGCTGCACAACTGAGACTATAAAAGCCTCATGGCTCATAGTCACTCATCTTACTTTGGACCACTTACTCCAAGAATTACAGCCAGCAGGATACCAACCGCGAGCATGGCAGCTCCCACTGGGTTAGCCCTAAATAGGCTTACACCTAAAGAATCAGCCTGTCTACCGATTCTTAGGTCAAGGCCTAACCCTGGGTTGCAAATGCAATGAAACCTCTTTAACAAGCAGAAGCTGGCCTATGACTCGGGATGGAAGCCGCAAAGAGGTACACCTTAGCAGACATGGGGAGGTAGTTCAGGAGTTCTCAGCATTGGGGGGAATGTCTAGAACATTTCTCTCAGTCAAAATGAGAGGTAGAGAAGACTTCCCTGGTGGTCCAGTGGCTAAAACTCTCCCAATGCAGGGGGCCTGGGTTCAATTCCTGACTCCGGGAACTAGCTCCCACGTGCCCCAACTAAGACCCGGCATGGCCAAATAAATAACTTTAAAAAAAAAAAAAAAGGTAGAGAGCGGACGTAGGAGGTGTGCATCTTCCCCCAAAGCGAACTAACCCAATCGGAGAACAGATTTTAGATGCCCCCAAATGCGGCGCCGCAACGCGTTGGCCTGGGGAGGCGGAAGGAATCCGGCGGAGGCGTCGGTGCAGGCGGCTGCGCACACACTGCCCCTCTCGGCCTATGACATGCCACCTTGGAGCCCGCTGCGCCAGCCACGGACGCCCGGAGGAGCACGCTCCGCGTTGGACTGAGGCCTCACGTGACGCGACGCTCACGTGGGTGCGGTGGCCAATAGAGGCTCCCCGAGGGCCTAGAGGGGCGGGGCCGCCTGCAGAGCCCCAGGCCTCCTTCTTCCGGGGTTGGCTCTTTTCCGCGTTCGGTTTAGGCTTTCCCTGGCTCGCTCCTGGACCGATGTGCAAGCCTGACAGTGGCGGTGGTACTGTGGTTGCTGATGTAGACTAACTCTTCGTGGCCTAGCAGTTTCAATCCTTGTCATTAGGGGTGGTCTAACATCGGCTTCCCCTGGGAATCTGTTTAACTCCCAGGTCCCGCCCCACACCCGTTGAATCAGAATCTACTTTTTAACAAGACCCCCAGGAGATCGACATGTACCTTAGAGATACTTCGGCAGAGGGCGCCAAAGACCTGCAGACTCAGCAAGAAAGTGGGCTAGGATTAGGGCTTCTGACAATTCAAAAGGCCCTGATGGATATATGCTCATTGTAAGAAATTTAGAAAGTGTATTAGAAAATTTCATCCATAATGGCCACAACAGTGAGAGGCCCGTGTACCGCAAAAAAAAAAAAAAAAAACAACAACAAAAAACTTACTAACAGCACTATGGTGTTAACTAGAGCACCCTTAACTGGGAGTGTGAAGGGGAAGGAATACCTCATCCCACATTTACTTAATGGAATTTTAAAAAATTAATTAATTTCATTTTTAGCTGTGTTGGGTCTTCGTTGCTGCACGCAGGCTTTCTCTAATTGCGGTGAGCCGGGGCTACTCTTCGTTGTGGTACGTGGGCTTCTCGTTGTGGTGGCTTCTCTTGTTGCGGAGCACAGGCTCTAGGCGCCTGGGCTTCAGTAGTTGCGGCTCGCAGGCCCTAGAGCACAGGCTCAGTAGTTGTGGCGCACGGGCTTGGTTGCTCTGCAGTACGTGGGATCTTCCTGGACCAGGGCTCGAAACCGTGTCCCCTGCATTGGCAGGCGGATTCTTAACCACTGTGCCACCAGGGAAGTCCCCACATTTATTTTAAAAGCAATGAAAACAGACATCAAAGATGGCTTATGGACAAAAGATGATCTATGGAGTTCTGGGAGACCCATTCAAACTCTGCCTCAAACTTAGGGCCTAAAGTCACAAATTTAAGAGGCCTTTAGGGGCCAAGGAGGGAATTTAAATGTGTGAAGTTCCCCACCCGCCTCCCCATGAGACAGGAGGGATGGGTGTGGCCTGTGATGACCTAGGGAGTGAATGTCTTGTCTCTTTTATGCCCTCTCTCCAACCTTACCTCAGCGTCTTCCTCCCTTCACTTTGATGGCAAAATATTAGCTCTCTGCACAGACACCCAATAGAAATACAGAGGCAGAGTTTTGGAGGAAAAAGAAAGAGTAGCTTTGTTCTTTGCCAAGTAGAGAGAACATAGCAGGCTGGCGCCTCGAGAACTGTACCCTCCTCCCTGGGGAATCAGGAAATGTCTTATAGGTGGGGCTTGCAGTCTGGGGTAGGTGATAAGGATCAAAGTAGTTAAGGTCTTGCATTCTTCTTTCTGCTTTATTTCAAAATGGTCACAGCTGGCATCAAGGCAGCCCGGTAATTGGGTGTGTTCATCTCTGGGTTATCCATCCAGGACCTTCTTTCTGAAATGCAGAACACTCCAAGGTGTTATTTGGTACAAGGGAGTGTAGGGGGTGTATATACCAGGGGCAGGATGTAATTCACAGAGTCAGAGTCTTAGAGGTTAGCTTTGTGAAGGACAAATCTAATTACAGACACTACAGATCAGTAACAGTTAAAATAAAACTAGGATTGATTAACTCTTTCAGGCCAGTTTATGCTGCTTCTCTAGCCTGTTCATTGTTCCTTTATTTTCCTTGTTTGTCAGAAAAGAAAAACCTCATTTCAACAAGACAAGGACACAGGAGCTTCTTTACACTTCCAGCTTGTGTCCATTTCTTTGCCCAGTTAAACAAATGAGCACATACATACTCAGGACCAGGACTGTTCCAGGCAGCAGAATTGCCAGGATGACTAAGATCCCTGCACTCCTTGGGTTCTGGCTTTTTGCAAAACTTTCAGTTCTAGCTCCCTGTCCTTAGCTGGCCTAAAGCTTTATCTACTTTTCCTTGCTGTGAGTGACGTTATGGGTTGAATTGTGCCCCCTAAAAAGATGTTGAAATCCTAATCCCCAGCACTTGTGAATGTGACCTTATATGGAAAGGGAGTCATTGCAAATGTAGTCAAATTAAGATGAGATCATTAGGGTGGGCCCTAATCTGACTAGTGTTCTTAGAAAAGGCAGACGGGAGAATGCCATGTGACCATGGAAACAGAGATTGGAGTGATGCATCTAAAAACCAAGGAATGCCAAGGGTTGCTAGCAACACCACAAGCTAAGAGAGGCATGAAATAGATTCTCCTCTGGAGCCCTCAGCCTTGCCAACACCTTGATTTTGAACTTACAGCCTTCAGAACTGTGTGAGAATAAATTTGTTGTTTTAAGCCATCCAGTTTGTGGTAATTTTTGGCAGCAGCCCTGGGGAACCTATACAGCTTGTTGATGAAAAATTAATCAGTCAACCTAAGAAAAATGGAAAATTTTTTTTTTGGCTGTGCCTTGTGGCATGTGGGATCTTAGTTCCCCGACTAGGGATTGAACCCATGTCCCCTGCGGTGGAAGCTCGGAGTCCTAACCACTGGACCATCAGGGAAGTCCCCCAAATGGAAAATTTTATTCAAGCCAAATTTGAGGATTATAACCCAGGAAGAGCAACTCAGAAAGCTCTGAGAACTGTTCTGCCTGTTAGAAGTCAAGGCACAGTTATACAAGTTTTTGAAGAAAGAGGGCTGTACATCAAATGACATATTGACAGTTTACATAATCCAGACCTAAGCACCATGTGACCCCTTACGAGATCAAGACAGAATATTATCTTTAAGGAGTTGTGCTACTGATGCTAGGAGAATATTGCTCTTTATGGTTGAGCAGGTAGTTCTGCCAATGGGGGAGCTTTGTTCGACTCATAATGCAGATACAAGAAGCAGAGTCAGGGGAGAGAGGAGGCCAAAGAGCACAGAAGATTTTTTTGTTTATATATATATTTTTTAAAATTTATTTTTGGCTGTGTTGGGTCTTCATTGCTGCACATGGGCTTTCTCTAGTTGTGGTGAGCAACGGCTACTCTTCGTTGTGGTGGCTTCTCTTTGTTGCAGAGCACAGGCTCTAGGCACACAGGCTTCAGTAGTTGTGGCGCGCGGGCTTAGTTGCTCCGTGGCATGTAGGATCTTCCCAGACCAGGGATCAAACCTGTGTCCCCTGCATTGGCAGGCGGATTCTTAACCACTGTATCACCAGGAAGTCCTATATTTTTTCTTGTCTTGCCATAAAATATGCATTTTATTTCACGAGGTGATAAGATCCAAGCCTCTTTATTACCAGCTTCACTGCATCACCTTCTCCTACTTCTAAGGCAGTCAGTGTCTATTCTTTACCTAACACTGAATTTCGGTTCATTCATTTCTGGCTCTTAGGGATTTACTATTACTATTCCTTGAAAGTTCAACTATGCATTAATTTTCTAAAATAGTTTTTTCTTCAGCATTATTGAGGTATAATTTACAAACCATAAAAGTAACTTAAAAAAATTTTTTTCATTTCCTGAATCAGTTCATTAAGAATTTGCCTTTTTTTTTTTTTAAATTGGCTGCATCGAGTCTTAGTTGCGGCACACTGGAACTTCGTTGCGGCACGTGGGGATCTTTCATTGTGGTGCTTGGGCTCTTCATTGTGACATGCAGGCTTCTCTCCAATTGTGGCTCTTGGGGTCCAGAGCATGTGGGCTCAGTAGTTGCAGCATGTTAGCTTAGTTGCCCCGTGACACGTGGGATCTATAGTTCCCCGACCAGGGATCGAACCCACGTCCTCTGCATTGGAAGGTGGATTCTTAACCACTGGACCACCAGGGAAGTCCCAAAATTAACCCATTTTGAATGTAGTTTAATTTTTATTAAATTTATAGAGTTGTGCAACCATCACCACAAAACACTTTTAAAATATTTCTGCAACATCAAAAAGTTCTCTTGTGGGAATTCCCTGGAGGTCCAGTGGTTAGGACTCCATGCTTTCACTGATGAGGGCCCAGGTTCAGTCCCTGGTCAGGGAACTAAGATCCCACAAGCCATGCAGCACAGCAAAAAAAGAAAAGTTTCCCTTGTGCCCATCCCCAAGCAACCAGTGATTTGCTTTCTATCACCTGGCCTTTTCTGAACATTTCACATAAATGGAATCATACAATATGTGGTCTTTTGGGTCTGGCTTCTTACACTTAGCATGCTTTGTTCTCCCCGCCCACCCCCACGGTTCCTGCATTTTGTAGGAACATGTATCAGTTTGTCTCTTTTTTTATTGCTGACTACTATATGTAAAAAGTGTTCAATGTCATTAGTCATTAGGAAAATATAAGTGATATGCCACTTCATACCCGCCAAGATGACTACAGGAAAACCTGATGGTAACAAGTGCTGGTGAAGATATGGAAAAACTGGAACACACTGCTGTTGCGAACATAAAATAGTGCAGCTAAATGGTATGTTTGGAAAAGGTAGACAATATGTTAAAAAGAAGATGAACACATGTTCACCAGATGAACCAGCAATTCTTTTTAACACCTTTATTGGACTATAGTTGCTTTACAATCGTGTATTAGTTTCTGCTTTATAACAAAGTGAATCAGCTATACATATACATATATCCCCATATCTCCTCCCTCTTGAGTCTCCCTCCCACCCTCCCCCACCCATCTAAGTGGTCACAAAGCACCCAGCTGATCTCCCTGTGCTATGCAGCTGCTTCCCACTAGCTATCTATTTTACATTTGGTAGTGTATATATGTCCATGCCACTCCCTTACTTTGTTCCAGCTTACCCTGCCCCCTCCCCGTGTCCTCAAGTCCATTCTCTTCCTCTGTGTCTTTATTCCTGTCCTGCTCCTAGGTTCTTCAGAAACTTTTGTTTTTTAGACTCCATATATATATGTATTACCATACGGTATTTGTTTTTCTCTTTCTGACTTACTTCACTCTGTATGACAGACCCTAGGTCCATCCACCTCACTACAAATAACTCAATTTCGTTTCTTTTTATAGCTAATATTCCATTGTATAGATGTGCCACATCTTCTTTACCCATTCATCCAATGATGGACACTTAGGTTGCTTCCATCTCCTGGCTATCATAAATAGAGCTGCAATGAACATTGTGGTACATGACTGTTTTTGAATTATGGCTTTCTCAGGGTATATGCCCAGTTGTGGGATTGCTGGGTCATATGGTAGTTCTATTTTTAGTTTTTTAAGGAACCTCCATATTGTTCTCCATAGTGGCTGTATCAATTTACATTTCCACCAGTAGTGCAAGAGGGTTCCCTTGTCTCCACACCCTCTCCAGCATTTATTGTTTGTAGATTTTTTTATGATGGCCACTTTTTTTTGATGACAGCCATCTGACTGGTGTGAGGTGATACCTCACTGTAGTTTTGATTTGCATTTCTCTAACGGTTAGTGATGTTGAACATCCTTTCGTGTGTTTGTTGGCAATCTATATATCTTCTTTGGAGAAATGTCTATTTAGGTCTTCTGCCCATTTTTGGATTGGGTTTTTTTTTTATATTGAGCTGCATGAGCTGCTTGTAAATTTTGGAGATTAATCCCTTGTCACTTGCTTCATTTGCATATATTTTCTCCCATTCTGAGGGTTGTATTTTGTCTTGTTTATATTTTCCTTTCCTGTGCAAAAGCTTTTAAGTTTCATTAGGTCCCATTTGTTTATTTTTGTTTTTATTTCCATTTCTCTAGGAGGTGGGTCAAAAAGGGCCATGCTGTGATGTATTTCATAGAGTGTTATACCTATGTTTTCCTCTAAGAGTTTTACAGTATCTGGCCTAAGATTTAGGTCTTTAATCCATTTTGAGTTTATTTTTGTGTATGGTGTTAGGAAGTGTTCTAATTTCATTCTTTTCAATGTAGCTGTCCAGTTTTCCCAGCACCACTTACTGAAGAGACTGTCTTTTCTCCATTGTATATTCTTGCCTGCTTAATCAAAAATAAGGTGACCATATGTGCGTGGGCTTACCTTTGGGCTTTGTATCCTGCTCCATTGATCTATATTTCTGTTTCTGTGCCAGTACCATACTGTCTTGATTACTGTAGCTTTGTAGTATAGTCTGAAGTCTGGGAGCCTGATTCCTCCAGCTCCGTTTATTTCCTCAAGATTGCTCTGGCTGGGGCTTCCCTGGTGGTGCAGTGGTTGAGAGTCCACCTGCCAATGCAGGGGACACAGGTTCGTGCCCCAGTCCGGGAGGATCCCACGTGCCGCTGAGTGGCTGGGCCCGTGAGCCATGGCTGCTGAGCCTGTGCATCCGGAGCCTGTGCTCCGCAACGGGAGAGGCCACACTGGTGAGAGGCCTGCATACCCACACACACACAAAAAAGATTGCTTTGGCTATTTGGGGTCTTTTGTGTTTCCATACAAATTGTAAAATTTTTTGTTCTACTTCTGTGAAAAATGCCATTGGTGGGCTTCCCTGGTGGCGCAGTGGTTGAGAGTCCACCTGCCGATGCAGGGGACACGGGTTCGTGCCCCAGTGTGGGAAGATCCCACGTGCCGCGGAGCGGCTGGGCCCATGAGCCATGGCCGCTGAGCCTGCGCGTCCAGAGCCTGTGCTCCGCAATGGGAGAGGCCACAACAGTGAGAGGCCCGTGTACCGTGCAAAAAAAAAAAAAAAAGCCATTGGTAGTTTGATAGGGATTTCACTGAATCTGTAGATTGCTTTGGGTACTACAGTCATTTTCACAATGTTGATTCTTCCAACCCAAGAACATAGTATATCTCTCCATCTCTTTGTATCATCTTTAATTTCTTTCTTCAGTGTCTTATAATTTTCTGCATAGAGGTCTTTTGTCTCCTTAGGTAGGTTTATTCCTAGGTATTTTAATCTTTTTGTTGCAATAGTAAATGCGAGTGTTTCCTTAATTTCTCCTTCACATTTTTTTACCATTAGTGTATAGGAATGCAAGAGATTTCTGTGCATTAATTTTGTATACTGCAACATTACCAAATTCATTGATTAGTTCTAGTAGTTTTCTGGTAGCATCTTTAGGATCCTCTATGTATAGTATCATGTCATCTGCAAGCAGTGACAACTTTACTTCTTTTCAGATTTGGATTCTTTGTATTCCCTTTTCTTGTCTGATTGCTGTGGCTAAAACTTACAAAACTATATTGAATAATAGTGGTGAGAGTGGACAACCTTGTCTTGTTCCTGATCTTAGAGGAAATGGTTTCAGTTTTTCACCATTGAGAATGATGTTGGCCGTGGGTTTTTCATATATGGCCTTTATTATGTTGAGGTAAGTTCCCTCTATGCCTACTTTCTGGAGGGTTTTAATCATAAGTGAGTGTTGAATGTTGTTGAAAGCTTTTTCTGCATCTATTGAGATGATCATATGGTTTTTCTCTTTCAATTTGTTAATATGGTTTAGCACATTGACTGATTTGCATATGTTGAAGAATCCTTGTGTTCCTGGGATAAACCCCACTTGCTCATGGTGTATGATCCTTTTAATGTGCTGTTGGATTCTGTTTGCTAGTATTTTGTTGAGGATTTTTGCATCTATGTTCATCAGTGATATTGGCCTATAGTTTTCTTTCTTTGTGACATCTTTGTCTGGTTTTGGTATCAGAGTGATGGTGGCCTTGTAGAATGAGTTTGGGAATGTTCCTCCCTCTGCTACATTTTGGAAAAGTTTGAGAAGGATAGGTGTTATCTCTTCACTGAATGTTTGATAGAATTCGCCTGTGAAGCCATCTGGTCCTGGGCTTTTGTTTGTTGGAAGATTTTTAATCACAGTCTCAATTTCAGTGCTTGTGATTGGTCTGTTTATATTTTCTATTTCTTCCTGGTTCAGTCTCAGAAGGTTGTGCTTTTCTAAGAATTTGTCCATTTTATTGGCATATAGTTGCTTGTAGTAATCTCTCATGATCCTTTGTATTTCTGCAGTGTCAGTTGTTATTGCTCCTTTTTCATTTCTAAGTATAGACTTGAGTCTCCTCCCTTTTTTTCTTGATGAGTATGCCTAATGGTTTATCAATTTTGTTTATCTTCTCAAAGAACCAGCTTTTAGTTTTATTGATCTTTGCTATTGTTTCCTTCATTTCTTTTTCATTTATTTCTGATCTGATCTTTATGATTTCTTTCCTTCTGCTAAATTTGGGGGGTTTTTGTTCTTCTTTCTCTAATTGCTTTAGGTGCAAGGTTAGATTGTTTATTTGAGATGTTTCTTGTTTCTTGAGGTAGGATTGTAGTGCTATAAACTTCCCTCTTAGAACTGCTTTTGCTGCATCTCATAGGTTTTGGGTCATCGTGTTTTCATTGTCATTTGTTTCTAGGTATTTTTTGATTTCCTCTTTGATTTCTTCAGTGATCTCCTGGTTATTTAGTAGTGTATTGTTTAACCTCCATGTGTTTGTATTTTTTACAGATTTTCTCCTGTAACTGATATCTAGTCTCATAGCATTGTGGTCGGAAAAGACTTGATATGATTTCAATTTTCTTAAATTTATCATGGCTTGATTTGTGACCCAAGACATGGTCTGTCCTGGAGAATGTTCCATGAGCACTTGAGAAGAAAGTGTATTGTGTATTTTTGGATGGAATGTCCTATAAATATCAATTAAGTCCATCTCGTGTAATGTATCATTTAAAGCTTTTGTTTCCTTATTAATTTTCAGTTTGGATGATCTGTTCATTAGTGAAAGTGGGGTGTTAAAGTTCCCTACTATGATTGTGTTACTGTCAATTTCTCCTTTTATGGCTGTTAGCATTAGCCTTATGTATTGAGGTGCTGCTATGTTGGGTGCATATTCTTCTTGGGTTGATCCCTTGATCATTATGTAGTGTCCCTCTTTGTCTCTTGTAATAGTCTTTATTTTAAAGTCTCTTTTGTCCGATACAAGAATTGCTACTCCAGCTTTCTTTTGATTTCTGCTTGCATGCAATACCTTTTATCATCCCCTCACTTTCAGTTTATATGTGTCCCTAGGTCTGAAGTGGGTCTCTTGTAGACAGCATATATACAGGTTTTGTTTTTGTATCCATTCAGCCAGTGTATGTCTTTTGGTTAGGTCATTTAATCCATTTGCATTTAAGGTAGTTATCAATATGGATGTTCCTATTACCATTTTCTTAATTGTTTTGGGTGTTATTGCAGGTCTTTCCCTTCTTTTGTGTTTCCTGCCTAGAGAAGTTCCTTTAGCATTTGTTTTAAAGCTGGTTTGCTGGTGCCGAATTCTCTTAGCTTTTGCTTGTCTGTAAAGGTTTTAATTACTCTGTCGAATCTGAATGAGATCCTTGCTGGGTAGACTAATCTTGGTTGTAGGTTTTTCCGTTTCATCACTTTAAATATGTCCTGCCACTCCCTCTGGCTTGCAGAGTTTCTGCTGAAAGATCAGCTGTTAACCTTATGGGGATTCCCTTGTATGTTATTTGTTGTTTTTCCCTTGTTGCTTTTAATATTTTTTCTTTGTTTTTAATTTTTGATAGTTTGATTAATATGTGTCTTGGTGTGTTTCTCCTGGATTTATCCTGTATGGGACTCTCTGCCCTTCGTGGACTTGATTATTTCCTTTCCCATATTAGGGAAGTTTTCAATTATAATCTCTTCAAATAGTTTCTCAGTCCCTTTTTCTCTTCTTCTTCTGGGACCGCTATGATTTGAATGTTGGTGTGTTTAATGTTGTCCCAGAGGTCTCTGAGACTGGCCTCAATTCTTTCCGTTCTTTTTTCTTTATTCTGCTCTGTGGTAGTTATTTCCACTATTTTATCTTCCAGGTCACTCACTCATTCTTCTGCCTCAGTTATTCTGCTATTGATTCCTTCCAGAGAATTTTTAATTTCATTTATTGTGTTGTTCATCATTGTTTGTTTGCTGTTTCGTTCTTCTAGGTCCTTGTTAAACAGTTCTTGTATTTTCTCCATTCTATTTCCAAGATTTTTGATCATCTTTACTATGATTACTCTTAATTCTTTTTCAGGTAGAGTGCCTATTTCCTCTTCATTTGTTTGGTCTGGTGGGTTTTTGCCTTGCTCCTTCATCTGCTGTGTTTCTCTGTCTTCTCATTTTGCTTAACTTACTGTGTTTGGGTCTCCTTTTCACAGGCTGCAGGTTTGTAGTTCCCGTTGTTTTTGGTGTCTGCCCCCAGTGACTAAGGTTGGTTCAGTGGCTTGTGTAGGCTTCTGGTGGAGGGGACTGGTGCTTGTGTTCTGGTGGGTGAGGCTGGATCTTGTCTTTCTGGTTGGCAGGACCACCTCCGGTGGTGTGTTTCGGGGTGTCTGTGACCTTATTATGATTTTAGGCAGCCTCTCTGCTGATGGGTGAGGTTGTGTTCCTGTCTTGCTAGTTGTTTGGCACAGGGTGTCCAGCACTGTAGCTTGCTGGTCATTGAGTGGAGCGGGGTTTTAGCATTGAGATGGAGATCTCTGGGAGAGCTTTTGCCGTTTGATATCATGTGGAGCTGGGAGGTCTCTGGTGGACTAATGTCCTGAACTTGGCTCTCCCACCTCAGAAGCATAGGCCTGACACCCGGCCAGAGCACCAAGACCCTGTCAGCTACACAGCTCAGAAGAAAAGGGAGAAAAAAAGAAAGAAAAATAAAATAAGATAAAATAAATTCATTAAAATAAAAAATTTAAAAATTAAAAATAAAAAAAAGGAAAGGAAGAAAGAGAGCAACCAAACCAAAAAACAAATCCACCAGTGATAACAAGTGCTAAAAACTATACTAAAAAAAAAAAAAAAAAAACCAGACAGAACCCTAGGACAAATGGTGAAAGCAAAGCTACACAGACAAAATCACACAAGGAAGCATACACATACACACTCACAAAAAGAGAAATAGGAAAAAAAAAATATATCCATGAAGCCCAGGCTTCATTCTCTGCAGATAGATGGGAACCTTGGTTTTAGGTTCATCTCTGAAGTGCATTCTCTGAAGCCGAGTCCATTTCTCAGGAGAAAGAACGGTTGTGTGAGGGAACCATTGACCGAAACTGCCCTCCTTGGCCAGGCATGATGCAAACCACTTGCGTGAGTTGTCTCACAACACAAGGTCCCTTCCCGATAAGGAACATGGTGCTGCCACCGAAAAGTAATGGGGAGAACTTGGGAGAGGCTGAAAGGACCCAGAAATTTTGAGGCAGGAGATAGATGGGCCCCAGGGTGAGTAGCTGGAGTTTGTCCCCTGTGGACAGATACTCCAGAACAGCAGGAGGGAGGAGAAGCTAAGCCCTGCCCAGATAAGAGATAAAAGACCACATATTCCTCATTCTTGAAGTCAAGGACACCATCCCAACTACACACACACACACACACACACACGCAGAGAAAGGCTCCTTGAAGGTCAAAAAGGGTGGGGGCACCACCCTATAGTAGGTGATGTCAAGCTACCCATAGGCCTCTTCACTAGAATCCACCTTGGCTAAGAGATGCATGTGCACACATGGGAGTGAGGCAGGAGATAGACGGGCTCCAGGCTGGGCATTTACAACTCACCTCCTGTTTACATTTCCTGAGGAAGGAGGCAGGTGGGCTCTAGGCTAGGTATTTACAACCAGCCTCCTGTTTGCACTACGAGATAGAAATAACAACAGCAACAGGGTAAAGAGCGGGACTTTGTCTCCTGAAGACACTTTAAGATAACAGTCACAGCGGATAAAGAAAGAGGCTAAACCCTGTCTGAGTAAAGGATCGAGATGTCACATGTTCCCCATCCTTGGGGCAAGGGAGATGCTGCATATGCACAGAAAGGCTCCTTGGGGGTTAAAAAAGAGGGGGCACCACCCCATAATAGGTTATGCCAAGGCCTCTGGGCTGGAATCCATCTTGGAAAAAAGTTGTGCATGCATGTCAGGGAAGATCCTAGGGCAGGTCAGGTGTGGAAAAAGAAACAAGATAATTGGCCAAAGGTAAACAAAGAGCCGGAAGAACTGCCCTATATAAATGACTTAACTGCCTCTTTACTGTGCTCCTCCTCATTAGGGGGGATACCCACACCCTTCCTCTCCAGGTGTGCATCTCTGCCTTGCTTCTGTCTTAACAAACTGTTTCTCTGTGTGCTCTCCCACTTGTTGTGCTGTGTCTCTAATAATAAACTTTGTACCTGTTTTTGAAGTTTTTACCTCCTTGAGAAATGCATTTTTCAATGGAGGCAAGGGCCAGGGGAATTTAGCTTCCAGCCTCTAGCCCCTGGTGGACTAACGGCTAGGATTCCTCGTTTTCATCCAGGCTACCCAGGTCCAATTCCTGGGCAGAGAACTAAGATCTTGCTTCAAGCCACTGCCCGCTGCTGCCTCTCCAAGATCGGGAAGACGCTGAGATATACCAAATATGGATTCAGAACCAGGCAAAGCAAGATGACTGGCCAAGGAAAACCAGAAGAAATGCCCCATAAAAGTGATTCAAACTACCATGAGGGCACGACTCTCTCTCTGAGCCTGCCCATGTGTCTGTCTATCCACATGTACTCTTTTTCCTCCTAATAAATGCTTTACTTGTTTCACTACTTTCTGACTCTATGTAGAAATTCATTTCTACACTGCTGACAGGCCAGGGCCCTGTGACTGGTGGTCTAGTGGCTAGAATTCAATGCTCTCACTGCTGCAGCCTGACTTCAATCTCTGGCTGGGGAACTGAAATCTTGCTTCAAGCCGCTGCAGGCCGAGGCCACCTCAGATCAATTTCACCCCTAGGTATCTACTCAAGAGATGTGAAACATTTTCATAGCAAGACTTACACAGGAGTATTTAGAGCACTGTTATCCATAGTAGCCCAAAATTGCCAACAGTTCAAATTGTAACCAAGCAGGACCCTACAGGGCCTTCCTGGAACAGGGCCATCCTGGAACAGACCCTTCCTCTGGCACATTCCCTGAGTTGTTTTATAGATGCTAAAACCCCCACCGAATGGAAGAAGTTAATTACTTGATGACCCTGAGTGCATAGCTCCCAGACCTACTGGCACCTAAGGACTGATAGTCTTAACCCCTGTGACACTGCCCCATTACCTCACCATCAACCAGTCAGAGAACTGGGCACGAACTTACCACAAACCCTGAGATGCCTCTCCCTCATCTTGCTTTTTTATTTTTTTTAAAGGATTTATTTATTATTTATTTATGGCTGCACCGGGTCCTAGTTGCAGCATGCGGGATCTTTTGTTGCGGCACGTGGGCTTCTCTCTAGTTGTGGTGTGCCAGTTTTTCTCTACTTGTGGCATGCAGGCTCCAGAGCACATGGGCTCTGTAGTTTGCAGCACGCAGGCTCTAGCTGAGGTGTGCGAGCTCAGTAGTTGTGGTGCACAGGCTTAGTTGACCCACAGCATGTGGGATCTTAGTTCTCTGACCAGGGATCGAACCCAGGTCCTCTGCATTGTAAGGTGGATTCTTTACCACTGGACCACCAGGGAAGTACCATCTTGCCTTTAAAAATGCTTTGCTGGATTTCTCTGGTGGTGCAGTGGTTAAGAATCTGCCTGCAAATGCAGGGGACATGGGTTCGAGCCCTGGTCTGGGAAGATCCCACATGCTGCGGAGCAACTAAGCCAGTGTGCCACAAGTATTGAGCCTGGACTCTAGAGCCCACGAGCCACAACTACTGAGCCCATGAGCCACAACTACTGAAGCCCATGCATCTAGAGCCTGTGCTCCGCAACAAGAGAAGCCCACACACCACAATGAAGAGTAGCCCCCGCTTGCCACAACTACAGAAAGCCCACATTCAGCAACGAAGACCCAACACAGCCAAAAATAAATAAATACATAAATAAATTAATTAATTTTAAAAAATGCTTTGCTGAGGGACTTCCCTGTTGGACCAGTAGTTAGGACTTGCCTCTTTCACTGTGGTGGCCTGGGTCAGGGAACTAAGATCCCAAAAGACACACAGCATGGCCAAAAAAAAAAACAACAACAACAGAAAAACACAAACGCGGTGTCAGTAAATTGGCTGCACGAGGGTGAACAGACCCAAGTTTGGTTTGGTAACACAATGTCCATCGAATGGTAAATAAATAAAATGTGGCATGTCCATACAATGGAATATTACTCTCAATAAGAAGGAATGAAGTGCTGATACACAGAAGTTCCTTGAGGGCAGGGTTTCTGTTTGCCTTGTTCACAGATGACCCGTGCCTGGCATATAACAGTTGCTCAATAAGCATATGGTGAATGAACAATATAAATCACCTTATTAAACAATTTATTTTTAAAAGATTTTATTACATTTTGAAAAATGGCCATATTAACAGTCATAAAAAAGGCCCATGAGAACACTTCAAGTAGGAATACAAAAATAATCTATATTAACAAGTTTGCTATTTATGCACACTGCACTGTCACTAACCTCACTGTAAGTTTTGGAACCTGTATATTGTTGGAGCTTCTGATGCAAGACTCAAAGGAGATTATGGCAGTACTGAAAGAAAACAATAAACTGGCCAACATCCACTGTAAAACTGCAGCTACTGGCTTTTATTTTAAAAAGACAAAAGGTTTTCTCAATATTTACAGCTTTGAAACGGTAACCTCTACCTGCAGGCTGCGGGTTGCCACAGGTGTGCACACGTGCAGAGAGTTCATAAGAAACTTGAGGGTCAGCCCCCCAACCCCCACATACACAGGTAATAGTTGTGGCTCTTAATTCAGCTCTACTAAGTGCGCAAGGGCAAGTCTTACTTCTATAAGAGGGAAAAAAGTCTCCAGACAAGGTAGGTAGTTGATCGGGATCCTTATGATTCATTCATTTCTTTTCTTTTAAAAATAAATTTTCAGCACGCAACTTTTCTGACTCCTGGTCAGTAATTTTTAAGAAAAGGAAAAGAAAAAAAATTAAGGCTCTAATTCTTGTAGGAAGAGTTATTCTTGGCATTCATTAAGTTTAAATTTCAAACTACGACTATAATTTTCCATTTGTAAACTACTTTAACAGTAAACAAGAATCTCATGTGTATGATAACTGACTGAATTATGTTTAAAATAGCAATGGCTGAATATATATTTTTTAAATTCAGGAGATTCCCTGAAGAAAGCAGTTAAGTGATTCAATAGTTAAATTAAATTTTAACTAAATCATCATTTAAAAACCAGAATGAGTTTATTTGGCACAATTTTCAGGAGTTTACCTCAGCAAGCCTGATGTTTTCCTTCTTCAGCCGCACTACATACTGGATCTTCTGATGTAGGTTTTGGTGACCTACCAACTTCCCATTTTCCTCGGCGAGACACTCCACCTGCTTCCTTAACATTTCCATCTCCTGCAGGTAAATCAATCCAGGGAAGGGAAAATGAGCTGCTTTTAATTTTTCTTTTAAAATAACATTATTTCATGCCTTCCAAGAGCACAGGGAGGGAGAGACAGCGCCCAGGTTCCCAGCTTTCGTGACCACGCATCTTTGCGTGCACTGGAGCAACTGTAAACCACAGGATGCCCAGTCACAGCCAGGAGACTTAAGCTGATCGGCTCTGTTAATAAAAACCAACACACAAATGCACCTGGCATGTTCTCTCCTTTTCTTCATACAATTCTTCCAGCTTTGATCTTAGTTGTTCCTTTTCTTGGAATGCTTTAGACTCCAACATTCTAACCCGTTCAACTTCCTCAGTCATTGTAAGGTAGTCGGTCTCTCTGTTCTGAAGGGCACTCTGGAGCTGTTCTAGGCTGTAACAGTAACTATCACGTTATGGTCTCCCAAAGGCACGTAATTATAAAACAGTACTCAAATCAGACACTTGTCACCCAAGCCCAGAATTTTTATTTGAAAGTATCACTAATATTCAGCCCTCCCCTTTCTGACAGCACAGGAAGATAGCAAGAGCTGCAGATACACTTTTTTTATGGTTGTTTTACCCAAAACTTTCATTTTGGAAAGCTCCACAAACTGGTTTTTACACAACAAAAATTTAGAATGGAAACTTTTAGATCTAGCCCTCAGAGCAAACTGTTACTTAAGTATTATTACAGTCTGCATGGTTTATTCAGTGGCCCATATCTTAGAGTAATCATTTCTGGTTTCAAAAACTGGTTCTCAGACGGTGGGACACTAGTCATTTCTTCAAGGATGTGCTATTTAGAAATTATACACTTTATGCAACTATCAACTGAAAATAAACATTAAAAAGAAGGGTTACCCATGGAGGGACCTAGAGATTGTCATACTTAGTAAAGTTAAGTCAGACAGAGAAAGATAAATATCATATAGTATCAGAGAAAGATAAATATCATATAGTATCACTTATATGCAGAATCTAAAAAAAAATGATACAAATGACTTATTTACAAAACAGAAACAGACTCATAGACTTAGATTATGAACTTATGGTTACCAGGGGGAAAGGGAGGCAGGGAGGGATAGTTAGGGAGTTTCGGATTGACATGTACACAATGCTATCCAACAGTGTTGGATAACCAACAAGGACCTACTGTATAGCACAGGGAACTCTGCTCAATACTATGTAACAACCTAAATGGGAAAAGAATTTGAAAAAGAGTGTATATATGTATATGTATAAATTAATCACTTTGCTGTACACCTGAAACTAAGACAACATTGTTAATCAGCTATACTCCAATATAAAATGTTAAAAAAAATTAAAGTGTTCAAAAGGGGGAAAAAAAAGGGTTACCAAACAATTATATAGAATTTCACAAAGCTAACTGAATCCTATAAGCTTCCCAAAAAACAAATGCTTTTTATTTATTTTACAATGCATATGGAATAGAAAGCTTATGATTTAAGTGATGTAATACACAGAATTAAAAATACCACTTAAGGCCAACAATTTCTAGGGCAGTGTTTTCAGACTATATTCTGTGGAACCTCAGGAGGACAGTGTGGGAGTGAGGGTGCTGATGTTCTCCCAATTCATCTGGAGCTGTTGGGCATTTGTCTTATGTGTTTTGCTTTCACTTCATGAAATGGCTTTGTGGCATGGCAGACACTGCAGCTGCCTACCCAACAGCCAATCCCTTGCTTTTTATAAAAGCTCAGTTTATTCAGAGGACAAGAAAGGGAGTGGAGAAGCACACCCAGTTCCCAAAGATTAGTAAATAATAACTGGCCTGAGCTAAAACCATGGTTATCTCTACCCCACTGCCAGGTATTGGTTTTCTCAGGTTGCCCTGCAGCCATGCTAATTCTGGATAAGGAGACACAATGAATCTTGAGGGTTTCTGGGAGTTTTTTTCCCTGACAAAATAAAGTCCCTGTGAACCCACAACACTGCAAGCTGTGATCCTCCTGTTTATGTTGTTTGGAGCTGCAGCAGTCATCTTGTAGTCAATAGGTCACAAGCAAGAGTACCAAAAGCAGAAGAATGGGAAGGGTCTGGGTCAGTGATGGCATCACTGAGTCAATGCACCTCCAGACCTCTTGTTATGTGAAATTAAACATCTGCCCACACCACTGTTGGCTTGGTATTCAGTTCTTTGTAGCTTTGTAAGAGCATTGTCATATACACATGTGGATAATGCAATGTTTAAAATTGCTGCCGTAGGCTGAGACTGATAAAAACCATGTGTTCCATTTTCTGGAGGTTGCTTCACTTGCCACAGTGTGGGCTCCTGTAGTCCCAGGGATAGTGTAGCACTGGTTACTAGATCATGAAATAAATTACATATCAGCTTGGATAGCTTTTATTCTTTTTGCTAGAAGGTCTCAAATGGGTATTATCTATACTTCTACAACCTATACAGGTGGATTCTCATAGATCCTGTAAGTAATCCAGATTTCTGTCCTAGCCCTACAGCTAACTGGCAAGGAAACAGTCCCTGAACTGCTCAAATGCAGATGAAAGTGTTGAACAAAGTTCTGTTCCACACCTATACTCTATTAAGTATATGATTCTATGATGCAAATGACTCAATAACTGAGTAACAAATCTTTCACAAGTTGGGTGGTCTTTGTCAGCTGATCATTAAAAAAATTTTTTTTTTTTTTTTTTGGCCACACCATGCGGCATGTGGGAGTTCCCTGACCAGGGATCGAACGCATGTCCCCTGCAGTGGAAACGCAGAGTCTTAACCACTGGACCACCAGGGAAGTCCCTAAAAAGAATTTTTGATGACATATCACTATGTAACTTCTGGCATATTAACTTGGAGAGAGTTCAAATAGTTGAAGGACAACATTCTAACAAAACTCCTTCCATTGTTATTTACTTAGCATGTGAATAAGATTTCTCAGCCTTTATATCTATAAAAACAAAAAAGTAGGAACAGAATTGATAGTGAATACTGTCTGATTCCAGAATTAAGTGCAACAGAATGAGCTAATTAAAGAAAAAGCATTAAGATAAAATGCATTGAGAGATGCATTTCCAATAAAATTTTACTTGTATAATAATTATTCATAAAAATTTGCATAAATTCAGGATACTTTAATAATTATAATGAAAACTCAATCCAGAAAAAATATAACACTTAGAGCCATATGAATATAATAAATTTTTACAAATTACTTGTAATTTGCATACATATTTTCATTGCTGAGTTATACGATAGGTCAGTCAACAAAAAATTTTCCAAACAATATATTAAATTAGGATATAATTCTGCATGGGTATAGAATGGAAACTTAATTTCAAAGGAAAAAGGAACAATGTAAAATTTTAGACTTACAAATTTCTTCAAGTATTTTTTAAATGGGTAGAAAGTACCAAATCAGTTGGATAACTTTTAAAAGAACATCACAAAAGCTTTATTTCTAAATGTCACTATTTTCAGTATGTCAAAACTTCTATCCTTTGCAATAATTTAAACTTACAATGCAAAATTTTAGACATAGTCAACTCCAAAAATGTGCAAGAGGGTATATGGTGTTTCAAAATTCTTTTAGGAGGTAAAACAAGTGAAAATGTTTGAGAATCCCTGTTCCTGATGAGATCTATTCTATTCAGAGAGTACAATATCTTTCTAACGTTTTATCACTTTGTTAATACCAACCAGTTTACTTATTTTGAACTTGATAGAAAATACAGTGTATCTTGTTTATCAAAGAATGAGGCAGTTTATAAGATTACATAAATTAAAATATAAGAACTATATGAATAAAATAAAATCATGTCCATAGAAAACATATAAAGAGACACAAGGTCAAGACCAGAAGAATTCATAGTATTGATCTATGGGTCTGAGAGGGCCTCAAGGTTTTAAATCAGAGGAAACCAGAAGTGAGAAGGAAACCTGGTCAGTTATATAGTTTTCACTGTCCATGAGGAGAAAACCCATCAATTCCCCCAGGGAAGCTAAGGTTTTCCTGGCACTTATGTCTTTAAGGTTTTTTTTGGAATGGCTTCATATGAGGAACCCCTTTAGCAAGTGGTATTTAAGAAAAGAATTTTGGGGCTTCCTTGGTGGTGTAGTGGTTGAGAGTCCGCCTGCCGATGCTGGGGATGCGGGTTCGTGCCCCGGTCCAGGAACATCCACATGCCACGGAGCGCCTGGGCCCGTGAGCCATGGCCGCTGAGCCTGCGCGTCCAGAGCCTGTGCTCCGCAACGGGAGAGGCCACAACAGTGAGAGGCCCGCATACCGTGAAAAAAAAAAAAAAGAATTTTGTAAAGATCTATTATGTTCACATACTACTGCAGAAAGGAAAGAATTTACTTACCTTGTGGATATTATAAGCATTTCTTCCTTTAGAGGAATACTGGTTGGTATTAATAAAGAAACGATCAACAAGAACTTGAATTACAAAAGAGTGTACTTACTCTGCTTTCATTTTTAGCATTTCTTCAACCAGTTTATTCTATAAGAAGATTAAAGAAAGAGAAAGAAAAAATGACTTAAGTTCTTAACATTGCTAAACAAAAGACTGAAAGTAATCAGTCCGCTCTCCCTAATGGTAATAAAACCAATTAAAGCAAATTCCTTTACAATACATGCATCTCAATGTTCATAATGGCACTATTTACAACAGTCAAGACATGGAAGCAACCTAAATGTCTATCAACAGCTGAATGGATAAAGAAGATGTGGTACATATGGACAATGGAGTATTACTCAACCATAAAAAAAGAATGAAATAATGCCATTTGCAGCAACATGGATGGACCTAGAGATTATCATGTTAAGTGAAGTAAGTCAGAGAAATATCATATGGTATCACTTATAGGTAGAATCTAAAAATAGATACAAATGAGCTTATTTACGAAACAGAAACAGACTCACAGACAGAAAACAAACTTACAGTTACCAAAGGGGAAAGGGGGAGAGGGATAAATTTGGAGTTTGGGATTAGCAGATACAAACTACTATATGTAAAGTAGATAAACAAGGTCCTACTGTATAGTACAGGGAATTATATTCAATATCCTATAATAAAACATAATGGAAAAGAATATGAAAAAGAATACACATATAGGTATAACAATCACTTTGCTGTACATCAGAAACTAACACAATATTGTAAATCAACCATACCTCAATTAAAAAAAAAAAGGGACATCCTTTTCCACAATCCCAGCTACACACACATAAAGGGGGTACCTATTTACAAACTTTCATGTATTGTGCCCTTTAAGGCCTCAAATAGGCACTCGATACTTGCTTCTAAATGGAGAATTCTGTGTGAGCAGTAGGCTTACTGTCTAAGCCTAAGACTAATTCACTCTTAATTCTCAGCTATAGCTAAATCCTGATGGTAAATATCAAACTTAACAGGAATACAAAAAAGAAAAAATTTCAATAATAAAATGGTTTCTAAAATATATAACCATAAATGCTAACTAAAAAAGCATTTTTCACACAAGAAAAAAACAACTAGTATTTTTTAAAAAATCATACTTTAGCAAGTCTTTCTTTGATTTCTTCTTGTTCATTCTTCAGTTGCTGTGTGTCTGAATGATTCTGTTCACTGCATTAGATTAGGAAGAGAGGATGGGAAAAGTGTCAAATATATTCAAGTATCGATTTCGTATCTATTACATGCAGCAATGCCAAGATGTGCAAAGAAGAGCTAATTCTATGGTGATTAGGTCAAGTTAGCACAGTCAATAAGCATGATCAACACATGAGGATGAAATAAGGTACCTCCCCAGCATTCGGGATTCCTTCCATACAGAAGTGAGACGAGCAAAGCTGGGAAATCTAATTACAGGGTTTGGCTGAGAATAACGTATTAACTTAGAGCGGTACCATCTGAAGATCATATGTGAACAAAATGGGGCTGAAAGGACAGTCCAGGAACCTGGCATGAATGTGACTGGCTGGGTCGGGATGGTGGGGGAAACACAGGACACACATGGGGGCGGGGAGGGCCTCTCACGCTGGCCTGTCCCATGGAGCTTCTGATGCCCCCTCTTTGCTTTGGATTTTAGGTCTGGGACTGCTGTAGCCCTTTTTATTTATTAGTTTTGGCCACGATACGTGGTGTGTGGAATCTTAGTTCCCCAACCAGGGATCAAACCCGTGCTGCCCTCGGCCACCAGGGAATTCCCTGCATTGGATATCATAGTCAGCTGGTGATTTTCTGATGCCACTCGGGCTTCCCATACATGCTGACATCAAGAAGGGGATTCTCTGAGCACCAGACATAAATCCCGTCATGGAAAAGAAACACTCCTCTGTACAAAGAAAATTACATTCTGGGCTATACATCAGTATCATGTGAATTCGATTAATGTGAGGCCATCTCTGTGAGCCTGACCAGGTTGGATAATAAATTGAGTTTCTGTGGGCAGCCCCTGGATCAGGAGACACCCCCCCTAGGGGAACCTGCCTGAATGCCTCTGGCTTCTCTAAAAATCTCTCTCTCACTGGTGAGTAAAGGATCATTCCTTGAAGGAAAACAGAAGCTACATTAGTTTCTTCCACTTAATGAATGTGACAGCCTAGATAAAAATGGTAGTGAGGAAAACACCCCAAATCATTAGGGCAGATGTGTTTTCTGTTGTCTAATCCAGGGGTAGGTGGTAACTTTTTCTGTCAAGAACCAGACAGGTTGTGGGAGCCATAAGGTCTCCGGCACAGCTATGCAACTGGGCTGCTGTAATGCAAAGGCAGCCACTGTGATATTTATATGAAAGAACCGGACTGCTCCAATGAAACTTCAGTTACCAAACAGGCTGACCGCTGGGCTATAATTTTCTTCTACTCTAATCTTTCATGAAGAAGGTTCTGTATGGTTCCTCACAAATGGGTCACAAGGCTATGAAATAAAGTATTTTAAACTGTGGTTTTATAAATGATCTGGTAACATTCTAAGTTCCATGCTCAAACTAACTCTTGATAAAAGGTACAATGCTTTTCTTTAGTATGCCTGGACATGGGGGTGGAGCATATGGAAACTAGGTGAGCAGACTGTGGACTACCTGCATCAAAATCACCCGAAGGGGAAGTGAAATCCTTACAAGAGGACGCTTAATAAAATGAGCACCTCCTATGCTCACTAAAACTTGAAAAGAAGCATTTAGGGGAATTCCCTGGCAGCCCACTTGTTAGGACTCTGAGCTTTCACTGCCGAGCGCTCGAGTTCAGTCCTTGGTCAGGTAACTAAGATCTCCCTGCACCCCGCCACCCAACAAAGAACCATTTAGGAATAGGCTGTTAGCACAGCCACCATCACCAACCTCAAATATCCATTGTCTCACTTAGGTTTGGACAGTGCATGTCAGGGCTGCTCCTGGACAGGGATCGGGGGCAGCGGGCGTGGGAAAGTGCCTGTTAAAGACCTTCTGACAACAGTAGGAAACGCAGACACCCCTGATCTGGGGTGCTGAATTCACATTGGGCTTCCATCCCAAATACAGACCCCCTTTGACAAACCTCAACTTCCTGCATAATCTCACAGACCACCACCATCATCTCCATCCCTCAATCAGGGGTGGGATCATAAATCTACTTAATAGTCTACTTAATAGCTACCACTTATGGAGTGACTCCCCTCTCCTAAGCACTGTAACCAGCACTTTACACACATTATCTTTGGTCTTTAAAACACCTTGTATTAAGAGCTATCATCTCCCTCACTTTATTGCTAAGGAAACTGAGGCACTAAGAGGTTTAAAGATGTGTCCAAAGTCACACAACTTACAAGTGTCAGAGACAGGATATAACCTGGGTGTGGTTGCCCTTGACAAGATGCTGTGCCATTATCAGATACAACTAGAAGACTGTCTGAGTTGAGGGCAAAACACCCCCCCCCCAGACCCAACAGAACGCCCCCCTGTACAGCTCCTAGGAACGTGCCCTTCACCAGAAGCCAAGAAGCAAAACCAAGGAAATTCTCCCTTTTTCTGCAGGCAGAACCTTGAGCTTTGTCTTGTTGAAATATTTGCTCCCGCCTCACCCCTTTCAAATACAAGTAGACAGTTTGGTTCAAGTATTTCACGAGTTTGAAATTCTTTTTAATAGCTCTATAGCAATATAAAAGTTAACAGAGTGAGCAAGATGGTGATGACCTTATTTTCCCTCTCTGGTAAAACAACCCCCTCATCAGACCTGATTGAGAAGCAACCCCTGGAGCAGCTCCTGGAGCAACAAGAAATATCACACACGCTGTGAAACCTATTCTGACCTCAGTCACTCAGCTATACCCAGGCAGGCCAAGATTTAGCTCACAGACTGCTCGTGGCTCTTTCTCACCTGTTGTCCTTTTGTCTTTTAATATCATCCAGCTGACCTTGCAGGAGCCAGTTTTTCTCTCTTAACTTCTTGGCTTCCAGGCGTAGGTTTTCCATTTCACACAACTGCTCCTAATAACATCAAATCAGGTTTTTTTAGAAAACACCCTATAGTAGGCATTATTTTGCTCCCCAGGCCATGATGAGACAGGTATTCCTCTTTTAAGCTCCCTCCACACACTGAACACTGCTCTGGGTATCAATGGAGAAAAAGTAGACTATGAGAAGCTCTCAGGGGCTCCGAATGTGATTAATTTTCATACCCCCATTGTCTTAAACATAGTCTCATCAATATCACATAATTCGGACTTCCCTGGCAGTCCAGTGGTTAAGACTCTGAGCTTCCACTTCAGGGAGCACGGGTTCGATCCCTGGTTGGGGAACTAGGATCCCATATGCCAGGAGGCACGGCTAAAAAAACCCCCAAACAAACCTTAATTCATTAAAATTCCTTTATGTGCAAAGATGAACAAAAGCATCTACTACTTTGGTAAATGTTCTATTTGATTCTATTTATTAGATTCTAATTTTAAAAAATTGATGTGCGGGGCTTCCCTGGTGGCGCGGTGGTTGGGAGTCCGCCTGCCGGTGCGGGGGGCGCGGGTTCGTGCCCCGGTCCGGGGGGATCCCGCGTGCCGCGGGGCGGCTGGGCCCGTGGGCCGTGGCCGCTGGGCCTGCGCGTCCGGAGCCTGCGCTCCGCAGCGGGAGAGGCCGCAGCGGTGAGAGGCCCGTGTACCGCAAAAAAAAAAAAAAAAAAAAAAAAAAAAAAAAAATTGATGTGCCACAGCCTCAAAAATACTTAATTGGATTCTGACTTGAAAGTCATGAGCATAACCACCCAGAAGAAATAAATATTTGTCTGCAAGGAGTGTCCTTTTTGATTTACTTCTGCTTATCTATTGTTTGATTTCTTTTAACCTGATCCAATTTCTTCTAAGTACTGTGGCACATATATACAATGGAATATTACTCAGCCATAAAAAGAAATGAAACTGAGTTATTTGTAATGAGGTGGATAGACCTGGAGTCTGTCATACAGAGTGAAGTAAGCCAGAAGGAGAAAAACAAATACCGTATGCTAACACATATATATGGAATCTAAGAAAAAAAAATATCATGAAGAGATTAGTGGTAGGATGAGAATAAAACACAGACCTACTAGAGCATGGACTTGAGGATATGGGGAGGGGGAAGGGTGGGCTGTGACGAAGTGAGAGAGTGGCAGGGACATATACACACTACCAAATGTAAATTAGATAGCTAGTGGGAAGCTGCCGCATAGCACAGGGAGATCACCTCTGTGCTTTGTGACCACCTAGAGGGGTGGGATAGGGAGGGTGACGCAAGAGGGAAGAGATATGGAAACATATGTATATGTATAACTGATTCACTTTGTTGTAAAGGAGAAACTAACACACAATTGTAAAACAGTTATACTCAAATAAAGATGTTTAAAAAAAAAAAAAAAAAAAGAGTGATACTGTCTTCCTACACAGTAGGCTAATTTTGTTCCTAAACGAAAACTCACTGCAGAGGCATGAGGTCACAGACTATCTTCTATGGGGCATCGCATCCTCCCTACACACCTTTCTGCACCCACACTACACCTACCCAGGAACTTCTCCACACACTTCCCACCCCTAACACCACCCTAAATATACTCTCCCACACACAAAAACCATAAACCCCAAGTACCGGGGTGAAAAACACTAGAAGGAAGTTTAAAGAAATGGCAAACAAGAGAAACAGACAAAAGCAAATCTCTCTGACATATAAAGAATGCTTGTACCTCATTAAGAAAAAGTCCAACAACAGAAAAATGGGTGAAGGATATAGTTCATAGAAACAAAAAACCGAAAGAGGCTCAATCTGACTCCTAATAAGAAAAATACAAATTTAAAAATACAATGAGATAACGTGCTTCAGCTATTAAATTGGCAAAAATCTAAAAGTTGGACAGCACTGCCATGAGAGTAGTTAGTGCAGCCTGTATGATATGACACCATAGCATGAAAAACAAATGGGGTAAGGAGATAATGCTTACGCGCCTGGTCATAGATGTGCTGAAAAGCTCTCAGAAGATAAATAAGAAACTAGCTACACCTGGAGCCTACAGGGACAGCAAACTAGGCAGCTTGGAGGAGTCGGGGGCGGGGGGGGCGTGGAGAGGAAGACTTTTCTCCATCTACCCTGGAGTTCTGTCCCTTTTGAATTTTGGATCCTCAGTCACCATGAAAGATACTGCTTATTTTGAAACATTAAATTCATTGAAAAAAACTACCCAGTTACCTTTATTCTGAGGATTTCAGCATTTTTGACTTCTCTGTCTTCATTTAGCTTTGTTATAAGGTGTTGCAAAGAAATCTTGGAGGCTCTCCCATCTTCTATCTCTTGTTCTTGCGTTTCCAGGAGTTTCGCCAAATGTGTTTGAAAGTGTGGTGGTGTTTTAGGGCTCTAAAATAAAATCAAATTTCATCCAAATACCTGATTAAGTGGTTATAAAGATTTCATTGTAAATATACATGCCAAGCACGTAGAAAATACACAGCCTACATATATAGCTTGCTATTCTAATTCTTGTCCAAGTAAAACGAATAAAACACTGGTACCTTTTTATCAAAAAAAGCAGAAAAGTTGTTAGTGAAAATCTTTTTCTGTAAAGACAAAGCTAGTCTTAGCAATTTCCAACTTGCATCGCTCACAAAATTGTTTATTTCTCCTGAAATGCACTCTTTCTTATGAAAAGTACCTGGGGATACTTGGCAGCAGAATCCATCACATGTTCTAGTTGCCTCATTTTGAAGTTATATTCATTCTTCTTCTGTTCTACTTCCTCTTTCTTTTGGTTTAGCTGGGAAAATTGAACAGATGTAAGATTACAAGTTAGAAAATAATACAGGTACACAGTTCAATTAGAATAGACAATCCTCCCAAGGCATGCAGAAATGGACTTCTTACATTATTTTTTCAGGGTTTGATTGATAATTTGACATTTCTCTCACAAATTTATTTAAACTTTAAAAGAAACTTCTTTTTTAAGCTTCACAAGTAATCAAAGGGTCATTTGAGGAAAGTTACAAAATATATTATAAAACTACACTAGCCAAAAAAGAGGACAAAAGTCAGCCACAGGACTTCCCTGGTGGTGCCACAGTTAAGAATCCTCCTGCCAATGCAGGGGACACGGGTTCGAGCCCTGGTCCGGGAAGATCCCACGTGCCACGGAGCCACTAAGACTGTGCACCACAACTACTGAGCCTGCACTCTAGAGCCTGCAAGCCACAGCAACGGAGCCCGCACGCCCTAGAGCCCATGTACCGCAACTACTGAGCCCACGTGCTGCAACTACTGAAGCCCGTGTGCTTAGAGCCTGTGCTCCGCAATGAAGAGTAGCCCCCACTCGCCACAACTAGAGAAGCCCATGCGCAGCAACAAAGACCCAACGCAGCCAAAGATAAAAATTAAAATTAAAAAAAAAAACACAACAAAGTCAGGCATAACCTTTGCCACAGTGGTTAGAACTTGCTGGCACGTGTCAAGGGCAGAGGGTGGGCAGGAGGACAACCACCAAGTCTGAACACACAGAAGCAACCAGGTTGTTAACAGCCCACAGCACTGCTGCCCTACTACCTACTCGCCCTGCTAGCCCACCTTTCTGAATGTAGAGAATTAGCTGAGGCAGGGACCTCATGAGCTCAACCGCCACACAGCCCTGCTCCCCCAACCCCCAAAGCCCATCCTGAGCAACGCTCACCCTGCATCTCACCTTATGCTGAAGCTCCTGGATGAGGGCATCCTTCCTGGTCAGCTCCTCCTGGGCCGACTGCAGGAGCCCCGAGTGATTTTTCGAGGCCTCGGTGAGCATGTTCAGCTGCTCAGTGACGTGAGCCAGGTCCTCGCAGAGCATGTCCCTCTGTTAGGGGACAATTCCCACAGGGGAAGACTCTCTTTAATTGTGGTGCTCCAATATCGATTTGAAAATCATTACTATGTATGATTTTTAAAACGTTAAGAGAGTTTTAAGTGAGAATCTTTTTGTTTTTTTGCTTGTATGCTAATCCATTCCAAGACAAACCAAGCAGTTAATACTTAAGTCATGAGGTCCAGAGATAAATACTACAGTAAATTCATATAAGTATCCCAGTTGAGGTCTAACCGCCCTCTGCTCCCCTCTCCCCTCAACCCCAGGTAATCTCTTAAAGCTGATCTCTCCTTCCTTGGGAGGACTCCAGGCATGGGTCTCTAGTTTACCTGTTGTCTCATCAATAGATTCTAGTCCATTATACACGGGAAGGTAAACAGTTGTAAAGATGAGTACCCCTCAGCTAATTGGGGAGGGGCTGGCCAGTTCACCAGACTCTGATACAGTGCCATAGGCCGTCAAACTTTCAGGGGAGTAGCTTGATAGAAAGTGGCAGAGAGAATTAGAAGTCCTATAGGTTGCATACATAATTCCTATGTACACAGTGTATGTAATCTCTACCTAATTAGAGCAGAATCTATTCCTCCTAACTTTCCAAATGTGCATGTATATGTGCACAGATATATATAATAGTGTATATTACATATACATGAAACATATGGTATTATATACATCATAGATACAATACGTGTATTGCACACACATACCTGATAGATCACAAACATCTCCACATATACTTACTCTTTTATTATATCATTTTCATTGAGTGGGCTCTATTTCATCTTATGGATGCACCACCATTTAACGCTTCACTAAATATTTCAGTTGATTTGAATTTTTCACTATTATATGCATCTACTTCTCATATCTAGATTATTATTGGGTTGGCCAAAAAGCCAGCCACCTCAAGTCAGTCACACCCAACTGTTCCCCTTTATGAGGATGCTCCACAAACATTCACAGGTGCCAGGCTTCCCTCCCTAGCAAAGTCTTATACTAATACTATCTTCTCTGGGAAGCTCTTTGGAATTCTCCAGGCATAACTGCTCCTCTCCCCCCCTTTTCTGTGCTCCCAAGTCATTTATTACATCATAATACATCTACCTCTTAAGCTAGATTGCATGCCTCAAGGTAAGTAACTGTGTTTCAATCATTCTTCCATTCCCAAATGACAAACAGGTACAGGTTGTATGGCAGGTGGGTTCAATAAATATTTGTTGAATTTGTTTCATGGATAGCAAGAAAACTATTTCTAAAGCAGGTTCAGAGCAGTATACATACTGGGTTACCATCTGTGTGAAAAAAGGAAAACTCAAGATATATAGAATTAGCCAAAAGTATCTCTGGAAGGATATACAGGAGGGAATGTATATTGCTTTATATATTTTGAATTTTGAACCACACGGCAGTACTGCCTAATTTTTTAAAAGATACATTTACATCAACAAGATAATTAAAACTTATTTTAGCTAAAACACAAGAAGCAATTTTGTGGTTAACCAGCCCTTTCTTTGCTCCCTGCTGCTACCACTACATCCAAGTAAATGCAGTTTCCACTCTGCTTCCTTTTCAGAAGAGGGTGAGTTACAGGAACTTAGCATGGTGTTAGCACAAATGAATGAAAATAAATCAACTAAACAAAATATAACAATCTTAGTATTATCTATCAATTGCCTAACTACCTTAGGGAAAGTGGCTCAAATTATGACTTACTCCTTTTTAAAAGTCTTCTATTTATTCATTAATAACACACAGAAACATACGGACAAGTAATAAACCAAAAAGGGTGATGATGTGTTAACATCTACCTCTATGTCCTCGGAAAGTATTCTCAGTCTAAGGGATTCTTTCAGATTCAGAATGTCCACTTCCTGTCTCTTAATCAATGCCTTGCTCTCTTCTTTGTCAACCAAAGCAGAATTGTATTTGCCCTGCAGAAAAGAAAATGATGATACAAGATCTGCCTGCTTTATTCTCAGTTTATTTTTAGATTAAAATAACTGAAGAATGAGTCTGAGTTCCAAGGTGATGACCAGATTAACACAAATAAGTTCAATAACCACTTGTTGAATGAAGAAGTGGAAGAGTTAATGGATGAATGGCAAGAAGTGGAAAAGTCCCACAGGTATCAGTGAAAAAACACCTGTTTTTGTCATCTTTATCAGAAATCAGTGGAGTGCAGCAAGCTCCCTTTGGAGCACAGGAGTGAGGAACATTAACAAAAAACTACCTTGACCCAAGGGACGGAGGAAGCATTCACCATTTATATGCAGGAAGAGTAAGTAGTTACTTTAGGAAATAATAAAGTCCAATAATGGGGAAACAAACTCACTTTCTAAATCACTGATGTCTCTGAACTTAACTAAAATGTGCAATTTTTTTTCTTGAAGCAATTAAGGAACACCACATACCCTTAACCATCAGAGGCAACAGCCAGTCTGTTTCTGATCTGATTTGGATCAGCAATTCCCAAATGTGCACAGAGAGCTCTGTTCCCAGGTCAGTAAGATCTGAGAAATGCTGCAGCCAACTTTGCCTTCCCGAGATGCACACAGCACACACATCAGCATATTAAAGGCCCCACGGGTTCTGCAGATACCCAAGCCTGCTGAGCTTTCACTAGTACATATTTTCAAACCTGGGTGACCACAGAACCCTTTTATTTGGGGGGGGGCATTGGTTAACCACTTGAGTCTGTGAACTGTGCCTCATGCTCAAATTTAATATCTTCTTGGCGACAGAACTTACATTGATGTCCTTCAGTTCTTGCCTCAGGGTGTCTATGGTTTCTGTTTTCTCAGAGACTGAGGTTCTTAGCTCCTGGATCTGGCTCATGAGGTCAGCTACAACTTCCTGACAAGGACAGAAACAATATCGTCATACCCAATGACAGCAAGGGGATATTTTCTTAATGATAAATCATTTATCTTTCCAAATGACAATAGGAGAAGTCAATTTTATTTTAGCAAAATGTCATGTCACATTACATTATTAATATTACCAATTTATATTTTATTGGTTTTCTAATATCTTAGTTAATCATTTGCTTTCATTTTATGAATGAATAAGAGCTAGACATATAAGGAATGTACACCTAATTTTATGCTCAGACATACATATTAATGTTTATTACTCTAGTTAAAGCCAACACCAGGGATTTAAGAATTTGTATCATGGCACTCATAATCAATGAGAAAAGGTCGCACTGACAGCATCCTAGTTAAAGGGGGCAGGAATGTGTTTTAGAAACACTGCCATCAAGAGTGATAGAACAGTTTAGGTTGAAGTTATGAGGAAAATTAACTTAAAGACTTCATTCTCTAGCAACCTTGGAAGATGAGCAAGGCCTAAGTGCATACAGAAATGCTAGCTAGCTAACCCTGGGAGCAGGAGACTGGAATGTGAAGGCAGCGTTTATAAGGAAAATGCAGGGGGCCTCAACCTCTCCTACCTTGTCAGCATCTCTAGACTTCTCCAGAGAACTGATTACTTTTTCGGTAGCACACAAAGTCTCTTCTAGTTTCTGTACTTTTGCCATCTATTGGGAAAAATTAATATTTTTAGAAAGAGAATTAAATCACAAAGTTAACCACACACATGTATTTTAAAGAGCATAAAAGGACTTGAAAATCTGCTTTTCATATTAAACAGTGTATACTAAGGAGTAATATTTGAAAATAAAAAGTTGGGTTAAAAGATAATGATTTTGTGGTCTCTATCAGGAAACCACCAACAAATTATGATTATAGCCAGATGGGAGTTAGAAAAACAAGAGTTGAAAATAATACAACCAACCAAAAATTCCATCTTTTTTTTTTTTTTTTTTTAAGCTGTACGCGGGCCTCTCACTGCCGTGGCCTCTCCCGTTGCGAAGCACAGGCTCCGGATGCGCAGGCGCAGCGGCCATGGCTCACGGGCCCAGCCGCTCTGAGGCATGTGGGATCCTCCCGGACCGGGGCACGAACCCGCGTCCCCTGCATCGGCAGGTGGACTCCCAACCACTGCGCCACCAGGGAAGCCCTATTATAAATTTTCAGCATCTGAAAGCTGAAACAGTTTTTATAACAAATCTCTTTGGACATCGGGAATAAAAGTTATAAACTCAAATTTCAGAGTTAGAGTATAGGACATTTACCTGCTGCTCACACTTGGCCATCTCTTTCTGTTTCTCCTGACGTACAGCTTCAAGAACTTCTAAGATTTCTCTGGAAAAGAAGAACTATCTTTTACTCATGACTCATTCAATGGAAATAGGAACTGAGTCCATTCATACAGAAGAGATTCAATGCAATGCAACTGAACTTTATTAGACAGACACATACTTGGTGTTAGGAATTGTATTCCAGTAGGATCAGAAATTTGAACCAGTTTCTTCAACAGTTATTTAACAAGAACCCAGTTTTGTGCCAGGACAGTTTATTTTTCTCCAGAGTACTTAGGACTCCCTAACATAATATATAATATTTACTTATTACCCATCTCTCTGTGCTACAACGTGAACCTCAAAAGGGTGGGGCTATTTTGTTTACTGTCTTACCTCTAAATGTCCTGGCATTTACCAGAACAGTGCCTGGCTTGCTGGATATCACTAAGCGTTTGAATGAACGACTAAATGTTAACTGTCTTTCCCAATTAGATGGAGTCACCCAGTATATAGCAGGGACTAGAAGAGAAGCTATCTCATAGTAAGAACTCTACAAGTATCTGCTGAATACACTAATACAAATTCTTTTTATTAGAGTAATAATCCTCCTGTTGGCTGGAACGAAGAGACTGAGAGAGATCACCAAGGAAAAGAATTTGGAGAGAGGAAAGAAAGACAATGGTGTTCATATAAGGGACCAGAAGAAAAAAAGAGCAGAGAGAAATCAAATAGTAGAGACAGAAATAAATCAGTTCCCACCTTTCAATAATAAATACTGTGATTTATTTACAGAAGGTCCAGAGTTCTGATCACCACCAACTGCTATTCATTTAAAAAGTACTGCAGCTAGTTATTAAATGTTTTGAAAAATTAAGTTTCTCTACATAGCCATTTATACAGAAAAATCTGATATTCGTTTTGGAATGCTTTAAAAAAACTTAACAGGCTATTAGCAATTAAAAAAAAAAAAAAAGAAAACCCGCAAGGTAAAGAATGTGGTAGTAAATGATATTCTAGTCAACTATGGAAAAGATAAATAGCACTCACTTAGAACTGTTTTCTTTATCTTCTTCAAATTGTAATAATAATTTGTTATTGCGTTCTTTTTCTGCCTCAAAAAGCTCCATCAAATTCTAAAAGACAATGTTATAGTAGATTTTAAGGTGTAGTCAATAAACACATGGAGTACCTTCTACGTGGCAGGCACAATGGGCCAGTACAGAAGTTAGGAAGAGGTCAGTCACACATCCAGAACAAGTTCATCAATAAGCAATATCCTTCTTAACTTACATTCAGATCAGATTTCAGAGTTTCATTTTCTTTTTTGCAGTTTTGGAGGTTTTTTGAAAGTTGGTCAATTTCAAACTTCATTACTTCTTGTAAGTTGTCATAGGAATCCTGTAGGCAGGTTTTGCTCTCAAGAAGCTTTTCATTTTCTAATCTTTATCAGGAAAACATTTTTACAAATGTAAATATAAACATTAAATGTAGTTCTGCTAGTCAGATTTATCTGCAGTTCACTTTATCCCATCTACAGACCATTCCCAACTTACAGAAGGCTTGACTGATGTAAAGCTCCTCACGGACTTCTGTGAAATGGTCATTATGATGTGATGCACAAATATTAGTGTGAAGGGGATGGAAAAAACAGGTTGGGCATGCTAGCCTGCAGCCAGTTACTTCTTCATTCTTTCTCCCGTGATTTCAACCAGACATGCTTAATTCATTGGCAATTTCGGGTGATGAGACTCATTTAGGGGGTTCCAGACCTAACCCTCATGTAAACTAAAGACTGCCCATTGATTTAATTTTGTTGATAGCTGAACTCTATAGAATCAACACCTATTCTCCTGACTCTAGGAAGGTTTTTCAAGATGGCAAATACGGCTTTGATCTGAGCAAGAGAATACACTCCTTTAGGATAGAACTATCTTTTAAGTCACATGATTATTACTTATTGCTTTCTAGGTTTTCACCCTCTTATTCTACTTTGCAACATACTGTGACATGCCCAAACAGAGTTCATCCAAAAACTAGTAAACATGACCTCTGGACCACCCAAAACAGATGTCCCAGCTTGTACACAGAGGGCTATGAGACCTGGATCTATCTGGCTTCACTAACTCCATGCAGAGCAGAAGTGGCAAATTACGAAGTAGGATAAATCAGTTGCTAAAGATAGATATACAGACAGTACATGGTAGGGAGGGAGAACATATGATTTATGATACAAACTGTATATATAAAGCAGGTAAAATAATTCAAGAAATACACGGCAGTTGGGTGGTTTCACTTAGAGGTCTTAACAACCTTTGAGAGCCATGACAGTTTAAGCAGCCCAGTAAGTGATATACTCAATGTACATCACAGTGAGTGCAAAAAAAATCACAAAAAATTAGTCTACGACAGAGCCAAGATAAGATTTAGTGATTCGGGGCTTCCCTTGTGGCACAGTGGTTGACAATCCGCCTGCCGATGCAGGGGACACGGGTTCGTGCCCCGGTCCGGGAAGATCCCACATGCCGCGGAGCGACTGGGCCCATGAGCCATGGCCGCTGAGCCTGCGCGTCCGGAGCCTGTGCTCCGCAAAGGGAGAGGCCACAGCAGTGAGAGGCCCGCGTACCGGGAAAAAAAAAAAAAAAGATTTAGTGATTCGGATGTTAAAAACTAATACCAGGTGTAAGAAAAAACAACAGTGCACCTGTGATGATAAACAGCCACTGACCAGCAGTCTTGGTGCTGGGGAAATGGTGCTGGGGAGTGGAGGCTGTGCTGACTTAGCACAGGCCCCTCTCTAAAGGATGGCTGCCATGCAAGAATGTGGGCCCAGTGCCACCAACTTGTCGGATTTTTAAGAGGATGCTGAAATATGGATCTTTATAAGAAAGTTCTCAATTTTAAAAATGTTATGCTAAATTTTTTTCAAAAACCATACTGGGCAGGCCCAACAAAAACATGTCTATGGAGACATGCAGACCTCAAGTTTTCTTTCTCTATTTTTAATTCCTTGTTGCATATTCAAACAACACTCAAGCATTACAGGTTTTAGTCTTTGCAATGTCTATAAAAACTAAATTCAAGGTTGTCTATTAGCAGCTTTTCTAGAGTGAGCAGTCACACTCATATCACACTCACAGTATCACAATCAAAATGTCCATTATTAAATTACTGCCATAGACTTGGGAAATAGCATCAAAACCACACGATGGTTTTAAGTTACGTTTTACAAAAGGTTGAAATTAGTGACGAAAAAAACCAGTAAAAACAAACAATTTACATCTTAGATTACTTTGTTTCAAGATTACCAGCACTTGACTAACTAGCCAGCCTCTGGAGTTACTGTGGACAATGGTGGCAACTACTGATTTGGTCTACCTTGTACTGTCCCTTCTAATAAGAGCACACCTTTCCCGCTGGAGAGGGAACAGACACATCACCTCTGTTGGGCCAACACTTGGTAAGTGATTGATCCAAAAGTAAGCAGATGACTCAAGCAAGAACAATACCAATTTTCTCTGGGATTGATATATGGTGATGGGGAGAGAGAATTTCTTCGCAGGGATTGTTATGCCAGGAGACAGAAGATGGAGCTGTCTGAGGCAATCTGTTCCCCGTCACATAGAGGAAGGTCCTCAACAGTAGAAGAGAATAAGGGCAATACACAGAGGGAAGAAGAGCAGAGAGAAAGGGAGGGAGGGAGTGAAAGACGAAGTGAGGGAGAGAAGCTGGGGGGCATGGGGGGATGGGGATGTACACTGACAATATTGTTTGAGATTCAGTCTAGTTTGTCCGCAAAACCAAAATCACCTCTGGGGCTTCCCAATGTCGTGAGCCAATAAACTACCTTTTTTTTTTTTTTTTTTTTAAACGGGGGCACAGTGCGGCTTGCAGGATTTTAGTTCCCTGACCAGGGATCGAACCCAGGCCCTCGGCAGTGAAAGTGCAGAGTCCTAACCACTGGACAGCCAGGGAATTCCCAATAAATTACCTTTTAGTTTTTTAAACTAGTTTGAGTTGGGTTTACAGCACTTGTACTTCAAGTAGTCCTGGGTTACAGGCCAATCAGGCAACTTGAAACAATAACAGAACAACTCTACCTGACATTATGTAGTTGAAGCTGTACATGCATGTGTCTTTCAGAAAGGCTGTTGAGTTCTTTCTCCTGACTCTCTCTGAATAAACTATACTCCAGTTTCACCGAAGACAGCTCCTTGTCTGCAGAATGAAGAACTACTCGCAGGTCATGTACCTCACTTTTCAAAACTAAAACAAACCAACAAACACATAATAACTCTTGACAGACTTTTCTTTACATGTATTTTTTACAAAGGAGGCAAATAAATTTGATAGGTACCCTTCACAAAATCAGCAAAAACAAGTTGAAGAGACCATTTTAAGAGTAACAATTTTGAACAACTAAATGGGAGGTATCTAGGAGCACTGAGATTTCTATTTTCTTCCTCTCCCTTGCTCATGGTTTTTGGTATATTTCTACCAAAAGAAAAAGTTAACACCTGTCCCTCACATGTAGGTCATTTGATTTTTCTACATTTCTCCTGCAGAATGTGCATCAAAACTCTTCAAATAAGAAAAAAAGCCAAGAGATTTAATGTACTTAAGTGACCTAATCTTACTTATTGAAAACCCTTTGGAGATGTACCAGAACTTTCCAAAATAGGTTAAACACTCTGGTCTTCTAAGGAAACTCCAACTGGAATTAAAATTAGGTAACTTTTTAGATCAAAGAAAAGGAAACGGCTGTCTTTTTTGCCTTAGCTTTATCATAAGCTATTGCAAATACTCTGATGAAAGAAGAAACTGAAAAAACAGGGAATTAAATGATATTCCCATATCTATGAATATATACAAATATATTTTATGCTTTTTTGTCACTAGTAAAACGTTCATCTTATGAATTCAAGACACTTTGTTTTCAAAGCAGTATTAAAACTTTAAGCAAACATTTGTATCATGTGTTTGAGAGCAGTCCTGGAAAAAATTACCCTTTATAATATATTGCTATTACTCATCTGGTCTAACTTAAAACAAACAAACAGAAACAACCAACCAAAAACACAGGGACAACATTTTATCCATATGAGTAAAAAGATACTGAGTTACAGTATTCAGATTAAGAAGCTTCCAGTGTTCAGACTCACAGTCATTCTTGGTCCGAGTGTCTTGAAGCTGCTTTTCAAGGACATTCAACTGAGAGAGATACCCTTGATGCTGTTTGGTCCAATCAGTTCTTTCTGATGAGAAAAGCTTTGGGAAAGAGATAAATTTACTGGAAAAAAAATACTGGCATGCTAAGACACACTCCAAATCATCACCTTGTTTCTGTTTTTAAAATCTAGTCTTAAATTCAGACTAGGTGTGTGTGTCTCATTATCAGAATAGTAGGTGAAGTAACAAAATAGAGAATACAACTCAAATAAACCTTGACCAAGGCTTCATAAAGTCATTTCCTTCCTGGGATGCTCTTACTTTGAGGATCTGTTTCATATATTTTCTGAGGCAATGCTCACGGTCTCACCTCCTGCATTTGAGTAGAATGATGTTCCAGTTTGTCAATGTGCTGCTGAAGCTTTAGGTTTTTATGCTCTTCTTCATCCAACTTGACTTGAAGGGCACACATTTGTTCCTGCAACACAAGAACTTCAGTGGTCAAAAATTCTTTTAATGGACATCTTAAACATTCCATCATTTCTTCTGCATTAAAAATACAAAACTCGGGCTTCCCTGGTGGCGCAGTGGTTGAGAGTCCGCCTGCCGATGCAGGGGATACGGGTTCGTGCCCCGGTCCGGAAAGATCCCACATGCTGCGGAGCGGCTGGGCCCGTGAGCCATGGCCACTGAGCCTGAGCGTCCGGAGCCTGTGCTCCGCAACGGGAGGGGCCACAACAGTGAGAGGCCCGCGTACCGCAAAAAAAAAAAAAAACCCAAAAAACCACAAAAACAAAAACAAAACTCAAAACCTCATATGGACAAAGGTATCAAAGGCCAGTTTGGAGCCAGAAAACCATTTCAAAAGACTACACTAATGATTTCTCATGTTTCAGAATTATACTTGTGGCCCTGATTCAAAGTGGATAATTTCAAACACAAAGGAAAGAAGTGATTAAAATTAAAATTATAGATTAAATCGTAGAGCCATCTTGAAACTTCTAAGAAGCTTTCTCAGGCCTATATGAAGTGACTTCACCAGAAAGGCCTCCATACCCATGGAAGGGAAAAATTTTGGAATTTGAGGTGACGTGACTCCCTGTAAGTTTTACTAGACAGTAGATAAACTTCTTAAAAGAAAAAACAAACCACTGAATTCTGAGATAAACAAACTTCACATGTTATTTCAAATATACCAAAAGCTGTCTAAAATTTGATCACAAGATTCTTTCAACTATTTAATCTTCATTAGCAGATACAACACTGTGCCATGTAAACCAGTTCTGGAACTAGAAGCTAGTGGCAAACTGGTCTTTTTACATACAAGAGAACCAAAGCTCAAGGAGAGTGGAAACTGACTTGCTAAACACTGCAAAGCAGATTAAAAGAACAAGAGCAGGCTGATTTCTAACCCAGGGATTTTTACACACTCACCCTTAAAAAGATACAATGTTAATACTAAACAGGTACCTGCACCATTCTGTGCTCTTCAGAAATGGCTTCAAAAGCTTGTTCATTAATCTCAGGTGGCAATGGCTCATTTAAGATATCCTTATCCAATATGCTAGAATTCTGAGTGTGTGCAGAGCCAAAGCTCTCCAGTTCAGGGCTTAATTTTGGTACTGGTCGAGACCAAAGTTGATAAGCCTTGGTTGGTGTCGTTATGAGCTGCAGCAAAGAATTATTAGAAAAACAACATTAGCACACATGAAAACAATAGCATATTTATAATTGTCTGAACAGAGAGGATAAAATTATAATTCTATTCATCAAGAGAAAAGAAAAGGTATCCTTGGGACTTCCCTGGTGGTCCAGTGGCTAAGACTCCATGCTCCCAATGCAGGGGGCCCAGGTTCAATCCCTGGTCAGAGAACTAGATCCCACATGCCACAACTAAGAGTTCACACGCTGCAACTAAAGATCCCACATGCTGCAACTAAGACCTGGAGCAGCCAAATAAACAAATATTTAAGAAAAAAAAGAAAAGAAAAGGTATCCTTGAGAGGCTGCATAGAAATGCCCTTGTGGAAACAAACCTATCAGTTCAAAGCAGTCTCAAGCAAAAATTGTTGTAAGATTTTTAAAAATGAAACTTAATAAGTCGACTCCAAACTGTATGCAAAAAAAAAAGTGCAAGAAGAGACAAAAAGACAACAAATTAGGAAGACTTCCCTGGTCAATATAAATATATAAGTGTATGGTCACTAAAACAATGCATTATTAGCATATGTGTAATCAAATACAACACTGAAAGAAAAAAAAAAGTCCAGAATTAGAATAATTTATATGTGGAAAGTTCAAATTAATGAGAAAAACACGGTCTATTTAATTTTATTATTATTATTTTTAACATCTTTATTGGAGTATAAGTGCTTTACAATGGTGTATTAGTTTCTGCTTTACAACAAAGTGAATCAGCTGTACATATACATATGTCCCCATATCTCCTCCCTCTTGCGTCTCCCTCCCTCCCACCCTATCCCACCCCTCTAGGTGGTCACAAAGAACTGAGCTGATCTCCCTGTGCTATGCGGCTGCTTCCCACTAGCTATTTATTTTACATTTGGTAGCATATGTAAGTACATGCCACTCTCTCATTTCGTCCCAGCTTACCCTTGCCCCTCTCTGTGTCTTCAAGTCCATTCTCTACGCCTGCGTCTTTATTCCTGTCCTGTCCCTCCCTAGGTTCTTCAGAACCACTTTTTTTTTTTAAGATTCTATATATAAAACATGGTCTATTTTTTTAAAAAGATAAACCTGTATGTCATGCCATTTAAAAATAAAATAGACGCATTAAAAATCTCAATGTAAAAAGTTATAAAAGCAGTAAAACAGGAGTCCGTTCCTGAGGCTCTGCGGGTCTGTGGCCGCAGAGCGGGGCGACCGAGCCCGAGGGGCGGGGGTTGGGGGCGGGGCGGCTGCCACCACGGCTGGGAGTCGGGACATGTTCGATGCCATCGTGATGGCGGATGAAAGGTTTCACAGGGAAGGGTATCAGGAAGGCTATGAATAAGCAAGTAGTTGGATATGATTGAAGGAAGGCAGTATAACACGTTACATGAGCTAAAATCAGATCTGAGATCAGGTGCTACAAAGGTTTTGCTTTTGCTTGTAGATGTCTCCTGCACGGTTCCGCCACCGAGAAAGACAGCAAAAAGATGAAGGTCTTAGAATCGTTGATTGGAATGATTCAGAAACTCCCTTATGATGACCCTACTTATAATAAACTTCACGACGACTTAGACAAAATTACAGGGAAATTTAAGCAGCCTTGTTCATTAATAAACGTTCAGCCCGACTTTAAAATTAGTGCAGAAGGTTCTGGACTTTCATTTTGAGGATGACAGAGGAATAAAGACAAAACATCAAAGAACAGATGTTTGTATGTTAAGTGTTTAAAAATGTGATTAAAGGCAAAACAATGATGAGGTGTTCAGTCTTGCAGGGAGAGTTCCAGCTTGGCTGGTGCCTTCCCCTGAGGTCTGCCTGCATCGCCTCAGTGCCCCCCCCCACGGGGCCCCTCGACACAAGCCTGTCCTTTGTTGGGCCCTGTCTGCTCTGCAGTCTGAACACGGCCCTTGCAGACCCCTCGCGGGGCTGCTCTGGCTCACGGGTTCTCGTCACCTGGCAGACCTGGCTGGATCTAGATTCGGGTTGGCTCTGGAAAGGATAAACCTCCCCTTTACCCCCCAGCCTTCGGTCAGCACTCAGAGGGACAGTTTAAAAAATGAGAGCCACAGGGTTGACACAAAGCAGGTTAATGGGAAGGAGTGATGGGTACTGCGACATTTATTGACCCTTGAGATGTGCCAGTGCTGTGACCTGCTTCTCGTGTTTTATTTAGTCCCTCAGGAGCCCACGAGGTGGGCATTATTCCCATTTTATAGATGAGGAAACCAAGGCCCAAAAGACTGCCTGGTCCAAGGGCAGCAGGCAGTAGAGCTGAGACTCCAACCCCTGTACCCGGCTCTCTCCCCCATCTCCTGGTGCCCGCTCTGGACCGTGTGGTCGCACCCACAGGCTCAGGGTCCCTGCTCGCAGGTCCCCACTGTGCCCCGGGGAGCCCTGGGGCATTCCCTATGGCCATGGACATGGGTGTCTGGTTGAGAGGAGAGGCCAGCCCTGTCCTCAGGGAGCCGGGATATGCTCTTCCTGTGTCCCCTGGTGGGTGGGGCTCTACAGCATCAAAAATGGTCACCGTTATATGTGCAGAAACTTTGGAGCCTTACTACAGCCATCCTTTTTTTTTTTTTTCCGGTACGCGGGCCTCTCACTGTTGTGGCCTCTCCCGTTGCGGCGCACAGGCTCCGGACGCGCAGGCTCAGCGGCCATGGCTCACGGGCCCAGCTGCTTCGCAGCATGTGGGATCTTCCTGGACCGGGGTACAAACCCGTGGTCCCCTGCATCGGCAGGTGGACTCTCAACCACTGCGCCACCAGGGAAGCCCCAGACTTCCTTTTATTGTGCGTTCTTCTGTCTCCTGCCCAGACTTAAAAGGTATCATCTGTATGCGGTGAGGTCCAGGCAGGCCAGTCCCCCCTGAGATGCGTGGCTCCCGGGCATTTCTCTGCACATGATGGCCGTGTCCAAGGCCCCTCGGGCACCCCGGCCCGAGGCCTCTCCCCACCTGCTCTGGCCCAGGGAGCAGATCTGGAAGCCGTGAGTGAGATTAGCACAGGGGTAGCCGTGAATCTGCTCCAGATTTTAAAATCATTCCAGAGCATCTGGGTAAACCGTGCTCCCCTGGCAGCTGCTGGCAGGGTGTGTGTGGGGGGGGGTGTCCCTGTGGGGCCTGGGACGCTGGCCCTCACCGTGTGCCAAGGAGGGCCAGCTTCTAGTTGTTGGAAGACAAGCTCCGGCTTTATCCTGCTTGGCTGTCTTACGTGTGTCTCGCTGTTTGTTCCTGGCCTGCAGCCCCACCTCAGTTCTGCAGAGGCCAGGGCTGGGCGCACGGCCTCAGATGTGCCTTAGTCACAGACACCAGCAGCGCTTTTCTCTGGCTGGTAGAATGGAGGGGCTTTTGTTGTTGTTTTCTTGGGTGGATTTTTGTGTTTCCTAAACTATCTGTTTGGATAATGTATTATTTTTATAATTGGAGAAAAAAAATAAACAGCATATTTTAAAGCAAAAAAAATAAAAGTAGTAAAAGAAAGTAGAATATACTGATGCTCTTGAGATTGTCAAGGCCTTTAAAATGTATTTAAAAAGTCACAAAGAAGGAATTCCCTGGCAGACCAGTGGTCAGGACTTGGCACTTTCACTGCTGGGGCCCAGGTTCGATCTCTGGTCAGGGAACTAAGATCCAGCAAGACACTCGGCATGGCCAAAAAAAGAAAGTCGCAAAGATAAAAGATCAATAAACCTGGCTATATCAAAATTTTAAAACTTCTGTATAACAAAATTATCAGATACAAAGATGAAAGACAAGGAACATGACGGCAGAATATACTGGCGGTATACATAACAAACAAAAGGTTAACACATAAAACGCCTACAAATCGCAAGAAAAAGGTAAATAACTAGTGGGAAAATAGGCACTTTTTCATAGGTCAAACATCTTTTCCTGTGTTCCAACCAATGGCAATGAACATAGGAAAAGATGTGGTCTGACCTCACTAGAAATGAGGGAAAGTAGAATTAAAACCATTTTCACCCATCAGACTGTCGAACACCACCAGTTCTGGGGCCAGTGCTATGGAAGGAGTGCTCCCAGGCTTCCTGGGAAGGAATGTGGTGCAGCCACTTGGAGGGCACTTCAGCAGGATGCTGAAACATCCTAAAACTACCATTTCTCCTTCATAAAACCCACCCCGGAGAATGCTTGCACTGGAAACCACCTAAATAAGCCATGGAATAAATAAGCCATGGAATTATTCCAAAGCACAGAAGCCTGGGTTTAAAATCAGGTAGAGTTCTAAGTACTAGTTCATGTGGAGAGACCCAAGGCATATTCCTGAGTTAACAAAAGCCCACTGCAGAATAACATATGTAGGATGATTCCATTTATTTTTAAAAACAAAGTACGACAAAAAAAAAACCTCTATGAAATAACTCCACATATCTTCTCAGACTATGTATATTTACTATACAAAATTGCTAAGAAAAAGGATTCCCAAATTGATGATAAATTACCCCAGGGGATGGGGATGAGGGATGAAGGACCAGATTAGACCCAGACTGGCAGTGGTACTCAAAAGGAACTTTAACCAAAACTTGGATACATATGTATACTTTCTTTAAACAAGGATAATGTATCCATAAAGTTCTCATATAATTAAAAATGAACAACAAGACCTGAATTGCTGTGCTACTCTTGGCAAACCTTTTAATCCCCTTCATCCTGTTTGCCCAGCTATAAAAAGAAGTAGACTAGAATGTAACAGTGCTTCAAGCTCTATAATTCTATTGCTAAGGGGCTACAAACTCAAATTATGAAACTTTTGGTGATATTCTGCAAGTATTTTAAAATAATTTCCTGCACAGATTTTAAAGGCCACCTTTTTAAAAAAGCAATCTTAAAAATTCTACCCTTAGGCTTCCCTGGTGGCGCAGTGGTTGAGAGTCCGCCTGCCGATGCAGGGGACATGGGTTCGTGCCCCGGTCTGGGAAGATCCCACATGCCACGGAGCAACTAAGTCTGTGTGCCAGAACTACTGAGCCCACGTGCTGCAACTACTGAAGCCCACGCACCTAGAGCCCGTGCTCCACAACAAGAGAAGCCACCACAATGAGAAGCCTGCACACTGCAACAAAGAGTAGCCCCTGCTCACCGCAACTAGAGAAAGCCTGTGCGCAGCAACAAAGACGCAACGCAGCCAAAAATAAATAAATAAATAAGGAGAGAAAGTTTGTTTTTCTCCCTTTAGACATGGGAAAAGCTCTAAAATATCATTATGTTTAAACAAAAAAATGAGGTGTAGAATGATGTGTATGTGTATGCTACTGTTTGTGAAAAATAAAAAAATATATGAAAAAGAAAGAAAAAACAAAAAAACTTCATGACATTGTCTGCCTCCAAGGAGGGTCTTGGTTGGCTGAAAGAACAGCAGACAGAATGAGACTTGTCACTTTGTACCTTTAAAAATTCCAGGGCTTCCCTGGTGGCGCAGTGGTTGAGAATCCGCCTGCCGATGCAGGAGACATGGGTTTGTGCCCTGGTCCGGGAAGATCCCACATGCCGTGGAGCGGCTGGGCCTGTGAACCAGGGCCGCTGAGCCTGCATGTCCGCAGCCTGTGCTCCGCAATGGGAGAGGCCACAACAGTGAGAGGCCCGCATACCGCAAAAAAAATAAAATAAATTAAAAAATAAAAATTCCAGTCATGGATGGGACTTCCCTGGTGGTGCAGCGGTTAAGACTCTACGCTCCCAATGCAGGGGGCCCGGGTTCAATCCCTGGCCAGGGAATTAGATCCCACACCCATGCCGCAACTAAAAGTTTGCATGCCACAAGTAAGGAGCCCATGTACTGCAACTAAGGAGCCGGCAAGCTGCAACTAAGGAGCTTGCCTGCTGCAATTAAGATCCAGTGCAACCAAATAAATAATATTTTTAAAAAAATTCCAGTCATGTGATTACCTATTCAAACAAATAAAATTACTTTGAAAAGCAGTATCCTATTAAGTGATACAAAAAGCATCACTGATAAAGATAACCATTAGAGATAAACATCTATTATTTTTAAGATGTATAAGGAAAGGTTTTTTTTTTAGCCTTCAGAGAATTTGGTCCAAAAGTTAAAATAACCAGGATGAGCAGCATCAGCTTCTTAACCTTTGCCTTCTTTATGTATTCCCTTTCCCTCTCCTCATTCTCAGATGTTCACAGTTTTCTTCTTTCATAAGGGCTATGGTTATTTAGGGGAACAATCCCTTCTATTATCCCCCATGTTACCCTTGATTCTTTAGTGGTCTTATCTTTAGGATTTCTATTCTTCCACTGCAAGCTTTGAGCACACAACACATTATAGCAACAATTGCCATATACTGAGAGCCATCAGGTGCCAGGCACTTTATTATCTCATTTAATGCTCTAAAAACCCTGTTATTAAGTTGGCCTCGTCTCCAATTCAGAGGCAATAAATGAGGCTCAGAAGTTAGGAAACCCTGCCTAAGGTTACTGACAGATTAGAATTTGAACCCAGGTCTGATTCCAAATGCTTTATTCTTCCCTACATGACCCTGCCACTGGGGGTATACATCAGAACCCTAGGATTAGTATTACCCTGGGGTTAACTGTTGGCAAGGGATTCTATCTGTATCTGGAGATAATCTGTGCAGACTCTCCATTATTAACAAAATGAGACACCACTGATTTAAGGTTGAAGTATTGCTTCAGATTACCTACCTTAAGTGTTTCAGCATGAATTTTATTCAGCTGAGAAACTTCTTGCCGCTTGCAGGCTTTTGTTGCTTCCAAAAGGCTTTCAAGATTAAGGTTCGCTTTTTGCAAAGACTGAAGCTCTGATTCTAATTCCAGCTGCCTTTTCCTAATACATATTATAATATTGAGTGTTTCAGGTAATAAGTAATGTCATACATTTGTAGAGTACTTTACAGTTTATATTCCCACAAAACTTTATAGTTATCTCTTTAAATCAGAGATATTTTCAGATTATTACTGGGATTTTCCAATTGGGTAAAATACAGCTCAGAGATTGATGACTGTTTAAGGTATTCAACTAGCAAATGGTAGCGCTCCAATTCAAAAGCCCAAACAATCCACAATGATTCCATATGTAATATGTTATTTTTAAAACAAACATTTCTATATATTTTAGGATAGGATTAATCTGAGTTATAATATGAATGTGGTTTATCTTTGTTTTCTTTCACAAAGAATATCAAGTGAGACTATTAACAGGAAAAATTTAATAAAAAATAAATAACTGCATAGAACTTGAATCTCAAAAATAAAAAAGAATATTAACAAACCTGTAATTTCTAAAAATCCTGATCTAATTCATAACAGTGGTGATTTAAATTTGCTGGCCAGATAAAGAATTTACAAGTAACTTTAACAGATACTCATCTCAATAGGTATATCCCTTAAAACATCTGTATCATCTAGTTCATTGAATATATTATTAAAGACTAGAAGTTTATGTCAACTGTGCCTCAATTTTTAAAAATGAGTAAAGAAAAAGAGCTAGATGCAAGCCCTTTTCCTTCATGTCAAAACAAGTTAGCTACTATATTAGAATATTTAAGGTAAATGCTCAATTAAATCATCAATGCTAAACACCAAAACAAACCAACACTAAAAGATCAGAAATAGAAAGCATGAATGTGTATTTATACTTTACCTAGTTAGTTCTTTGAATTCTTCATATTCTTGCTTTGAAGTATTCAGCTCTGTCTGAACTTGCAGGAGTTGTGCTTTTAACTTCTCAGTGTTTGCTAATGAACATGGCTCTTTCAGAGCTTTAGGAGAGAATCTTTGCTGACCTGATAATAAGGAAACAACCTGGTCTTTGAAAGAGAAAAATAACAGAATACATATTCTAAGTTATCTTCCAGGTATCAATTTTGAAGCACAAGGAGGAAAAAAGAGAAATCGTTGGAAAGTGGACCCTAAAATACAAGAGTCTGTAACTCAAGAGGAGACATAAGACACAGCCCAGTGCATCAGAGAGTATCAGAAGTTGTTTTTGAGAAGCTGTGAAGCCACAGGATGAAGGGGCATATTTAAGCCAACACCTTTTCCATTAAGTGAAAAGAGCAAACAATGACTGAAGTATAACACCCACACTGCTGGACAGAGAAACATCACCAATTGAATCTTGCAGGAATTAGTGCCAACGGGCAATGAATTTTTAGCAAAACAAACAAAGAGCAATGGCAGCCAACTGAAAGAACTTGGTATCATCTACCAGGTAGAATATATTAATTTTCAGGGATTGCTTAGAAGGCTGAATTTGTTGAAGAGTGCCACTGAGTTTCAGTAATGGGAAATAACATGTAAAAATGTTTAGAGGGACTTCCCTGTGGTCCAGTGGTAAAGAATCAGCTTTCCAATGCAGGGTACGTGGGTTCGATCCCTGTCTGGGCAACTAAGATCTCACATGCCATGGAGCAACTAAGCCCGTGCACCACAACTATTGAGCTCGTGCGCCTCAGTGAGAGCCCACCTGCCGCAAACTACAGAGGAGCCCACGCACTCTGGAGCCCGCGTGCCACAACTACAGGGCCCACGAGCCCTGGAGTCTGTGCACCACAACTAGAGAGAGAAAACCTGCATGCCACAACTAGAGAGACCACGTGCCTCAGCTAGACAGAAACCCGAGGAGACTGCACACTGTAACGAAAAGATCCTGCATGCTTCAACAGAGATGCCTCAACAAAGAACCCATGTGCTGCAAGTAAGACCCAATGCAGCCCTCCCCCAAAAAAGGAAAATAAATAAATAAAATAAATATATTTTAAAAAAAGAAGAAAGATTGAAGTAAATACCCCAAACTGCTTATTAAAAAAGAAATTGTAGGGCTTCTCTGGTGGCGCAGTGGTTGAGAGTCCTCCTGCCGATGCAGGGGACAAGGGTTCATGCCCCGGTCCAGGAATATCCCACATGCTGCGGAGCGGCTGGGCCCATGAGCCATGGCCACTGAGCCTGTGCTCCACAACAGGAGAGGCCACGGCAGTGAGAGGCCCGCGTACCGCAAAAAAAAAAAAAAAAAAAAAAAAAGAAAGAAAGAAAAGAAAAGAAAAGAAATTGTTTAGAGAATGATGTATGTTTAGAAGATGGTGAGGTCCAGAAATTACCATTAGTATCTTTCAAAGGTAGTAAGTTAAGGTACTACTGAGGGCAAAATGACCAACAAAATACAGAGCATTGTAGGAAAAAATAGTTAATACAGAAAACCTGATTTTAACTTTGCATCTAAAATTGTGGTCTCTCTACAACCCATATTCTGTGAATTTTATTCTTTTGTTAATTCATAACAGAATGGAAGAAGGCTTGGAAAAGGAAATTTTAAAAATATTTTTTCCTTTATCATTGCAGTATAAAAAGATTGGAACTATCTCAATTTCAACCTAAAGAGAAACAAAGGCTGAAACAGAGTGTGATAAAAGACCATGAAGATATTCACTCTAAGAATGGAGCAAACATAGACTTTGTTACCAAATCCCAGAGCATTAACACCAATAGCTGCCAAGCGTGTAAATCAGATCAGTAACTAAACCACTTTTCAGAGAGTAACAGTAAACTTACAGAACTAATGTAGAGCAGAACGTACACTGGCAAGCATGACCTGCAACCATGACATCAGGACCAATCACTGTGCTGGCTGGACCATGAGTCTGATCACTCTGACATCTCTCACATTGTATAGATGTTCGTCAGGTGAATAAATATCTCAACTCTACACTCATTCATGTTGTCATTAGTTAAGTACTTTTCATTTCAAATACTTAAAATAGGAAAATTCCATTTAATAAAAATGTAAAGTAATATCTGAATCAATCTTTTATCTGTAAGACAGAGATATCTTTGAGTATTCCTTTGCTAATGGGTATCTATTAGCCTTCATAAAGAATAAGTATGTATATAAGAAATTTGTACACCAGGTCTAGAGGCTAAAATGAAAACCCTCAATGCAAGGCAATATCGATGCCCTTTTAAATAGTCCCCTCGCCCCTAGAAGGCATGTTTACAACTATCACGTCTTACTTTTGTCATTTTTCTCTGTGCCAAATACTTCAAAGAAAGCTTTTTCCAGGATTGCGATGGTCTGGACATCCATTTCGTGGGCTCTTTTCACAGGCTGTGACAATCTCAGTCTTCTGTTCTCCTCCCTGAGGGAATGATTTTCCATAGCATATTTTGCAACTCTGGGGTGGTGCTCTACCTGTCACATGGAAGAATTAGAGACCTATGTATTTACAAACATGACCTTAGTGAACAAGTCTTTCGGAAAGCCAACAGCGAACACTGTGGACACCCAAGGCACTGCGGGGGTGGGGAGCACCTCAGCTTTTACCATCAGACTGAATACGTGCATATCCTACAACTCTGAACTCTACATTCCGGTCTGGAAACTCAAAACTTCCCCATCTACCCCTGAGACATTCACCCAGGTACCTGCGGTGATAAGCACAGGGTGCATATTGTGGCAGGCTCTTCCTGCAAAGGAGACGGCTTGAATTAACACACTGAAAAGAATTAGGAAACTCTCTACTGACCAGGGTAGAATGCCCCCCAAAGACACATTAAATGAAAAGGGCAAGGTACAGAAAAGTGTGTATGCTGTCTTCTGTGCATACAAAAGGGGTAAAAGTAAAAACATCTATCAATATTAGTTGGAAAATGCAGAAAAACCTCTCAAAAGATATCCCCTCTGGTAAGAGATTATCCCTGTTTTTTAATTACGTGCCTGTGACAACTATCCATCCTCTCAGGGAAAAGGAAAAACAACAACACTTCAAAGGGTTCAGCTGCTATAACCCCAGGTGCCCACTAGGAGGAAGCGTGCTTGGCCTGCTGCGGCTAAGTGTCATGCAGCAACACCACCACCACATCCTCCCTTCTCCCTTTGTTTTACTACTTTAGAAAATTGCGGGGGGGCGGGGGCACATTATGCAATCATACTGTCAGTTGAATTCATTTAAAACACTTTCTCTTGCATTAAATTACAAGAATTTGCTGACGAATTTGGTGACCGATTCATATTTGCCTTGAACTTCTTTTAGTTTTACAATTACTGCAAATGTCATGTACTCACTTGTTCTCGCAGAGTTTGAATCTCATCCCTCAATTCCAACAGCAAACGATCCTGCTCCTCAGGCAGAAAACTTCCCCGGGATTCCTTGTGGAGCTTCTCCAGGCGCATTATTTGATCCTCTCGGAATTTCACGATCATTTTATTAGATTGAATAAATTTTTCTTTTTTGAGGGTGAGGTCTTCCAATTGGCTAACTTTTTCTACCAAAGACTTAAGAAATTCATAATTTGGTTAAACATTAAAAATAATTGGGCTTCCCTGAATTTTCACAAAACAAACAATAAACACTAACTTCACATTTACTCTCAAAGGCAAAATCAGGTTTTTCAGTCTTCCTTTGTTTTATTTACCTGTGCCATTTATTTCACTCGGAAAAGCTCCTCAAAGTGAAAGCCTAAATAAAATATCTTGAATCCCCTTTTACTAATTCAGTTTCCTACCTTCTTTTCCTGTTCAGATTTCTTAAAGAATAACATTGCCTCTCGGAAATATGTCATGTAGTCAGTCTCGTCTTTGTCTGTAACGGGTCCAGTAAGAAAGAAAAGGAAAGAGGAAAAATGTTTTATCTCCCAAATTTTAAGAACAAGAAATGAGCTAAAATAGGCTTTGATTGACTGCTCTCAATTCGTCTTAAAGAATCAGACTCTCATCACCAGATCATGAATTTCAAATTAACCCAGTCTACAAATTACCTATTCTTTGAAGAAAACGAAGTCTCTCATATCCAATTTAGTAAACATATAAAGATTACATATGACAGAATCTTGGAAGTGGATCTAAATGAAATTTACTAGTATCTCTTTTTAGCACTTATCAAGGATGAATTATTCAAAATTATTTCTACTCTCCCTTCCCACCACATCTCACAGAAATCAGTGCCCGTGGTAACTGTGTCTGGTTACAAAGTACCATGTTCCTATGTAGGTGAAATAAACAGGAACGGACACTTGTGGGAAATCTGGGTAGCCTTACTGTGTTGTGCCTGTCTCTGGAGGGCTCTCATACTAATACCCACACCTGGATTTCCTCAGGTTAGAGGACACTGCGCTCATCATACCTCCGGTCCGAAAGCTTTCTGGTAGTATCTGCCCTGCAGTAAGCTGGGCCAGCTGCTCTTTGAGCCTCTTCACTTCAGCTTGGAGCTGGGTCACATTTCCTTGCGTGTCTTCATTTACCACTGCCTGTTCAAGAATTTTTTTTTAAAGCATTAAAAGAATGCTGAGTCATACAGTCTCGTGTTTATATCTGTTTGTATGATTTGGAGTGACAAAGACCAAACAAAACTGCACTGGCATCTCACAAACAGTCCAAAGCCCCCTGAAATCAGTGCGCTGGAGTGCGGAGGGAGCTTCCTTCCCCTCTGCCTTCACACCTAAAGCCAGAGACTCTTTCCCCTCCCCTCCCCAAGCCCCCACTTAGGTCTCTGTTCTGTTGACTAGCCCTGGGCCGTGCTGGGCTGGGTCACCTCTGGGATCAACGTATATTCATCTAACACTGCCTTCTTCCTGAGATAACCCCACCCCATGAAGAAGAGCAGACACCTCCATGAGTGTCACCTCCCCCTGTCTTCGCTCACTAAAGAGGTGTAAGGAACTGCAGAGCTGACCTGAGCTCCACTGGCTTGGAAGAAACCACTCTCTCCAGAAAAATCCAACCCTGTATTTCCTAACAGTCTCCTGGAAGGAGGAATTGGTTTGACAACTCCATTTCTGTTTTATTATCACACTAAATGCTTTTTTAAAGAAATGTCTTATTTGAGACAACTTCTAAGAAGTTCATAAAGTCCCACAAAACCTAGAGGGTAATAACAAGAGTCAAGAGCTGAGAACCAACCAAATCAAATACCCAATACTCCAGAGTGAGGGAGAAACCTCTGACAGCCCCAAGATCCCCATGTTCCTGTCTGTAGCTGGGTCTGCCCCCTGAGAAGGACTGTTCACCCTTAAATAAATTCCAGACATCCGAGCTACTTTCCCTTGGTAGGCTGCAGCAGAGGACTCACCATTGGCAGTGACTAGTATAAGGCTCCTGGTTTTGTTATTTCATGTGTTAAGAAGCCATTTCTAGTTGTTTCTGATTCTTATGGATAGCCTCATTAAAAGGCACTGCTGTGCTTCCCTGGTGGCGCAGTGGTTGAGAGTCCGCCTGCCGATGCAGGGGACATGGGTTCGTGCCCCAGTCCGGGAAGATCCCACATGCCGGAGAGCGGCTAGGCCCGTGAGCCATGGCCGCTGAGCCTGAGCGTCCGGAGCCTGTGCTCCACAACGGGAGAGGCCACAACAGTGAGAGGCCCGCGTACCACAAAAAAAAAAAAAAAGGTACTCCTATACACTGTGACATCACTGTCACATCGGTAACATCATAATTCTAATTATCCCTGCAGTTCTCCACTCTCCAAAAATCTTCTAGTAAGTCCCAAGAGATAGGGTCAGGAAGCTCTAATGATTTTCCTCCTCATATTACAAATATCCCACAGGGGATTCATAATCCAATAAAATGAATGAATAACCAGACATATCTTCTGCCTTACCCAAGGGAAGAGGCAACATGGACCTCTGCTTTTACCATTATAAGATCACCAGGGAGTCTATTTTGGGAGGTAACAATGACCACTTTCTCCTTTGAAAGAGACAGGAAATTAATTTGCCAATTTATGCCCTTTGATTCTTTTGTCTAGAACCAAAGAGCCCTCCAACCTCTCCAAAGCAATTGGGGAACTCCTTGGTCTTTTGACAGTCTGCACCAGGGGTTGGCAAAGTGCTGCTTGAACACAGCCATGCCCATATGTTTACATATCATCTATAGCTGCTTTCTCACTACAAAGGCAGAGCTGAGTAGCTGGGACAGAGACCATATGGTCCAAGAAACCGAAATTATTTACCTCTTGGGCCCTTTACAGGAAGTTTTCTGACCACTGGTGTACACAAATATCAAGGAAACTTCTTGTATATAAAGAAAAAATGAGGAATCCTTAGAGTTATAGACAACTTGAAAGACAAAGTTTGTCAATATCATCAAACTACAGTCATAGTGGATCCTCCTGCTCCCAACGCCCAGCTCTGATAGCATGGTTTAGGTAAATAAATTTAGTCTCCAGCCCAATTACAAAAGAAAAACTTTGCCTTCCCTTGAGAAAAAACTAGCCAAACAATAATGACAACAAGACCTATTCTAGTCTCAAATTACATGAGCAATATAGAAGCCTAGGAAAGATAAAATAGAAACCTTGCTTAGAGTTGGGCTTTCACAACAGAGAAATGCAATAACTAAAAGCTAATGTTAATATGAGGGCAATCACAAAAGTGAGATACTACAAGCTTAAATATTTTTAAATTTACTTAAGTATACTCAGTATTTTACCTTATTTTTAATCAGCTTGGCTCTTTGGGCAAAATTAAGCGTTGATAGGGTTTCCCCAAAACACCTAGATCCAGGATGAACATTTGCAATTATGGCTGTTTTGGCATTACCTCCAAGGGAATCCTGTTTAATGATATGAATGGTACACATTTTCAGGGGAGAAACCACAAGATGTTTTTTAAGCAAACAAAATGTATACTATTCGCACCAAGGCTAAGAGATTATCCAACTACCAACCATAGTGAGCATAACCAAAACAGGGGCCCAGGAACCCAATGATCTACTTTACCCGGAGTAAGAAGGTAAGTTTGGAGTCTCTGTAGCAAACGTGTCTCTGTTTTCCATTACCCACATCGACAAGCGCAGTAATCACTTGGCCCAGGCAGCTTAACGATCGGTTTATGTTACCCGCTTCCTAGGGCGTTGGGGAAAAAGAACAAACAATTGAGGTGCACTGATGTCTTTTTAGTATTTTGAATTAAAATATACCTAGCAGGGTGGCAATTTTTAATGCAAAGGCAAGACAGGGACAATATTAGTTAAGGTAACTAACTTCTAAATGTCCTCAACTGTCCACTAACCTTTTCCTATTCAAGGCACACACTGCAATTTTAGTACTATTCAAATACAAACACAAAAACCATGTAAAGGAAAAAAATATCAATGTCACCTCATAATTGTAATAGTTTTAAACTGACCTATAGGTAGGGATAAAATCTAGAAGAGAACAGAGGAAAAAAGTTGGAGTGCATTAATAGGCATATTTTTCAATCCTTTTATGTTAAAATGTTTGCTACATTATAAGAGTATGGTAACTAATAGCCTACTCCCATGTCCCACAAAGCCACCAATGAACATATTACAAGAGAATATTCAGTCTAATTCTGTAATGTAATGTATAATAAAACCCCTTTAAAAGAGTGGTTTCAGGAGAAAAGAAAAATGTTTGGGTTAAACATGTTATACTGGATTTTTACTGTAGGGAGCATATTTCGATAACTGGGTCTGCAGAAGTGGGAGAACAGAAAAAAAGAGAGGAGGAATGGAAATGATTAAGCAAGATGTGATGAGTTCGGAGTTGCCACTATCTGTTACCATTCAGAAAGGAGGTTTAGGGTCACAGTTGAGAGCCCTGTCTGTGGAGCCAGATTACCATTTGAATCTCAGCGACTCTTAGCCATGTGCCCCTGGAAAATTTCCTCCAGTTTCTTAAAAATAGAAAGGATAATAGGATCACTTCCCAGAGTTGTTGGGATGGTTAAATAGCTAATATATATAAAGCATTTAGAATGGGCCCAGCATATGTCCTATTTTGAACTTATGCTGTTTTTCTTTGCTTCATGTCCCCATAGAAACACAGAGCTCAGCGGCTCACACCCTCACTTTTAAGGCAAACAAGACCCTCTCCTCTACCATTTCTGACTCTTCTCCCCCCCGCCTTATATATCCTAAACTGTAGAATCCACACACATTTTATTTTTTTTAATTAATTTTTATTGGAGTATAGTTGTTTTATAATGTAAGAATCTTCCCCCCCTGCCCCGCAGGGCATGTGGGATCTTAGTTCCCTGACCAAGGACTGAACCCGTGTCCCTTGCATTGGAAGAGTGGAATCCTAACCACTGGACTGCCAGGGAACTCCCCACACACATTTTATTGACAGTACATATTACAATACATATACGTATACACATTAGCAATACATATTACCAAGAACTTCTGGTAATACCTTAGCCTAGAACGAGGTCCTTAACCCTTAACTCAAGAACTACTTTGCCATGCTTCCCCCAAGCAGGCCATGTCACACCTTTCTTCCTCTGACCCCTGCTACCACTCATATTATCACCCCTTTTGGCATGAATTCAAATACTCTTGCTACTGACACTTGTCATATCCCATGTAGGTTTACTGTCCCTACCCCACAACAAAAATTTCTATACCTTTTGGATGAAAGCTATTTCTTAATCCTTTGTAGCCCTCAAAACACTTAGCTTGGTATTGACTTCTAGTAGTAATTCACAGTCAAGAATTGAAGACCATAATTCCATTCGTACCTTCAATCTCATCCCTTCTGCATGGGTATCTTTTTGCCTTTCAGATCCTGCTAAATCCACCAGATTGAGAAGGGAGGTCCGTATGTTCACAGTTTCATGGCTTTTCTCCATCGACTCTATTGTAATTGTAAAGACTGCATGAGACCTAGAGGATTCTCTATTCATTGATGTCGACGCTACACGTCTGTTTCTCCACCCTCCAGACAACACCTAGGCAAAAGGAAAATACGTTATCATGACTTCCAAGTGCTCATAACAGCCACGAACATCAGTAGGAAATTTGCAAAGAGTGGTGACAGACTATCTAATGAGGAATATACTCAAGTTATTTCCTTTCCCTTTCCTTTTTTGATTCTTCTTCATGTCATGAAAGAAAACAAGCAGGAAATCAGAAGGCATAGGATCTAGAATGGGTTTTGCCATTTCTCTGTTTGTATTAACTCAATGCAAATCGCAAAATCTCTCTGAACCCTCTTCTTTACCGAGACTATGAGAAAGTTAGATAAAATAAATCTTAAAATTACCTTCAAGCCCAAAGTTTTATTAGCTCTTTTGGTCTACAACGTATTTGTTTTCCTTCCCTATTCCCTGTGGCAAGCAGATACATGAAGGTTCAGACTGCAGACTTTAGAATAGGATGAACATGAGTTCAACTCTTGGCACTACTATCTACCAGTTGTGTGGTCTGGGGGCCAGATGACCTTTCAAAGCTCAGTCCCATATCTGTAAAATGGGAATATGGGTACCTACCTCACAGGGCAGAACATCTCAAACTGTAATAGGAATGCTAATCAGCTAGGATCTGGTTAAAATTCAGATTCTGACTCAGCAGACGTGAGGTAGAGACTGAGATCCTGCATTTCTAACAACCTCCTATGTGACACCCATAGTCTGAGAACTACATTCTTGAGTGGCATGGTCATAATATGTACTGGATAAAATGAAGAAATTAGTAGCTTACCTCAAAAAGTAGATAAAAAATTAAATGAAATAATGTATACAAAAGAAGTTAGCACAGGGTTTAGCACATACACTCAATAAACGGAGCTGTTATAACCCTCTCTATTAACCAGTCTTAGCATAAAAATGAAATTGTTTATATCTTTATGTTTTGGTTAATAGTTCATGATTCCTTTTCATAACACTAAATACCGTATATTAAATATTAGATAATGATACATTCATACAGCTGCTAAGAGAAAGAGAGAGAGATCCTCAAATATGGGACAAATTTCAAAATACTAAAAAAGCAAGTGCAGGGCTTCCCTGGTGGTGCCGTGGTTAAGAATCCACCTGCCAATGACGGGGACACGGGTTCGAACCCTGGTCCAGGAAGATCCCACATGCCGCGGAGCAACTAAGCATGTGCGCCACAACTAGTGAGCCTGTGCTCTAGAGCCCATGAGCCACAACTACTGAGCCTGCGTGCCACAATTACTGAAGCCTGCAAACCTAGAGCCCATGCTCCGCAACAAGAGAAGCCACTGCAATGAGGCTGCGCACCTCAACAAAGAGCAGCCCTTACTCGCCTCAACTAGAGAAAGCCCACGCACAGCAACGAAGACCCAACACAGCCAAAACCAAATAAATACATTTATAAAAATAAATAAAAATTTTTAAAAAGCAAGTGTAAAAGTAGCACAATATGTTATCATTTGTGCAACATAAGGTGAAAAAGCAAATAAAAGTCTGCTTATTTAAATACTTATGCAAAGGCCAAATACAAACAAAAATCAAAAACAAAACACAAAACTATTTGGTGAATACTCATGGATTGGAAGACTCAATATTGTTAAGATATTAATTCTCCCCAAATTGATCGACAGATTCAACCCAATTCCACTCAAAAATCCCAGCAGTCTTTTTTTTTTTAACATCTTTATTTGAGTATAACTGTTTTACAATGGTGTGTTAGTTTCTCCTTTACAACAAAGTGAATCAGTTATACATATACATATGTTCCCATCTCTTCCCTCTTGTGTCACCCTCCCTCCCACCCTCCCTATCCCACCCCTCTAGGTGGTCACAAAGCACAGAGGTGATCTCCCTGTGCTATGCAGCAGCTTCCCACTAGCTATCTAATTTACATTTGGTAGTGTGTATATGTCCCTGCCACTCTCTCACATCATCACAGCTTACCCTTCCCCCTCCCCATATCCTCAAGTCCATGCTCTAGTAGGTCTGTGTTTTATTCCCGTCCTACCACTAATCTCTTCATGACATTTTTTCCCTTAAATTCCATATATATGTGTTAGCATACGGTATTTGTTTTTCTCCTTCTGACTTACTTCACTCTGTATGACAGACTCCAGGTCTATCCACCTCATTACAAATAACTCAGTTTCATTTCTTTTTATGGCTGAGTAATATTCCATTGTATATATGTGCCACATCTTCCTTATCCATTCATCTGTTGATGGACACTTAGGTTGCTTCCATGTCCTGGCTATTGTAAATAGAGCTGCAATGAACATTTTGGTACATGACTCTTTTTGAATTATGGTTTTCTCAGGGTATATGCCCAGTAGCGGGATTGCGGGGTCGTATGGTAGTTCTATTTGTAGTTTTTTAAGGAACCTCCATACTGTTCTCCATAGTGGCTGTATCATTTTACATTCCCACCAGCAGTGCAAGAGTGTTCCCTTTTCTCCACACCCTCTCCAGCATTTATTGTTTCTAGAGTTTTTGATGATGGCCAATCTGACAGATGTGAGGTGATATCTCATTGTAGTTTTGATTTGCATTTCTCTAATGATTAATGATGTTGAGCATTCTTTCATGTGTTTATTGGCAATCTGTATATCTTCTTTGGAGAAATGTCTATTTAGGTCTTCTGCCCATTTTTGGATTGGGTTGTTTGTTTTTTTGTTATTGAGCTGCATGAGTTGCTTATAAATTTTGGATATTAATCCTTTGTCAGTTGCTTCATTTGCAAATATTTTCTCCCATTCTGAGGGTTGTCTTTTGGTCTTGTTTATGGTATCCTTTGCTGTGTAAAAGCTTTTAAGTTTCATTAGATCCCATTTGTTTATTTTTGTTTTTATTTCAATTTCTCTAGGAGATGGGTCAAAAAGGATCTTGCTGTGATTTATGTCATAGACCAGCAGTCTTTTCTGTAGAAACTAACAAAATAAATCTGAGTATATGAAAATGCAAAGGACTAAAGAATAACCAAACTAATTGTTAAGAAATTAGAGAACTTAGTCTACCTGATCTCAAGATGTACTTCTCAGCAATAAAAACACAGGCCTAACTCATTTTATTGTGCTTTGCAGATATTATGTTTTTTACAAATTGAAGGTTTGTGGCAACCCTGTGTCAAGCAAGGCTGACTCTCTTGTTAGGAGCTAATGTAGCTGGTGACTAAGGTGAAGCCAATGCTCATTTACCATTCTAAAATTCCTAGGGCCTTAAGAATTATGCTAAATCTACTCTGCTTATGCTCTGTAACTGGAACAACAAAGCCTGGATGACAGCACATCTGTTTACAACATGGTTTACTAATATTTTAAGGTCACTGTTGAGACCTATTGCTCAGAAAAAAAAATTCCTTTGAAAATAGTATTGCTCTTTGACAACACACCTGGTCACCCAAGAGCTCTGGTGGAGATGTACAAGGTTAATGTTGTTTTCATGCCTGCTAATACAACATCCATTCTGCAGCCCATGGATCAAGGAGTCATTTTTGACTTTCAAATCTTATTATCGAAGAAATACACTTCATAAGACTAAAGCTGCTATGGATAGTGATTCCTCTCATGGATCTGGGGAAAGTCAACTAAAACTTCCTAGAAAGGATTCACCACTGTAGATGCCATAAAGAACATTCACGACTCGTGGCAAGAGGTCAAAATATCAACATTAACAGGACTTTGAAAGAAGCTGATTCCAACCCTCATGGGTGATTTTGAGGGGTCCAAGACTTCAGTGGAGGAAATAACACAGATGTGGTAGGAATAGCAAGAGAAGTAGAATTAGAAGTGGAGCCTGAAGATGTGACTGAACTGCTGCAATCTCCTGATAAAATAGATAAGAGCTTGCTTCTTATGGATGAGCAAAGAGAGTGGTTTCTTTTTTCTTTTTTTCTTTTTGAGAGTGGTTTCTTGAAATGGAATCTACTCCTGGCGAAGATGCTGTGAAGATTGTTGAAAAGACAACAGAGTATTTAGAATATTATATAAACGTAGTTGATAAAGCAGGGCAAGGTTTGAGGACTGACTCCAATTTTGAAAGAAGTTTCACTATGGGTAAAATGGTACCAAACAGCTGCAGAGAAATCATTCCTGACAGTAAGAGTCCCCTGATGCAGCAAGCTTCATTGTTGTCTTATTTTAAGAAATTGCAACATCCACTCCAATCTTCAGCAACCACCATCCCTATCAGTCAGCAGCCATCACCATTGAGGAAAAATCTTCCAGCAGCAAAAAGATTATGATTCACTGAAGGCTCAGAGGATGGTTAGCATTTTTAAACAATAAAATATTTTTAAATCAAGGTATGTACATTGTTTTTTTTAGACATAATGCTCTTGCACACTTAATAAACTACAGAAGAGCGCTTTTATATGCACTGAGAAACCAAAACATTCATGTGACTCACTTTATTGCAATATTTGCTTTATTGTGGTGGTGGGGGACCAAACCTATGATATCCTCAGGTTTGCCTAATATTGAGCAACAATATCAATATCAAGACAGTTGTGTATTGGTAACTGATTCAGACACATAGATTAATGAAACAGAATACAGTCAGATATAAACCCATACATGTACGGTCAATTGATTTTCTTTAAAGGTGCAAAGGCAACCGAATGAGAAAATTTTTTTAAACAAATAGTGCTGCATACAGGATCAAAACCAAAAAGGCAACCCAAGAGTGAATTCTAATGTCAACTATGGGCTTTGGGTGAGTACAGTATGTCAATGTAAGTTCATCAATTGTACCACTTTACTGGGGAATGTTTAAAATGGGGAAGGCTACCCATTTGGGGGAGCACGGGATATATGAGAAATCACTGTACATTCCCCTCACTTTTGCTGTGAACCTAAAATTGCTCATCTTAAAAAGAAGCAAGAGGGACTTCCCTGGTGATCCAGTGGTGAAGACTCCATGCTCTCAATGCTGGGGGCCCAGGTTCAATCTCTGGTTGGGGAACTAGATCGCACATGCTGCAACTAAGGGTTCACATGCCGGAACTAAAGATCCTGCATGCTGCAACTAAGACCCAACACAGCCAAATAAATATTTTTTAAAAAGAAAGGAAGAAAGGGGAAAGAGCATTGAATAAAACAGAACACAAAACACTAAGAAAGATGGTAGAAACCAGTCCCACAATATCAACAATCATACTTATGTAAAGTTAGGTAAGATGCTGTCAAAAAAAAATTTTTTTTAAAGCAATATATAACTACATTGTTTTTCTTGTAGAAAAACTTAGAACATTAAAACACAGAGGACTGATGGGGAAACATATACCAGGCAAATAACTAATCAAAAGAATGTTGAATGGTATGTCAATATCAGACAATTTTTCTTTTTTTTTTTTGTGGTACGCTGGCCTCTCACTGTTGTGGCCCCTCCCGTTGCGGAGCACAGGCTCTGGATGCGCAGGCTCAGCAGCCATGGCTCACGGGCCCAGCCACTCAGCAGCATGTGGAATCTTCCCGGACTGGGGCACGAACCCGTGTCCCCTGCATCGGCAGGCGAATTCTCAACCACTGCGCCACCAGGGAAGCCCCCAAACAAAATAAATTTTTAAGGCAAAATATGTTAATAGAAAACTGTGTTAATAAAAGAAAACTAGGGACTTCACTGGTGGCACAGTGGATAAGAATCTGCCTGCCGATGCAGGGGACACGGGTTCAAGCCCTGGTCCGGGAAGATCCCACATGCCACGGAAAAACTAAGCCCATGTGCCACAACTACTGAGCCTGCGCTCTAGAGCCCCCATGCCACAACTACTGAGCTCGCAAGCCACAACTATTGAGCCCATGTGCCTTGAGCCCATGCTCCACAACAAGCAAAGCCACTGCAATGAGAAGCCTGTGCACCGCAATGAAAAGCAGCCCCCGCTCTCCACAACTAGAGAAAGCCTGCACGAAGCAATGAAGACCCATGCAGCCAAAAATAAAATTAAAAAAAAAAATAGAAAACTGTGTTAATATAAATACAAAACTATGAATTCAAATCAAAGGAAGATATATTAACTCTACTTGCATATGCCCCTAATAAAAGTCTATCTCTATATGTATACATATATATTTACATATATAGACAAAAGTCAAGACAAAACCAACACTTTAGTTGGAGATTAATATATCTCAAGTATTGATAGATTATACAGACGGAAGCACACACTTATAAAAGTTGGCCATTGTATTAATCCATAAATAATTTCTCAATAAATCTCAAAGACTAGGAATCACACAAGACCACATTCTCTGATCCCAATGCAATTAACAATCAACATGAAAAATAAATTTAAATTTCCCATAAATTGGGGAATTTAAAATCACATTTCTAAGTAAATCATGGGTCAGAAAAGAAATTATAATGGAATAATACTTAGATCTATATGACAGTTAAGATTTTATAACTTATGTGAATTTTAAGTAATATTAAGTAAATTTATAGCATTAAATACAAAAGACAGGCCAAAATGAGCTAAGCATCGAGCTTAAGAAGTCGGAAGGACAGTAGGATAAACCCAAAGAAAGTAAAAATGAAACACTGAAGAGTAAGGCCATATAAACCATCACAACTATTCAAAAAGAGAACAAAATTTAGTTACAGCAAAGATTTTTAAAATGAGAATATTAGGAACAACTTTATGCCAATATATTTGAAAACTTAGAGGAAACCAAAATTTTTCTAGGATTATGCAACCTATCAAGACTTCTGACTCAAAATGCCTGCATAGGTCTATTAAAGAATTTTTATTTGTTGTTAAAAATCTTCTTACCAAATAAATAAATAAATAAACAAATAATCAATCTAACTAAACACAAGGCCCAGATGTTCTGCGGGGATGAGTGCTACATGCTTTTTGAGAACAGGTCATTCTAATCACACGTATTTCCAGAAAACACATAAAGGTGGTAATAAAGCATGACAAGGAAAGTAGGAAAAAGGAAAATTACAAGTTTATCTCAATCTTAAGCCCTGATGAAAAATGATAAACAAAATACTGACAAAGCTAATTCAATATTTTATCATGTTAACATGTTAAATGAGAAAAACCACATGATCATCTCAGTAGAGGTAGAAAGAGCATCTGACAAAATTTAACACACATCCTTGATTTTATAAGATAGTTAACAGGGTGGCTGATAATAAAAGCATTCTATTAAAAAAACTGCATTTCTATACATAACAGACAACATGTAATTTTAAAAAGAAGTTATCCCCCACCAGAGCAATAAAAAATAGAAGGTATATTAGAATAAAGGTAACAAAAAAAGGTAAGACTTTTATTGTGAAAATTATTGTAATGTAAGACATTAAAGACCCAATTACATGAAGAGACATACCATGTTCATGTATGAACTCTACTGTAAAGATGTCAATCCCTCCAAACTGGTCTCTAACTGTAATGCAATTCCAATCAAAATCTCATCATTATTTTTTGAATATGCATATATACATACACCGGTTCACAAGTAAAACCTATCTCTTACTATGAGAGTAACAGTTTAAGAAGCTTGAAGAAGATTTGCTGAAGATGGAAGAATAAATTAATGAACCCTGATATATGTATATTTATTTATTTATAAATATTCATATAATGGATTACACAGCAGTGAAAAAAAGGCAACACAGTTGAATTTCATACACTATGTTGACTTTAAAAAAGTTACAGAAGGCAAAATACATACCTCTTTTTAAAACTCAAAAACAGGCAATACTAACATTTTAAGAAATATATACATATGTGATTTAAAAGTAGAAGAAAATGATAATGACATTCAGCACAGTGCTTATGTTTAGGGAGGAACCAGGGATATGAGATACAAAGAAGCACACAGGTAGAATGATAATATTGGTGATATTTAAGTCTAAATTGTCTAATGGGGTCCTGGAATTTCATTTTAACATTATGCTTAGTAAGTTATATGCATATGGCAATATTGTGTATGTATCAAATACTACATACAAAAAAATTGTTTAAAATCAACTGGCCAGGTTAGAATCCATAAAATGTGAATAGAGGAAGAAATAGAAAATATGAACAGACCAATCACAAGCACTGAAATTGAAACTGTGATTAAAAATCATCCAACAAACAAAAGTCCAGGACCAGATGGCTTCACAGGTGAATTCTATCCAACATTTAGAGAAGAGCTAACACTCATCCTTCTCAAACTCTTCCAAAAAATTGCAGAGGAAGGAACACTGCTAAACTCATTCTGTGAGGCCACCATCACCCTGATACCAAAACCAGACAGAGATACTACAAAAAAAGAAAATTACAGACCAATATCACCAATGAATATAGATGCAAAAATCCTAAAAAAAATACTAGCAAACAGAATCCAATAGCACATTAAAAGAATCATACACCATGATCAAGTGGGATTCATCCCAGAGATGCAAGGATTCTTCAGTATATGCAAATCAATCAATGTGATACACCACATTAACAAAATTGAAGAATAAAAACCATATGATCATCTCAATAGATGCAGAAAAAGCTTTTGACAAAATTCAACACCCATTTATGATAAAAACCCTCCAGAAAGTAGGCATATAGGGAATGTACCTCAACATAATAAAGGCCATATATGAAAAACCCACAGCAAACATCATTCTCAATGGTGAAAAACTGAAAGCATTTCCTCTAAGATCAGGAACAAGACAAGGATGTCCACTCTCACCACTATTATTCAACAGTTTTGGAAGTCCTAGCCATGGCAATCAGAGAAGAAAAAGAAATAAAAGGAATACAAATTGGAAAAGAAGTAAAACTGTCACTGCTTGCAGATGACATGATACTATACATACAGAATCCTAAAGATGCCACCAGAAAACTACTCGAGCTAATCAATGAATTTGGTAAAGATGCAGGATACAAAATTAATGCACAGAAATCTCTTGCATTCCTATACACTAATGATGAAAAATCTGAAAGATAAATTAAGGAAACACTCCCATTTATCATTGCAACAAAAAGAATAAAATACCTAGGAATAAACCTACCTAGGGACACAAAAGACCTGTATGCAGAAAACTATAAGACACTGATGAAAGAAATTAAAGATGATAAAAACAGATGGAGAGATATACCATGTTTTTGGATTGGAAGAATCAATACTGTGAAAATGACTATACTTCTGAAAGCAATCTACAGATTCAATGAAATCCCTACCAAATTACCAATGGTATTTTTTACAGAACTAGAACAAAAATTCTTAAAATTTGTATGGAGACACAAAAGACCCCGAATAGCCAAAGCAGTCTTGAGGGAAAAAAAATGGAGCTGGAGAAATCAGACTCCCTGACTTCAGATTATACTACAAAGCCAATCAAGACAATATGGTACTGGCACAAAAACAGAAATATAGATCAATGGAACAAGATAGAAAGCCCAGAGATAAAGTCACACACCTATGGTCAACTAATCTATGACAAAGGAGGCAAGGACATACAATGGAGAAAAGACAGTCTCTTCAATAAGTGATGCTGGGAAAACTGGACAGCTACATGTAAAAGAATGAAATTAGAATACTCCCTAACACCATACATAAAAATAAACTAAAAATGGATTAGAGAGCTAAATGTAAGACTGGACACTATAAAACTCTTAGAGGAAAATATAGGAAGAATGCTCTTTGACATAAATAACAGCAAGATCTTTTTTGATCCACCTCCTAGAGTAATGGAAATAAAAACAAAAATAAACAAATGGGACCTAATGAAACTTCAAAGTTTTTGCAAAGCAAAGGAAACTACAAGTAACACGAAAAGACAACCCTCAGAATGGGAGAAAATATTTGCAAATGAATCAATGGACAAAGGATTAATCTCTAAAATATATAAACAGCTCATGCAGCTCAATATTAAAAAAACGAACAACTCAATCCAAAAATGGGCAGAAGATCTAAATAGACATTTCACCAAAGAAGACATACAGATGGCCAAGAAGTACATAAAAACCTGCTCAATATCACTAATTATTAGAGAAATGCAAATCAAAACTACAATGAACTATCTATCACCTCACACCAGTTAGAATGGGTATTATCAGAAAATCTACAGACAACAAATTCTGGAGAGGGTGTGGAGAAAAGAGAACCGTCTTGCACTGTTGGTGGGAATGTAAACTGATACAGCCACTATGGAGAACAGTATGGTGGTTCCTTAAAAAACTAAAAATAGAATTATCATATGACCCAGCAATCCCACTATCGGGCATATACCCAGAGAAAACCACAATTCAAAAAGACACATGCACCCCAATGTTCATTGCAGCACTATTTACAATAGCCAGGTCATGGAAGCAACCTAAATGCCCATCGACAGACAAATAGATAAAAAAGATGTGGCACATGTATACAATGGAATATTACTCAGCCATAGAAAGGAATGAAATTGAGTCATTTGTAGAGACGGGGAATCAATCTAGAGACTGTCATACAGAGTGAAATAAGTCAGAAAGAGAAAAACAAATAGCATATATTAACGCATATATGTGAAACCTAGAAAAATGGTACAGATGAACCAGTTTGCAGGGCAGAAATAGAGACACAAATGTAGAGAACAAACGTATGGACACCAAGGTGGGGGAAGTGGCGGTGTGTGTGTGTGTGTGTGTGTGTGTGTGTGTGTGTGTGTGTGTGTGTGTGTGTGTGTGTGTGTGTGTGGTGGTGTGATGAATTGGGAGATTGGGATTGATATATATACACTAATATGCATAAAATGGATAACTAATAAGAATCTGCTGTATAAAAAAATAAATTCAAAAAAATTCAAAAATTCAAAAAAAATATGAATAGAATATTTTGAAAATTCCTGTCAAAAGGTTTGTTTGTTCTGAGCTGAATGGCCAAAAGAGGTTGCCTTTTGACACCTAACAAGTAATAAACAAGGGTAGAAAATAGAGAGAACAGCCAGCTGGTTTGAAGAGCAGAGATCCCAGGAGCTCTTCAAAAAGGCAGCTCTGGGCTTCCCTGGTGGCACAGTGGTTAAGAATCTGCCTGCCAATGCAGGGGACACAGGTTCGAGCCCTGGTCCAGGAAGATCCCACATGCCGTGGAGCAGCTAAGCCCGTGCGCCACAGCTACTGAGCCCATGTGCCACAACTACTGAAGCCTGCACGCCTAGAGCCCAAGCTCTGCAACAAGAGAAGACACGGCAATGAGAAGCCCACACACCACAACAAAGAGTAGCCCCACTCGCCACAACTAGAGAAAGCCCGCGCACAGCAACGAAGACCCAATACAACCAAAATTAAATAAATAAATAAGTTTTAAAATAAATAAATAATAATAAAATAAAACTCTAACTCTATATCCTTTAAAAAAACCCAAAAAACAAAAGGGCAGCTCCCAGGAGGAACAACTAAAGGGATATGGGCACTAACAAACTGTCCCCCAGTGACATATAAGGTGGTTTTTAAGAGTCTATGACTAGTGGCTTCCCTGGTGGCGCAGTGGTTGAGAATCCGTCTGCCGATGCAGGGGACACGGGTTCGTGCCCCGGTCTGGGAAGATCCCACATGCCGCGGAGCGGCTGGGCCTGTGAGCCATGGCCACTGAGCCTGCGCGTCCGGAGCCTGTGCTCCGCAGGGGGAGAGGCCACAGCAGTGAGAGGCCCGCGTACCACAAAAAAAAAAAAAAAGAGTCTATGACTGGAATGAACAACACCAAAATAACACAAAATCAAGGGGTCAAACTTCTATTTTAACTAAGGAGAAATTTATAAAACAGTGTCATATCCTTCTTTCATTTCTTCTTATGAACATTCTGGTTATGGCTTTACAAAACATTTTTAGTAACTCAACTCTTTCTTTTTTTTGAGATCAAGGTGCTGGTCACAGCATGCTATGTTGCCTATGAATCAAATTGCTCAAGGCAGGGTACCTGATAGGCTTCAGCAGCTGAGGTCACCACCTGCTCCACAGCACCAACAACGAAGACTCCCTTCTTAATATGCTCCCTTAAGTACAGTCCAGCCGATGCAGAGTCCAGCAGGTCATAGATCTGCTCATTGTAGATTTCAATAAAGGAGCACTTACAAAGAAAACTCTTTCCAGCTCCAGCCTGTAAAAGAGAAGCCTGGTTTAGCTATATTCTTTTCATGAGTTCATCCCTACCTTTCATGAGCATTCATCTTTCACTCACTTCACAACATATAAATTTCCTACAGCATTATCCTTTACACAATACAGGACACTTAAAAGTCAGTTTTAAAATGTAGATGACTAGTTTCAACACATCAGTACACTTTAAAGCAGCATCGAACTGTGGTTCCAGGAGCCCTAAAGTTTCCAACAGTGCTTCAGAACAAAGACAGGGAGGTGGGACTTGAGCTATCCAAATAGGCAATTCCATTTTTTGTTTAACTGAGGTATAAGTGATATACAGCATTATACTAGTTTCAGGCATATAACATAATGATTTGATATTTGTATATATTGCAAAATGATCACAATAAGTCTAGTTAACATCCATTGCCATACATAGTTACATAATTATTTTCCCTTGTGATGAAAATACCAATTCCATTTTCACCTGTCTTATATATGAATCAAGTGTTATATTCCTCAAACAACTGAAAATAATGTATTTTAAAAGTCTCTCTTTAAAAAAATAAACAAGTAAAATTTTCTTTAAAAAGCCTCGCTATAGTATTTTTAACCACAGAAATGCACGTCACTAAACTTACTTCACTGGCACATAATATGTGTGTCTAACTGCAATGGTCAGGCATAGTTTCTGCAAAGGAGTAAGTGGTAAACCAATGCTATGTATTAGACTCCTCGGCACATAGGTAATAGAATATAAAACACTAATGGCTCTTAAGCCTGCAATTCCCTAAGCTAAAGATGCACAACCAACAGAATGACCCAATCTGGGAGCCAATGGAAAATGGAAGGCCACATTGCTAGGATGATGGAGCCACACCATGTGTGAAGCAAGGAGAGCATAGTCAGGTGGTAGCAAGTGCTGCAAAGGAGGTACAGATGGGCCCATTACTAGTGGCTGTCATGAAGATGTAGGGACAGCTGCAGTCAACTGTGAGCCTAGGCACAGGTAGGTGACGGAGCTTAATGAATTTGTTTTCCTCAGTTAAGATTTTCTTTATACTTTCTCTCTTGTAAAATCTGAGAGCCTAAGAAGCACTACATTCTTCTTTCTTTCAATGTGGGTTCATGGATGATGCATGTTTTATAGACTAAAAACTTTTAGAAAATACAAAACTCAGAATCCTTAATTTTATCTTAAGAATTGAAAGATTTTTTTCTATGACTCTAGCCTATCCACACTGTAGACTTCCAATGATGCCCCTCCATGTATCATGAGCTAATTAGTAGTAGTTAGCTACTCAAAACTAGGTATTTCATAGAATCCCTTTATTTTTACAATAAGTTTTACCTTCTCTTTTTCACGTTCAATTAAGGAAAACAAATATTCAAAACTTCGTGGAATTACTCCTCTCAGGTTATGAGAAAAATTATCAGATTCAGATGGTCCTAAAGAAAAATGTAAAAAAATACATATATAGCTGTTCATTTTTATTCTGTTAACAGGAGTCATTCAAAACAGCAACAATGAAAGGCAATTCATATAGAAAAGACTAACTGTATAATCAGTTTCTTTCAGGCCCCCAAACAAGATAAACTGTGGTCTGTAACAGATGGCCTAATAGAACCTGCCTATCAATGGGACTGAAGGGAAGGGCCCACAATAGCCACTAAGCAATTTTAAAAAGTAGTTGTTGTTTGATAAGTTAAAAAATCCATTTCAGTCCCAAGCTTGAAATTTTTCCTTCTGCAGGTACCAAAATTAGCAGAAATAACGAATTGTACTTTACTGTTGCATAAGACATTCTGTCTCCTAGGCTGATCTTTATACACTGGCTGTGTGGCCACAGGCTAATTACTTAATTTCTTGGAGTTTTCAACTATAAAATGGAAATAATAATGGTAATAACTATCTCACAGGGTATAAAAATTAGCATTAGCTAGTATTTTCTTAATTGGGCAATAAAAGCAAAGCTGGTAGGAAAGATACTATAGGAATTCTTCACAAGATTTCTGTACAGACAGAAAACTGAAGAGCAATCCAATCTCTATTTTGTTAACATTGGGGAAAAGGGGAGATGTGAATGGATATGTAAACAGCAGGATTTTTTGGAAACTAATTCAAGCTATAGCTATATTTGCCAGAAAATCAACTATAAAGCTAGAAAAGATCCAAAAGTTACTATATGTATTAGTTAAACACGCCCTAGAGGGACTTCCATGGTGGTGCAGCGGTTGAGAATTCACCTGCCAATGCAGGGGACACAGGCTCAAGCCCTGGTCCAGGAAGATCCCACATGCCAAGAAGCAACTAAGCCCGTGCACCACAACTACTGAAGCCCATGTGCATAGAGCCTGTGCTCCACAACAAGAGAAGCCACTGAAATGAGAAGCCACCGAAATGAGAAGCCAGTGCACTGCAACGAAGAGTCGCATCCGAGTTTCCCTGGTGGCACAGTGGTTGAGAATCCGCCTGCCGATGCAGGGGACACTGGTTCATGCCCTGGTCCAGGAGGATCCCACATGCTGCGGAGTGGCTGGGCCCGCGAGCCATTGGCCGCTGAGCCTGCGCGTCCGGAGCCTGTGCTCCGCAACAGGAGAGGCCACAACAGTGAGAGGCACGCATACCGCAAAAAAAGAGTCGCACCCCGCTTGCTGCAACTAGAGAAAGCCCACACACAGCAATGAAGACCCAACACAGCCAAAAATCAATCAATCAATAAGTAAATTTATTTAAAATATATATATATACCATAGAGACCAAAAGAACTAACAAAATGCTGGTGTACGCAAGAAAGTTATAGAAAATAAATTTTAAAATATTATCGTCATCTTGGTGTGCTATACCTAAAATATTTTAAATGGCCCTCGTAAACTGTACCTTAAAAAAAAAAGAAAAAAATATAAAACAGGGCAGAGAAATGCAAGTAAATGAACACAGAGGACAGATAATATTAGAATATGTGCAGATAATTTTATAACATTTTCCTGCTAAATAATATATAAAGATACTCAAAATATTCATTATAGTTACCTTATCATCTCTTGCCTAGCCTCCTGCCTTGGCTCCCAATCTTGCTTTGGCTCTAGCCCCTCCTATAGTCTCTATTCCATTCAGCTGCCTGAGTAGTCCTTTTAATTATACATCAGATCATGTAATTCTTCTTTAAAAAAACAAAAAAACAAACAAAAAAAACCTTCCCATGACTTCACATACCCTCATGAAAAATTCCAAAATCCATGACCTGGCCTCAGGCTACAATTTCAACTTGCCCCTTATTCTTTAATATTCCACTCTAGCCCCATGTGTCTTCTTGCTGTCTCTTGAATGCTCGTGAGCATGCTCCCAACTCAGGGCCTGTGCATTTGCAGGGATGGTCCCTCTGCCTAGAAGATTCTTCTCCCAGAGTCTTATGGCTCCTTCTCATTTCACTCAGTAATTCTCTTCAAATGTCACGCTGAGAGGCCTCTCTGACCCACCTAACTAAAACAGCACCCCCTGCTCTTTTCCATCCTCTTATTTTTCTTCATAGCACTTACTACCTCTGGCATAATTACTAGACATTTATTCGCTTTTACTTGTACATCCCCCCCTGAGAATATAAGCTTCATGAGAGCCTGGACATTGCCCTGTATTTGAATAGACCACCAGAGCCTTGAAGAGTGCCTGGAATATTTTAAGCACTCACTTATATGTTGTTATAACCTCAGAGAAGGGAAAACCTTTCTTACTAAAACTCACAATTCAGAAACCATTAAAAAACAAAACAAAAAAACCTGAAGTTCAACCACATAAAAATAAAAAACTTTGGCATCAGAAAAATTTAAATAAGCCAAAAGAAAAAACCTACAGAAAAATCTGTAATCTATATCATAAACAAAGAGCTAATCTATTTTATGAAGAATCCCCATAAATGAGTAAGAAAAAGACAAGATAATTATTTATTTATTATTATTATTATTTTTTTGCAGTATGCAGGCCTCTTACTGTTGTGGCCTCTCCTGTTGCGGAGCACAGGCTCTGGACGCGCAGGTTCAGTGGCCATGGCTCACAGGCCCAGCCGCTCCGCGGCATGTGGGATCTTCCTGGACCAGGGCACAAACCCGTGTCCCCTGCATCGGGGAAGCCCCAAGATAATTTTTAAATAAGAAAAAAGCTTGAGGGACTTCCCTGGTGGCGCAGTGGTTAAGAATCCACCTGCCAATGCAGGGGACACAGGTTCAAGCTCTGATCTGGGAGGATCCCATATGCCGCAGAGCAACTAAGCCCATGCACCACAACTACTGAGCCTGTGCTCTAGAGCCCTCGAGCCACAACTACTGAGCCCACATGCCACAGCTACTGAAGTCCGTGCACCTACAGCCCATGCTCCACAGCAAGAAAAGCCACAGCAATGAGAGGCCCATGCACCACAATGAAGAGCAGCCCCGCTCACTGCAACTAGAGAAAGCCTGTGCACAGCAAAGAAGACCCAATGCAGCCAAATATAAATAAAGAAAGAAAGAAATTTATTTTTAAAAAAGAGAAAAAAGCTTGAAAGGGCATTTTACAGAGAGGTTATTCAAATGTCCAATAAACGTATAAAAGGTGCTTAGTAGTCAATGGACATCAAACAAGTGGAAATAAAAGCACAAGATAGTACTATACATACTCCAGAACAACTAAAATTTTTAAAACGGACAATACCAAGTGTGGACATGGATGTGGAGCACTGGGAAATTCCACGTCTAAGCATCCCCATCATGACCTTTTTACTAAAGCTGAACATACATATACTATAACCCAGCAAGTCCACACCCAGAAGTTTAAAGTTCAATAGATATGCACCATAAGAGACACACACAAGAAAAAAATGTCCAAAACAGTACTATTCATGTGTTCTAAAACTCTCTAGCAACAGAATAGAAAATGTGGAACCCCTTTAAGATGGCAGTGTGAGAAGACGCAGAGTTAGCATCTCCCCACAACTAGGGTGCATGCCGGCCACTGGTGGGGGACTCTGACCACAAAGAGACAGGAGGAACCCGAGTGAACCAGTAGGACATAGGGGGACCAAGGGGGGAGGAGAAGTGGAGGCTAGGCAGGATCAGCTCCCTTGAGGCTGGGGAGATCAGGAGAGGGAGGTGGGAGGGACTTTCCAGGAAGAGTGGGAGAGGAGCGTAGGGCAACTGCCTGGCCCACTGGTGTTGGGGAGGCTGCTGAGCTCCCAAGCCAGTTCCCCCGCAACAAAGCCCCATCCAGGCCGCATGGGTCCTGGGGGCACAGGAAGGAGGCCGGGAAGATCAGGAGTGGCAGGTGGGAGGGGCCATCGAGGAGGAGCGGGAGAGGAGCAGAGGGTGTTTTCCCTGCCCACTCAGGCCCAGGGAGCCTACTGAGCTCCCAGATCAGTTCCCTGCCCTCCAAGACCCACCCCCCACTGGTCCTGGGGGTATAGGAGGGAGGACAGGGAGATCAGGATTGGCAGGTGGGAGGGGCCCTCCCAGACCCCAGACCGGAGGAGCAGGAGAGGAGAGGAGGGCATTTGCCCCAACCACTCAAGCCCAGGAAGCTTGCTGGGTTCCCAGGTGAGGTCCCCAACCCTCTGAGACCAGGGGTGGGGGACATGCCTGGGCCCCTTTTGTTCCTTGAGCCTAAACCCCACGCCCCCACAGCTCCCAGGGCCTATTCCAGCCCTGTGGGTGCTAAGCATTGGCCCCACCCACCACCCCAAACTCACCCTTGCTTAGGCCCTGCTCTCCACAGCCAAGGCCTTCCCCCCCTCCATTTTTTTTTTCTTTTTTCTTCTCCCTCCTCCTCTTTTTTACTATTGTGGTATTGATGTACCTTCTGGTTGTTGATTCATCTATATTTTTATTTTTACATTCTTTCTAATATATCTATTAGTTTCCTAGTCTAATTTTATTTTTTACTTTGTTATTGTTCTTTTTTTTTTGCCACCCCACGTGGCTTGCGGGATCTTGATTTGCAAGCACAGGGTTGGGTGGAAGCTCCTGCAGTGGAAGCTCCGAATCTGAACCACTGGACTAACAGAGAACCTCAGACCCCAGGGAATATTCATTGGAGTGCGGTCTCACAGAGTTCCTCATCTCAGCACCAAGACCCAGCTCTACGCAAGAGCCTACAAACTCCAGTGTTGGAAGCCTCAGGCTAAACAACCAGTAAAACAGAAACACAAGCCCACTCATAAAAAAAAAAAAAAAAAAAAAAAAAAAAGTCACAGATGAAGGAGCAAGGTAAAAAAACCTACAAGACCAAATAAATGAAGAGGAAATAGGCAATCTACCTGAAAAAGAATTCAGAGTAATGATAGTAAAGATGATCCAGAATCTCAGATATAGAATGGAAGCACGGTGAGAAAATATAAGAAATGTTTAACAAAGATCTAGAAGAACTAAAGAACAAACAAACAGAGATGAACAACACAATAACTGAAATGAAAAAGACACTAGAAGGAATCAAAAACAGAATAACTGAGGCAAAAGAAGGAATAAGTGAGCTGGAAGACAAAATGGTGGAAATAACTGCTCAGGAGCAGAATAAAGAAAAAAGAATGAAAAGAACTGAAGACAATCTCAGAGACCTCTGGGATAACACTAAATGCACTAACATTTGAATTATAGGGGTCCCAGAAGAAGAAGAGAAAAAGAAAGGGTCTGAGAAAATATCTGAAGAGATTATAATGGAAAATTTCCCTAACATGGGAAAGGAAATAGTCACCCAAGTCCAGGAAGCACAGAGAGTCCCATGCAGGATAAACCCTAGGAAAAACACAGCAAAACACATATTAATCAAACTAACAAAAATTAAGTTCAAAGAAAAAATATTAAAAGCAGCAAGGGAAAACCAAAAAATAACATGCAAAGGAATCCCCATAAGGTTATCAGCTGATTTTTCAGCAGAAACTCTGTAGGCCAGAAGGGAGTGGCAGGATATACTTAAAGTGATGAAAGGGAAGAACCTACAACCAAGATTAATCTACCCAGCAAGGATCTCATTCAGATTCGATGGAGAAGTCAAAAGCTTTTCAGACAAAGAAAAACTAAGAGAATTCAGCACCATCAAACCAGCTTTACGACAAATGCTAAAGAAACTTCTCTAAGTGGGAAACACAAGAGAAGAAAAAGACACACAAAAACAAACCCAACTAACACACCATTGTAAAGCAATTATACTCTAATAAAGATGTTAAAAACAAACAAACCCCAAACAATTAAAAAAATGGTAATAGGAACATACCTATCGATAATAACCTTGAATGTAAATGGATTAAATGCCCCAACCAAAAGACACAGACTGGCTGAATGGACACTAAAACAAGACCCATATATATGCTGTCTACAAGAGAACCACTTCAGATCTAGGGACACATACAGACTGAAAGTGAAGGGATGGAAAAAGATATTCCATGCAAATGGAAATCAAAAGAAAGCTGGAGTAGCAATACTCATATCAGATAAAATAGAGTTTAAAATAAAGACTGTTATAAGAGATAAGGAGGGACAGTACATAATGATCAAAGGATCAATCCAAGAAGAAGATATAACAATTAAAGATGTTTATGCACCCAGCAGAGGAGCACCTCAATACATAAGGCAAATGCTAACAACCATGAAAGGAGAAATTGACAGTAACACAATAATAGTAGGAGACTTTTAACACCTCAGTTACACCAATGGACAGATCATCCAAACAGAAAATAAATAAGGAAACACAAGCTTTAAATGACACAATAGACTAGATAGATCTAATTGATATTTATAGAACATTCCAGCCAAAAGTTGCAGAATACACTTTCTCCTCAGCTGTACATGGAACATTCTCCAGGATAGATCACATCTTGGGTCACAAATCAAGCCTTGAAAAATTTAAGAAAATTGAAATCATATCAAGCATCTTTTCTGACAACAACGCTCTGAGACTGGAAATCAATTATAGGAAAAAAAGTGTAAAAAACACTGGAGGCTAAACAGTGTGCTACTAAATAACCAAGAGATCATTGAAGAAATCAAAGAAAAAATTAAAAAATACATAGAAACAAATGACAATGAAAACACAATAACCCAAAACCTATGGGATTCAGCAAAAGCAGTTGTAAGAGGGAAGTTTACAGCAATTCAATCTCACCTCAAGAAACAAGAAAAATCTCAAATAAATAATATAACCCTACACTTAAAACAACTAGAGAAAGAAGAACAAAGAAAACCCAAAAGTCAGTAGAAGGAAAGAAATCATAAAGATCAAAGAAGAAATAAATGAAATAGAAACAAAGAAAACAATAGCAAAAATCAATAAAACTAAAACCTGGTTCTTTGAGAAGATAAACAAAATTTATAAATCCTTAGACTCAAGAAAAAAAGGGAGAGGACGCAAATCAATAAAATTAGAAATGAAAAGGGAAAAATCACAACTGACACTGCAGAAATACAAAGGATGATAAGAGACTACTGCAACAAACATACACACAAAAAAATGGACAACAATGAAGAAATGGACAAATTCTTGGAAAGGTACAATTTTCTAAGACTGAACCAGGAAGAATTAGAAAATATAAGCAGTCCTATCACAAGTAATGAAATTGAAACCAGAATTAAAAATCTTCCAACAAACAAAAGTCCAGGACCAGATGGCTTCACAAGCAAATTCTATCAAACATTGAGAGAAGAGCTAACACCAATCCTTTTGAAACTCTTCCAAAAACTGCAGAGGGAGAAACACTCCCAAATTCATTCTACAAAGCCACCATCACCCTGATACCAAAACCAGACAAAGACGTCACAAAGAAATAAAATTATAAACCAATATCACTGATGAACATAGATGCAAAAATCCTCAACAAAATACTAGCAAACAGAATCCAATAACACATTAAAAGGATCATACACCATGATCAAGTGGGGTTTATCCCAGGGATGCAAGGATTCTTCAATATATGCAAATCAATCAATGTGATACACCATATAAACCAACTGAAGAATAAAAACCATATGATCATCTCAATAGATGCAGAAAAAGCTTTTGACAAAATTCAACACTCATTTATGATAAAAACCTTGCAGAAAGTAGGCATACAGGGAACTTTCCTCAACATAATAAAGGCCATATATGACAAACCCACAGCTAGCATCGTTCTCAATGGTGAAAAGCTGAAACCATTTCCACTAAGATCAGGAACAAGACAAGGTTGCCCACTCTCACCACTCTTATTCAACATAGTTTTGGAAGTTCTAGCCACAGCAATCAGAGAAGAAAAAGAAATAAAAGGAATCCAAATAGGAAAAGAAGAAGTAAAGCTGTCACTGTTTGCAGATGACATGATACTATACATAGAGAATCCTAAGGATGCTACCAGAAAACTACTAGAGCTAATCAATGAATTTGGTAAAGTTGCAGGATACAAAATTAATGCACAGAAATCTCTTGCATTCTTATACACTAATGATGAAAAATCTGAGAGTGAAATTAAGAAAACACTCCCATTTACCATTGCAACAAAAAGAATAAAATATCTAGGAATAAACCTACCTAAGGAGACAAAAGACTTGTATGCAGAAAACTATAAGACACTGATGAAAGAAATTAAAGATGATACAAATAGGTGGAGAAATATACCATGTTCTTGGATTGGAAGAATCAACATTGTGAAAATGACTATACTACCCAAAGCAATTTACCGATTCAATGCAATCCCTATCAAATTACCACTGGCATTTTTTACAGAACTAGAACAAAAAATTTCACAATTTGTATGGAAACACAAAAGACCCCGAATAGCCAAAGCAATCTTGAGAACGAGAAATGGAGCTGGAGGAATTAGGCTCCCTGACTTCAGACTCTACTACAAGGCTACAGTAATCAAGACAATATGGTACTGGCACAAAAACAGAAATATAGATCAATGGAACAGGATAGAGAGCCCAGAGATAAACCCACACACATATGGTCACCTTATCTTTGATAAAGGAGGGAAGGATATACAGTGGAGAAAAGACAGCCTCTTCAATAAGTGGTGCTGGGAAAACTGGACAGCTACATGTAAAAGTATGAAATTAGAACACTCCCTAACACCACACACAAAAATAAACTCAAAATGGGTTAAAGACCTAAATGTAAGGCCAGACACTATCAAACTCTTAGAGGAAAACATAGGCAGAACACTATACGACATAAATCACAGCAAGATCCTTTTTGACCCATCTCCTAGAGAAATGGAAATAAAAACACAAATAAACAAATGGGACCTAATGAAACTTAAAAGCTTTTGCACAGCAAAGGATACCTTAAACAAGACCAAAAGACAACCCTCAGAATGGGAGAAAATATTTGCAAATGAAGCAACTGACAAAGGATTAATTTCCAAAATTTATAAGCAACTCATGCAGCTCAATAACAAAAAAACAAACAACCCAATCCAAAAATGGGCAGAAGAACTAAATAGACATTTCTCCAAAGAAGATATACAGATTGCTAACAAACACATGAAAGAATGCTCAACCTCATTAATCATTAGAGAAATGCAAATCAAAACTACAATGAGATATCATCTCACACCGGTCAGATTGGCCATCATCAAAAACTCTAGAAACAATAAATGCTGGAGAGGGTGTGGAGAAAAGGGAACCCTCTTGCACTGCTGGTGGGAATGTAAATTGATACAGCCGCTATGGAGAACAGTATGGAGGTTCCTTAAAAAACTACAAATAGAACTACCATACGACCCAGCAATCCCACTACTGGGCATATACCCTGAGAAAACCATAATTCAGAAAGACTCATGTACCAAAATGTTCATTGCAGCTCTATTTACAATAGCCAGGACATGGAAGCAACCTAAGTGTCCATCAACAGATGAATGGATAAAGAAGATGTGGCACATATATACAATGGAATATTACTCAGCCATAAAAAGAAATGAAACTGAGTTATTTATAATGAGGTGGATGGACCTGGAGTCTGTCATACAGAGTGAAGTAAGTCAGAAGGAGAAAAACAAATACCGTATGCTAACACATATATATGGACTCTAAGGGAAAAAAATGTCATGAAGAGATTAGTGGTAGGACGGGAATAAAACACAGACTTACTCGAGCATGGCCTTGAGGATATGGGGAGGGGGAAGGGTGGGCTGAGACGAAGTAAGAGAGTGGCAGGGACATACACACACTATCAAATGTAAATTAGATAGCTAGTGGGAAGCTGCTGCATAGCACAGGGAGATCACCTCTGTGCTTTGTGACCACCTAGAGGGGTGGGTTAGGGAGGGTGGGAGAGAGGGTGATGCAAGAGGGAAGAGATATGGGAACATATGTATATGTATAACTGATTCAGTTTGTTGTAAAGGAAAAACTAACACACTATTGTAAAACAATTATACTCCAATAAAGATGTTAAAAAAAATACAATAAAATAAAATAAAGCTGGCATAAAAAAAAAAAAAAAAAAAAAAAAAATCTTCCAACAAACAAAAGTCCAGGACCAGATGGCTTCACAAGCAAATTCTATCAAACATTGAGAGAAGAGCTAACACCAATTCTTTTGAAACTCTTCCAAAAACTGCAGAGGGAGAAACACTCCCAAATTCATTCTACAAAGCCACCATCACCCTGATACGAAAACCAGAAAAAGATATCACAAAAAAATAAAATTATAAACCAATATCACTGATGAACATAGATGCAAAAATCCTCAACAAAATACTAGCAAACAGAATCCAATAACACATTAAAAGGATCATACACCATGATCAAGTGGGGTTTATCCCAGGGATGCAAGGATTCTTCAATATATGCAAATCAATCAATGTGATACACCATATAAACCAACTGAAGAATAAAAACCATATGATCATCTCAATAGATGCAGAAAAAGCTTTTGACAAAATTCAGCACCCATTTATGATAAAAATTCTCCAGAAAATGGGCATAGAGGGAACCCACCTCATCATAATAGAGGCCATATATGAAAAACCCACAGCAAGCATTATGCTCAGTGGTGAAAGACTGGAAGCATGTGCACTAAGATCAGGAACAAGACAAGGATGTCCACTCTCGCCACTATTATTCAACATAGTTTTGAAAGTCCTAGCAACAGCAATGAGAGAAGAAAAAGAAATAAAAGGAATATAAATTGGAAAAGAAGAAGTAAAACTGTCACTGTTTGCAGATGACATGATACTATACATAGAAAATCCTAATGATGGCACCAGAAAACTACTAGAACTAATCAATGAATTTGGTAAGGTTGCAAGATACAAAATTAATGCACAGAAATCTCTGGCATTCCTATATACCAACAACGAAAAATCAGAAAGAGAAATTAAGGAAACACTCCCATTTACCACTGCAACAAAAAGAATAAAATATCTAGGAATAAACCTGCCTAAGGAGGCGAAAGACTTGTACTCAGAAAACTATAAAACATTGATGAAAGAAATCAAAGATGACATAAACAGATGGAGAAATATACCATGTTCTTGGATTGGAAGAATCAATATTGTGAAAATGACTATACTTCCGAAAGCAATCTACAGATTCAATGTAATCCCTATCAAATTACCAATGGCATTTTTCACAGAATTAGAACAAAAAAATCTTATAATTCGTATGGAAACACAAAAGACACCAAATAGCCAAAGCAATCTTGAGAAAGAAAAACGGAGTTGGAGGAATCAGGCTCCCTGACTTCAAACTATACCACAAAGCTACAGTAATCAAGACAGTATGGTACTGGCACAAAAACAGAAATATAGCTCAATGGTACAGGACAGAATGCCCAGAGATAAACCCACGAACATATGGACACCTAATTTACGACAAAGGAGGCAAGAACATACAATGGAGAAAAGATGGCCTCTTCAATAAGTGATGTTGGGAAAACTGGACAGCTACATGTAAAAGAATGAAATTAGAACACGACCTAACATCATATACAAAAATAAATTCCAAATGGATTAAAAACTTAAATGTAAGACAAGACACTATAAAACTTTTAGAGGAAAACATAGGAAAAACACACTTTGACATAAACCACAGCAAGATTTTTTTTGACCCACCTCCTAGAGTAACAGAAATAAAAACAAAAATAAACAAACAGGACTTAATTAAACTTAAAAGCTTTTGCACAGCAAAGGAAACCATAAGCAAGACAAAAAGACAACCCTCAGAATGGAAGATAATATTTGCAAATGAAACAACAGACAAAGGATTAATCTCCAAAATATACAAACAGCTCATGGAACTCAATATGAAAAAAAACAAACAATCCAATTAAAAAATGGGTGGAAGACCTAAATAGACATTTCACCAAGGAAGACGTACAGATGGTCAAGAGGCACATGAAAAGATGCTCAACATCACTAATTATTAGAAAAATGCAAATCAAAACTACAATGAGGTATTACTTCATGCCAGTCAGAATGGTCATTATCAAAAGAGCTGGAAACAATAATTGCTGGAAAGGGTTGGTGAAAAGGGAGCCCTCCTGCACTGTTGGTGGGAATGTAAATTGATACAACCACTACGGAAAACACTACAGAGGTTCCTCAAAAAACTAAAAATAGAATTACCATATGACTCAACAATCCTACTACTGGGCATATACCCTGAGAAAACCATAATTCAAAAAGAGACATGCACCACAATGTTCATTGCAGTACCATTTACAATAGCCAGGATATGGAACCAACCTAAATGTCCACTGACAGATGAATGGATAAAGAAGATGTGGCACATATATACAATGGAATATTACTCAGCCATAAAAACAAACGAAATTGAGTTATTTGTAGTGAGGTGGATGGACCTAGAGTCTGTCACACAGAGTGAAGTAAGTCAGAAAGAGAAAAACAAATACCATATGCTAACGAATATATATGGAATCTAAAAAAAAAAAAAAAAAAGGTACTGATGAACCTAGTTGCAGGGCAGGAATAAAGAGGTAGACATAGAGAATGGACTTGAAGACATGGGGTGGGAGGGTGAAGTTGGGCGAAGTGAGAGTAGCATCGACATATATACACTACCGAATGTAAAATAGTTGGCTGGTGGGAAGCAGCAGCATAGCACAGGGAGATCAGCTCAGTACTCTGCAATGACCTAGAGGGTGGGATAGGGACGATGGGAGGGAGGTTCAAGAGGGAGGAGATAGGGGGACACGTGTATGCGTATGGCTGATTCGCTTTGCCGTGCAGCAGAAACTAACACAGTATTGTGAAGCTATTGTCTCCAATAAAGATCTATTAAAAAGAATAATAGAAAATGTGGTATATTCATATAATAATCTATTATACAGCAATGGAAATTAACTACTACTACATGCCATAACATTAGTGAATCTGAAAAACCTCAGGCTGAGAGAAAGAAGCCATACATAAAAGAGTAAATACAGTAAAATTACATTTGTAGAAGTGCAAAAACAAGCGAAACTAGTGATGACAGAAGTCACAGTAATACATATGTCAGGGGACAGCAGTGGGAGTAGTTACTGACTAGGAATCTTGGTCTGGGTAGTGGTTATATAGGTACATAATATATAAAAATTCATTAAATCCACTTCAAAAATTGTTCATTGAGCACATACTCTCTGCTAAGCATTGAGCTGGGAACATAGCTAAAAACAGACTTTGCTATAATGGAAGTCACAATCTGACAGAAGCTTGGGAAATAACCCTAATTTTATGAGGTCAACATCATATACCAGAAAGTATTCCTTTCCAAAAAATATACTAAGTTCTGTCATCACAAAAAGAGTAGACTAAGCCAGTAAATGTTAATCTCTAATTTACTTACCCATCATAGTAAATGTTTTCCCTGAACCAGTCTGTCCACTGTAAAAAAGAATGTTTCATATATTATTTTCACACATGAAATTTAGAAGACTACCCTATTTTAATATGGTCTACTAGTATATACATTTTCCCCACAAAGAACTAGTTGCCTTTCTTTTTAAAAATTATATCAGGTAAAAAGTGAATGATACATTTTCTTTCTCTCCTATTCTACCACTAAGACTTAACCACTCTTAACTGTCTAATAAATGCTTCTGGATTATTCAGACATGGCCATCAGAGTTTTCACTTAATTTTTATTTACAAAATTGGAATGATGCTATTCATACTTCTCTGCAACCTGTTTTTTTCCCTTAGTTTTTATCTCACACATCTTTCTATGTTGGTAAATAGAGATCTGCCTCTATTTTTAATGGCTACATAGCATTCCATGAATGTACCATAATTTATTTAATCAGAACCAACCAGACTTTTTTCCCCCAATTTTTGCTATTCTAAATAATGCAGCAATTCTCTTCCTAAATTCTGCCTTTAAAAGATACTAAGATGTCTTCATTTAAAAATAAAGCAATTGGGCTTCCCTGGCGGCGCAGTGGTTGAGAGTCCGCCTGACGATGCAGGGGACACGGGCTCGTGCCCCGGTCCGGAAAGATCCCACATGCCGCGGAGCAGCTAAGCCCGTGACCCACGGCCACTGAGCCTGAGCGTCCAGAGCCGGTGCTCCGCAACGGGAGAGGCCACAACAGTGAGAAGCCCACGTATCGCAAAAAAAAAAAAAAAAAAAAAAAAAAACCAACAAAAAAAATAAAAATAAAGCAATTAAAAACATCCTTATGCTATAGGCTTGATTTTTTTTTTTTTTTTGTATAGTGTCATATCTCCTCAGGTACACCAAGAAACAGGAGAAACAAAAAACTAAAAAAATTAAAATTTAGGGACTTCCCTGGTGGTCCAGTGTGTAAGACTCCATGCTCCCAATGCAGGGGGCCCAGGTTTGATCCCTGGTCAGGGAACTAGATCCTGCATGCATTCCACAACTAAGAGTCCACATGCCGCAACTAAGACCTGGTGCAGCCAAAATAAATATAAATAAATATTAAAAAATAAAAACAAAATAAAAATGTATGTTGAAGATAGATGTCAATTAGGATAATAAATGTGTTTACATTGGATTCATGGCACAAATATAAAATTTTGAGTTTACTTTTTGGTTCAATGCCCCAAGAGCTAGAAAACAGTATAATCTAGTTGTTTACCTCTTCTTTCGGAAGTAGGGGAAAAAAGGTTCTTCAGTTAACTCAGAATAAGAAATGGATATTGTTGAGCGTCCTACTTGAAAGTGAAGGGGACACTATTAACAATAACTCTAGAATTGAGACTGTCTAAGGTAAACCAGAAAGTATGCTCACCCAACCAATAAATCAATGCTCCACTTCTCTCCGTATGTTTCTCATTTCTGCCCTTTGACTACCAAAAGCAATTTTCAAATTAAATATTATAATTAGTATGCCTAAGGATCTTCAATGAAAACAGTTCTGAAGATATATAATCTCTGGTAATTGTGGCTGTTATTTCAAATTGATTTTTGAACTTTACCATTCAAAATATTCTGTGGAAAAAAAAATTCTTTTTCTTGAGAAGACATGAGAAAATGGTTATCTACTTCACTGGTCAAGAGAGAATATTTAGTTCTGCTGAACACAAGTGAAAAGTAAGTATGAAAGGCAAAGGCAAATTTTCAAGGAAGAATTTGTGCACAAGATGAGTCCAAGCTTTAAACTTATTTTTTATTTTCTTGTATTTTGAGCCAATTACAGATGAACCAAGGGCACACACACAAAAAAAGCATCAGCAGCTGCTCAAAATTAATTACATAATTCACTACATCCTATTAAAAACCTCTGGTTCTAAATAAAATTAGGAAGTCTATTGCTAGAAGAAAAGGAAAAAATAATTGTACTACAAATTATATTCCTATTTATGAAATAAATCTGAAATGAGTCACCTTGTAAAAAAAAAACTGACCTTGTAGAACTGCCAAGGTTGTCAGCTTACATTCCAACACTAAACCTAGAGCAGTATTTTAAGGCTGCCAGCATTTAGAAATTCCGAATCATCATGCACTTTTTTTTTTTTTTTTTTTTTTCGGCTGCGCTGCGAGCCTTGCAGGATCTCAGTTCCCCGACCAGGGATTGAACCCAGGCCCTCAGCAGTGAAAGCAACAAGTCCTAACCACTGGACCACCAGGGAATTCCCATCATCATGCACTTTCAATATATATTTGGAAGACAGATTAACAGTTTTTTATACTATATGACCCAGCAATGTATACCTACGTATTTACTCAAGTGATTTGAAAACTTATGTTCACACAAAACCCAATATTTGAATGTTTGTAGCAACTTTATTCATAATTGCTAAAAACTGGAAGCAACCAAGATATCCTTTAACAGGCGAGTGAATAAAAAAACTGGTAAATCCACACAGTAAAATACTACTCGGGAAAGAAAGAAAAAGCAAAAGCTACTGATGCATTCAACAACATAGACAAATCCTAAATGAAAAAAGCCAGAACCAAAAGGCTACATATTGTATGATTCCAATCATATGACACTCTGGGAAAGGCAAAGCTATAGGAATGGAAAATTTATTAGTGTATCCAGAGGTTTTGGGGCGGGGGTGGGGAGTGGCTCACTATGAATGGGACAAACAGGAGGAACTTTGAAGGTGGAGGAACTGTTCTGTTCAATAGGGGTGCTAAATGTTTGGGTCTCTGCATTTGTCAAAACACTATGCAACTGTACATCACAAAGGGTGAACTTTAAAGTATGCGAACTAAATAAACAAACAAAACACATCAACTAGGATGTCAGAGACCCCAGGATGGAATGTATCTAATTGAATTACAAGTTCCTGACATACTGCACTGAAAGGTGTAGGTGGAAAATGAGCTGGCCTAAGTAAGTTTACAAAATGAGGTTTTGACTAGAAATTGTAGGACTTAAGGGGGAAAAAAAAGGATCTGTACATAAGCGCTGCACGCAGTAAATTTGTTCTTCACAGGGATACAGGCTAACAATTCTGAAACTGCTTTACATGTGTACTGAGGATGAACAAATAAATAAACGGATGGTAGCAGTGGGAGCCCGGGTTTCTCACTGTCAGCAAGGGAAGTTACAGATAAACAAGAAAGGAAGGCTAGAATGAACCCATGTGGATTCTAAACCCTTGGATTAGAGTCAGAGACATCAGTATGAACTCAAGTTTACCTTACTGTATATAGAAATGGATAGAAACAGAAACAATTACAGATATGTCTGTATACATGACTTAGTATACATGCATATATTACCTAGCTCTGTCTGCTGAAAAGGCCTAGAAGCAATGACACTCCAGTAGCAACAAACACACCGAGGGCCATTAATTTTTAAACACCATTCTCCAATAAAAGGAACCAGGGCTCCTTGCCAAAATGGCTGATTCTAGTCTCAGACAGGGAAAATATAAGATGAGCCAGGAGCATACTGTAGCATCATAAAGGAAGTGCTCAAAAAACAAAAGGATGTGACATGTCAAAGGGACACAGAAACCAACCTCAAAAAGCTCCGAATGGCCAAGCTAGAACAATGTAAGCCAACAAGATAAACATAATGTAGCATTAGATTATAACCCTAAGTATGAAATAAATATACGTAAGTCCATACCATATAAATGAATTAATTAATTAATGGGGGCAAAAAGACAAATCTTCCTTACAGAAGAATCCCAGATAACATGTAGATCCTCTGCAGGAGGTACAGTTTAATCCCGTCTACCTTGCTTACACAGGTGGGGCCAATAAGATCACATGAGTCCTTAAAATTAAAGAACATGCCCACCTCAGTCAGAGAGCAAAATGACTAAGGAAGAGCAAGAGTTGCATGTCATTGGCTTGGAATATGGAGAATGGGGGCTGTAAGCCAAATAATGTAGATGGCCTCTAGAAGTCGGAAAACAGATTCTCCTCTAGAGCTTTCAGAAAGGAACACAGCCCTGCTGACACCTTTATTTTAGCTCAGAGACTGGCATCAAACTCCTGACTTACAGAACTGTAAGACAATAAATTTGTGTTGTTTCAAGCCACTAAGTATGTGGTCATTTGTTACAGAAGCCATAGGATACAAATAGAAGCACTTACTATTGTACCCTTGTATAAGGAAACAGTGAACAACTTACTATGCAAAGATGGTACCATTATAGCCACTCATGCAAGACTCCACAATGCCTTTGGCCACAGTTGAGAACACAGACTCCTATAAATGTTAAGCACCAAATATGTTAACATTTCACAAAAATGAAAACATTTCTCCTAAACTACATTCTAAAATATAACAAAATTTGTGTGCAAATTTTCACTTGCAATAACATGAAAATTATATCTACTATAGGAAAAAGGCTAAAATAGCTAAGATGATAAAACTGTAAACATAATCATGTCCATTAATCTCCTATGCAATTATAGATTTAAACCTCACATCTAGAGTTTATATAGAATTTAGCATACTGCATGCAAATATTTATGGAATGTTTGAGCTTCCTTATCTGAAATCTGTCAAACTAAAGAGACCAGAAGTGAAATCCTCCCAAATAACAGAATCTTATATGTTCCAAATGAAAAGTTGAGTTCCCCAAATCATCATTACCTGTGTGGTGTCCATTTCTGCCACATGATCAAATATGAAGGTTTTGGGCTCAGGGTTGGAGTGCAGCCGGACAGTCGTAGCAGACAGCACAGAAAGGCATAAGTTTTGCTCTCCATCAGCTGATCCAGAACCCTCTGTAGGTGGGCGAATTCGCACAAAAACTTTGATAGCATCGCCTTCATTACTACAGACAAAAAAATATAGCAGCTAAGTTTACTGGAGAAAAAGGATCTAAGCCTCATATTGCCTCTAGTGTTTCTATTCTGAGTTTCCCCAACAAGGTCCGAGATCTACCCATTTACGTTTACCTTTTTTCAAGAGTCTCACATAACCCACACCCTTTACTGATGTGCTTCACATCAGCCAACTTCAAAAGCCTATACTTGAAATCATCTGAAAGGCAGCTCTAAGCTCTGCTTGTCTCTGACTTCCTTTTTAATAGCAATAATAAAATAAGTCATCCCAAGGGAGAATTATGTTACTGATTCCATCTTTTAGCCTGGAAGGTGAGGGGACAGGGGCTGGGGAGGAGATGTGATTTTTCCATATTTCCAGGTAGCCAAGGACAAAGCTTAATGCTGAAACAAGGAACCCTTACTTATTATGCTAAATGGTTGTTTTAGGAATACTACATCCCTAATTCTTTTGGTCTCATCAACAAGATTTTTTCCTTACCTTGGTTGGTTAGACTGACAATTTGTCACACTTCGTAACTCAGCTAGAAAAAAAGATAAGAAGTCATTAAAGGTTTTTAAAAGTAAAACATGAAAACCCCATTCTTCTAGCCTATTCTTCAGTTGCTGACACTCCTCAGTCTCCCGGCTCCCTGGCCTGTGCGTGACAGGGGACAAGCCTAGATCTTCCACTCCATTCTAACTGTAAGCAGATAGGTTAGGGGGTCCCCGGAGAAAGAGAACCAGGAATGGCTTTCTTGACATAAGAGAACCCATTTTGGTCTAAGCCATTTTGTGGTCTAAGCCTGGCGCAATGCTTGCCCTCAAACAGGTCTTAGTAATTAATGGCCTTAAGGGAGGAAATGCAGAAACAAGGAGGAGCAGTCGAGAAACCACGTTGCAGCCTTGGGGCAGTGTCCAGGTTCCTCAAGGGATACACATAATAATATATCTTTGAGGTCTTCCCTGGTGGCGCAGTGGTTGAGAGTCTGCCTGTCGATGCAGGGGACACCGGTTCGTGCCCCGGTGCGGGAAGATCCCACATGCAGCGCAGCGGCTGGGCCCGTGAGCCATGGCCGCTGCGCCTGCGCGTCCAGAGCCTGTGCTCTGCAACGGGAGAGGCCACAACAGTGAGAGGCCCGCATACCGCAAAAAAAAAAAAAAGTTCGGCAGGAACTAAGGCCCATTGTCAGGTGGAGGATGGAATTACGATGGTGACCCTCCAGACTTCTATGGACTAAGGCTTGGACTCTGTCGACCTTTGCCCCAACGCTATGCTAAATTTCCTCAGTTCAATCAAGTCCCTTCATGAATATGTATGCTTAGCTTAAAACTTCCCCAATTTTGCTGTTCAGGGAGAGACTGCTTTGGGAAAGATCCCGGTATTCTCCTCTTGCTGTTAAGTAATAAATCCTAGAGGATGGGGAGACCAGTACCCAGAGTTGCTACAACATATTATCTAAGATGTCAAGTTTCTAACAAAAAAATTACAAGGAATTCAAAGAAACAAGAAAGTATGATCCATAAACCAGAAAAAAAGCAGGCATCAGAAACTGCCTGTGAGAGTGCCTACATGCTGGGTTTGTCAGGAAAAGACTTCAAAGTAGCCATTATAAACAGGTACAGAACTAAAGGAAATCAAAATTAAGAATTAAAGGAAGGTATGAGGACAATGTCCACATCAAATAGAGAATATCAATAAAGAAAAATTATAAAAAAGAAACATGGAAACTCTGGAGTTGAAAAGTGTATCAAGTGAAATAAAAGTTCGCTTGAATGGCTCAAAGTAGATTTAAACTGGCAGAATAAAGAACAAGCAAGCTCTAAGATAAATCAATAGGGATTATAAAGTCAAAGAACAGAGATAAAAAAGGATGAAGAAAAGTGAAGTGAGCCTCCCAGAAATGCGGGACGTCATTAAGCATACCAACATACATAAATGGGGAGTATCAGGAGAAAGAAAGAGAAAGAACAGAAAAAATTCAAAGAGATAATGGCCAAAATCTTCCCAAATTCGTTGAAAAGCAATCTACGCATCCAGGAAGTTCAACAAATTCCAAGAAGGATAAACACAAACAGATCCACAGATACATCATAGTAAAAATGCTGGGTCATTATTTATGAGACAACCCCAATCAGATTAACAACTGACTCTCAGCAGAAACAGAGGCCAGAGGAATTAGAGAGTTTGTTGTTAGAAGGCCCACCTTACAAGAAATAGTAAAGGAAGTTCTTCAGCCTGAAAGTAGTGACCACAGACAGTAAAATTCAAATCTACATGAAAACAATCAAAGAGCACCAGGTAACAGTGATTATGTAATTATAAAAAACAAAAGAAATGCCTGTTTTCTCCTCCCCTTACTTGATTTAAAGAACAATTGTATAAAATAATATGTACATAATGTATTGTTGGGCCTACAACATATAGAAACATGTATATTTGCCAATAATACCACAAAGAAGGTGGGTAGGAACAAAGCTGTAATAGCCTAAGGAAATGACTAAAGATGGTAAAGTAATGTATTGTTGGGTTTTTAACAATAGATGTAACTTGTTTAACAATAATACCAAAGAAGGGGGTGAAAGGGAATAAAGCTACATATCCCCTGCTCCGTTCAACTAGAGAAAGCCAGCGCACAGCAACAAAGACCCAACGCAGCCAAAAATAAAAGCTGACACTGTTAAGATGTATATGTTAAACCCTAGAGCAATCATTAAAAAAAAAAAACTTTAAAAAAAGAAAGCCGGGAGTTCCCTGGTGGTCCAGTGGTTAGGACCCCACACTTCCACTGCTGGGAGCACGAGTTCGATCCCTGGTCAGGGAACTAAGATCCTGCATGTGGCGTCACCCCCCCTCCAAAAAAAAAAAAAAAGGACAGTAACAAAATGGAAATAGAGTCACAGATGTAGAAAACAAATTATTTATGGTTACCAGGGTGTAACAGGTGGGGAGGGATAAATTGGGAGATTAGGATTGACATATACACACTACTATATATAAAATAAATAACTAATAAGGACCTACTATATAGCACAGGAAACTCTACTCAATACTCTGTAATGGCCTACATGGGGAAATAATTTTAAAAAGAGTGGATATATGTATTATATATATGTATAACTGATTCATTTTGCTGTACACCTGAAACTAACACAACATTGTAAATCAACTATAATCCAAAAAAAATTTTTTTAAAAAAGCAGTAAAGGTGGAACAGAGAAACATAAAAAACATGTGACACATAGAAAATGAAAAGTAAAATGGCAGATGTGAATACAACCAAATCAATAACAACATGTGAATGGATTAAACAACCCAATCAAAAGGCAGAGATTGTTAGACTAAGGTGAAAAAACATGCTCCAACTATATACTATCTAAAGGAAACACACTTTAGATTCAAAGATATAAACATACGGAAAGTAAAAGGATGAAAAAAGATTATCTCATGCAAACAGCAATCACAAGAAAGCAGGAGTGGCTATACAAGTTTCAGACAGACTTTAAAACAAAGTTACTAGAGATAAAGAACATTTTTTATAATGACAAAAGGGTCAAACTACCAGGAAGATAATAGATATAAACATATACTCAGGGACTTCCCTGGTAGTGCAGTGTTAAGAATCCACCTGCCAACGCAGGTGACACGGGTTCGAGCCCTGGTCCAGGAAGATCCCACAAGCTGCAGAGCAACTAAGCCCGTGCGCCACAACTACTGAGCCTGCGCCCTAGAGCCTGAGAGCCACAACTACTGAAGCCCACGCACCTAGAGCCCACTGTCCACAACAAGAGAAGCCACTGCAATGAGAAACTCCTGCACCACAATGAAGAGTAGGCCCTGCTTGCTGCAACTAGAGAAAGCCCGTGTGCAGCAACGAAGATCTAATGCAGCCAAAAATAAAATTAATTACTTAAAAAAAAATAACAAACATATATATTCACCTAGTAACAAAGCACCAAAATACATGACAAGAAATGAAGGGAGAAATAGACAATTCAACAATAAGAGCTACCATATGACCCTGCAATCCCACTCCTGGGCACATATCCAGAGAAAAACATGGCCCGAAAGGATACATGCACCCCAGTGTTCATTGCAGTGCTGTTTACAATAGCAAAGACATGGAAGCAACTAGATGGATAAAGAAGATGTGGTACATATATACAATGGAATATTAGCCATTAAAAAGAATGAAATAATGCCATTTGCAGCAACATGGATGGACCTAGAGATTGTCATACTGAGTGAAGATAAGTCAGACAGAAGGAGAATATCATTTATATGCAGAATCTAAAAAGAAATGATACAAATGAACTCATTTACAAAACAGAAACAGACTCACAAACTTAGAGAACGACTTTATGGTTACCAGGAGGGAAGGGTGGGGCAAAGGGATAGTTAGGGAGTTTGGGATTGACAAGTACACACTACTATATTTAAAATGGATAACCAACAAGGACCTACTGTATAGCACACGGAACTCTGTTCAATGTTATGTGGCAACCTGGATGGGAGGGGAGTTTGGGGGAGAATGTGCCGCCAGCCGCGGCGGGTCCTCAAAGTGCAGCAACAATCGACGAGAGGGGGTAGGGAACTGAACGCAACAAGGTATGGGATCAGAAGGGCACAAGCAACTGATGGTTGCAAGGCAAATTTAATAACGAAGCATAGCCATATATATACCCCTAAAGCAGGGACTTTGCATAGTCAATGTAAAGTAGAAACTTTGCATAACCTTTGTTCTGTGGAACTAAGCAGGTTTACCGTCTCTCGGCTTAATCGCCACCTTATCTGCATTATCTGCATCAGTGAATCTATCGCTTGTTCCATAAAGGCACCAAGTTCCCCTCCAGGATTGCATTTCCTAGCTTTAGGGAACAACCAGGGACTCCCATTAACTGAGCAGGTCCCTGGGGCGATCTGGCCAAAGGCCATCTCCTTTTTTACGTTCATACCATAAAGTCCAGGATGCATACCAACGAGAGTACAGTCGGGCCCTGAGGCTTATGAGGGTCTTAATGGCGCCTTCCTCAGAGGGCAATGCTCGCCACAAGAATGGATACACACACACACACACACACACACACACACACACACACACACACACACATATGGCTGAGTCGCTTTGCCCTGCACCTGAAACTATCATATCACAACATTGTTAATTGGCTATACTCCAATATAAAATTTAAAGTTAAAAAAAAAAAAAGAATTCAGAGCAGGAAGATGACACAATCAGAAAATAAAATAAAATAAATAAAAAATATATATGTAACTGAATCACTTTGCTGTACACCTGAAACATTGTAAGTCAACTATATTTCAATAAAAACAAACAAACAAACAAACCTTAGATGCTTACTCTGCAGTCCAGATAGCTATGGATCATCTAACCAAATATGATTAAGTTCAGAAAGGGACTCTTAACCTCAGTCAATTTCATGAGGGTTATTTCACATTCTCATTTCTCTGATTTCAGTCAGCAACCCATGGTGCCAGTGTTGTCACAAGAAATGAGCACAAAAGTAAGAGCTGCAGGGAGCACTACATGGGCTCTCTCCTTCCCTATGTTCCCACTTCATGTTCCCGGTCTCTAGACTGCTGGGAATGCACTTACCTGGGATGTCATCAACCTCAACTTTGCTAACAAACTTAAAGGAGCAGGAGAGTTCCCCAAGGAAATCACCACCATCATAAAGGGGAGCTGTGAATACCCTTGCTCCCATCACTTTTTAAAAAAATTTATCTATTTATTTTTGGCTGTGTTGGGTCTTCGTTCCGGTGTGTGGGCTTCTCATTGCGGTGGCTTCTCTTGTTGTGGAGCATGGGCTCTAGGAGTGTGGGCTTCAGTAGTTGTGGCACATGGGCTCAGTAGTTGTGGTTCGCAGGCTCCAGAGAGCAGTCTCAGTAGTTGTGGCACATGGGCTTAGCTGCTCTGCAGCATGTGGGATCTTTCCAGACCAGGGATCGAACCCGTGTCCTGCATTGGCAGGCGGATTCTTAACCACTGCGCCACCAGGGAAACCCTACCATCACTTCTTGAAGTGTATAGACAGGACAGAGTCCTTTAACACAGTCACATACATATGTCACTTTCCATTAAATAAACAGATGCTCTAATATCACAAACATCAATTCTCTTGCTTGAGTCCAGATTTACTGAACACTGTGATTGTGCAGAAAGCGCGATCAACATTTTGCTCCAATAACGTACCAATTTGAGTGCTAATATTTCCTGAATACTGAAAATGGGGGAGGAAAAGGAACATTTTAGATGGGAAAAGAGAGCATAATGAGGTGTTAATGTTATGATGGACCTAAAGGGTAAGTAAAACAACAAGCATATCAGGAAGAATTGCAATTGACAGCTAAAAGCATTAACGTTATTGAAAGGTTCAAACACCAAAAATTCACCATTTCTTCAATCTTCTAACACAGGCATCGCCTCGTTACCATTCACAAAGATCCATCTAATCAGCTCAAAATCAGCTTTAAAAAACCAAGACTCCTTAAAGGGTTAGGCGATGTAAGAGGCACGTATACAGGAACAGCAAAGGACCAAGAAATTAGTAAAATTGAACGGTCTATCAAAAGCAAAAATGACAGGCTCCCTTCCATGAGAAAAAGGAAGAAATTGAAGGAGTCTCCTGGAGAAGAAAAAAGGGACTGTGAGAATATAAAGACACTACTGAATTCTGTGCTTTAAAAGTCCCTTACCTAAGGAGAGTCCACAGCGGATCCTCCAGAAGAGAAAGACATGCTTGAAACAAGAATAAGTTCTTCCCTTCAGGAAAGTCAGTATTGTGGAAATACGCAGAAGGTAGTGAGAGCTGGGGCCGATCCTCAGGCGAAGACACTTAGAGAGGCAGCCCGGGTCCGGACTCGGGAAGAGGCCAGCGACGAAACGGCAGGACCGAGAACGGGAGGGAAAAACCAGCAGGTCGCTTAGGAGTCAAGCGCCTGGATGAGGGCTCGGTTCCGGTTCTCTGCTCAGCCCCAGAGCTTAGAATTGCGCCAGGCTCGTAGCGTGCGCCCAACACATAGACGGAAGGGAAGAGAGCTGATCGATTAGTGTATTATCTTGGAGAGACAGAGGGAGATTTCAAACATCCCCCGCCGCTCAGTCCGCTCCGGCCCTTCCCGCCCAGCAGGAAAGCTCGTATTTGGGGGCGGAGACGGGGTCACGAAGCCTGGGCTTCTCACTTACTTTTGCAGCCGGACGCCATGGTGCCCTCACCCCTCGATCCCGAGACCGACGGACAGACTGCCCTCACTTCCAGTCCAGCCGCGCGCAGAGATTCCGCCCACTCAATATGGCCGCGAATTTAAATTTGGCGCTCAGGTCGGACGTTGACGCCAGCACGGAGGCTGCCATGTTGACAGGCCTTGCGTCAGGGGCGGTGCCGACGTGACGTCACGAGTACGCGCCGTCGCCTCTGTACAGTCTCCAAGCGGCTGGGGGGAATCCGGTTTTTCCGTAGCGCGGCTATGAGCAAGCGGAACCAGGTGTCGTACGTGCGGCCAGCCGAGCCGGCGTTCCTGGCCCGCTTCAAGGAACGGATCGGCTACGAGGAAGGGCCCACGGTAGAAACCAAGGTGAGCCCGGGCCAGTCCCGTTACCGCAGAAATGCGGCCCGCTCCGCCAGTTCCAGCTTCTGGCTTGACTTGGAGGCCAGATACTGATGGGTCCCTCCTCGCACCCGCCCCCTAGTCCGAGTGTCCTCGGACCCCAGGCTGGTCATCTTCAAACAACTACTGCCTCTTTCGCCCAGGAAGCTATTTGTCGTTTTCACAGTGCTGCTGTGTTCTTGAAAATGACTTCACGCAGGTAAAGCGCCTCGTCCTTGGTAGACGGTTAAGAAAGATCATTTTCCTCTCTTCGTTTTCACTTGCTTATCCCATAACCTGTAGTTAGCAGTGTGGGTGGTAGCATCGTCCCATTTTTCAGCTAAAGAAACTGAGGCCACTCGATCAAATGCCCTGATATTCTAAGCCTTGAGTCTGGAACATCCTTACGGAATGCCCTAGATCTACTTCTGTGCTTGTTGTCACCAAAAAAAAAAAAAAAAAATCAAAAACGGAAAGCAAAAACCTTGAATATCTTGGATCTCAATAGAAGAAGAGGAGCTTCAGGAAGGAGCCACACCTGGATAGTTTAGAAACGGGGATCGGTGGGAAGCAACTTCTAAGCCCCGCCAGGCTCCTACCCGAACTGATTCACATCAGAATCTGCCCTACCTTTTTTAATAGAAAGAGACTATTATGTTTAGGGCATGTGTGGAGAAATAGAGAATTTATTTAGCACGTTGTGTCTAGCACTTGCACAAAGACCCACCTCTCAAGTCACTTAGTAGGACACAAGATTGACTTAAGTGCAGTTAATCCAGTGAGTATGTGCTAAAGCCAGGCACTGGGCCAGGCTCTGAAAGGACAAAGAGATGGATCTCCAAAATGCCCTGTTCTTTAACACCTTCCTGCCTGCCTCATCGCAGCCTTCACAGGTCACCACCTCAGTGAAGCCCATTGAACCTCCCCCAGACAGTATCTCCTCCTCTGTTCTTCTCTTCACTCTATCCGCATCTTATCTGCAATACTGATCATTCTGCATGGCAACTACTTGCTCTCTTGGGTATCTCCGCCACTAAATCGAGCACTCTTAAGTATCTTAATCCCACTATATTTTCCTAGTACAGTGCCTGTGGCACCAAGTAATAGGTGACAAGTTATATTGGTTAGATGACTGGTTATCGTCAGGCAAGGCTTCATGGAGGAAGGGACATTTAGATTGAATCTTGAGCATGGGTAAGTCAGCAGGTAGAGATGGAAGGAACAGCATGGGTAAAGGTGTAGAGATAGTCACGGACTGTGTTTAGAAGTGATTGAGGGACTGATGGAGGTGAGGCCATATGAACTATTCAGTAGGCAACAAGGAGTATGTTTGGATAGAGATAACATGATCAGGGAGTGACTGGTCCCCAGGACCAAAAACAGTGACGATGGCAAAGAGGATGAGGTTTGAGAAAAGGGATATGGTTTCAGCAATGAGAATATGGACCTAATTTTATAGTTTGCTTCAGGTCCTAGTGATGATCATGTGTGTGCCTAGTTAACACCCTGAAGATTGCAGCTTAGAATGCTATCTTAGGAGAACTCAGGGAGTGGGGCGGGGAAGCTTTCCAATTAATATCAGTCATTCGGGCTAACACATTTGATCAACAGACTTTTCCGCAGACAGATGTCCCAGGTTCCTGTGTTTGCGAAACCAACTTCACTCTTAATCATTTTGGCAGTATAATCATTCTAGGAATCTGTTAACAAAAAGTTTCATGGGAAATCACTATATAATTATAGTTTATAGTTTAAGATTACAGCCGTGGTTATTGACTGAGGCCAGATCCTGCAGGGTTTTGTTGCCCTGCTTGGAAGACAAGGAAGGCTCTGTGAGAGGTGGACTAACAAGCTTTTTGAATAATGTGTGGTGGGTGTGCACGCCTTTCAACCTAGCATTTCCATTCGAGGAATTTATCTATGTACAAGTTTGCAAAAGTGAACAAAAACATGTGCAAAAATTTTATTATAGTAGAAAAAAACTATAAACAACCAAAATTTTTACTTACAAAGAATTGGTCAAATAAACCATGAGATAACCATATGTATAATTAAATACTGGGCAGTGATTTTTAAAAATAGATGATGCCATATGTATCTCAAGGCATTGTGCAAAGATTTTTTTGAGTAAAAAAGTTGGATGAGTGGGGCTTATATGATGTTTGACATTTTTTAAAAATCTCAGCCAACTAGCCAAATACTACCATTTGTTGCACCTGTAGAGTCAGTGCATGGTTTCTGTTGTTATTTTCTGTACTTTTTTATGTTTGGGAAATTTCATAATTTAAAAAGAAAGAGGGCTTCCCTGGTGACTCAGTGGTTCAGAGTCCGCCTGCCAATGCAGGGGACACGGGTTCATGCCCCGGTCCGGGAAGATCCCACATGCCGTGGCGCGGCTAGGCCCGTGAGCCATGGCCGCTGAGCCTGCCCGTCCAGAGCCTGTGCTCCGCAACAGGAGAGGCCACAACAGTGAGAGGCCCACGTACCGCAAAAAAATAAAAATAAAAAAATAGGGCTTGCCTGGTGGTGCAGTGGTTGGGGGTCCGCCTGCCAATGCGGGGGTCGCAGGTTCGTGCCCCGGTCCGGGGGGATCCCACGTGCCGCGGAGCGGCTGGGCCCATGGGCCGTGGCTGCTGGGCCTGCACGTCCAGAGCCTGTGCTCCGCGACGGGAGGGGCCACGGCAGTGAGAGGCCCGCGTACCGCAAAAATAAATAAAAATAAGAAAGCAAATCATATAGTAGTATGTTCCGTGTCTTGTTTGTATACAAAATGTTTTCTATACCTCCATATTTTTGTACACTTAGAATAACAGGATACCCACCAAACAAGCTCCTGAAAGGGGGTAAAGAGCAGAAGTAAGTGAAGGAGGACCTTTTACTTGCCGTTTTCTGTACTTTGGTGGTGGTTATTTTTTGTCACACTTTGAGATGTAAACGAAAAGGGTTGATGAAGAGCAGAGAGAACTGCTGTAGTCAGCACTACCCTGAGTAGACTGAATGCTGGCAGAACATGAAGCAGAGGGCCCCTGACATCAGGAACTGCAAGCTGGGGTCCTGCTGAAATGGAAAACAGTTCCCTTGGACAGGCACCCCAGGATAACTGGCAGGTGGACCTCTTCCCTACTCTGGTGAGGTTAGATTCTCAAGAGTTACTTGAAAATTCATTGCCAAACACATTTAGTCAATAAAGTTACCCTTCTCACTCTTCTCACTCTGTAATTACTCTAGTAATTACAGTTTCTCACAGAGACAGTGGTTGTATTTAGTTCAAGGTCAGCAACTGAAATGTTATGTTTGTGTTTTTTCCTAGAGAATCCAGCTTCAGCTTCCAGGTGAAGATGGTGATCACAGTGACAAAGAAGATGAACAGCCCCAAGTGGTGGTTTTAAAAAAGGGAGACCTATCAGTTGAAGAAGTCATGAAAATTAAAACAGAAATAAAGGCTGCCAGAGCAGGTATGTCTGAAAGCTGGTTTTTCTACCAACTTAACGAGTTAGGTATGAAATCATTTTATACAGTGGTATGGTATGTTTGAAGGAGACAGTCCTAGGTTCAAACTTTAGCTTTAACACTTACCAGATGTGTTACCTTGAACAAGTTATTTCACCTCTCAGCCTCAGTTACCTCATCAGTAAAATGGGGACAAGTTGTGCCCACTTTATTGGGCTGTTATAAGGATTAAGTGCAAATTTAAGTAAAAACATCCTGTTTTTTAAAAAAAATACCTGGTTAGGTTTACAAACTAGTCAACAGAGGTGTATTTAATTAATGCCTGAAGTGTGGTATGCTATATAGTATTTTTTTCATTATTTGTAGTATTTATTACATTGCTTTAGTAGGAAATGCTGGAGTTCCAAACAACTGTTTTTCAAAATACTTAAAAAATATAGCCTGGGGCTTCCCTGGTGGCACAGTGGTTGAGAATCCGCCTGCCGATGCAGGGGACACGGGTTCGCGCCCCGGTCCGGAAAGATCCCACATACCGCGGAGCGGCTGGGCCCGTGAGCCTTGGCCGCTCAACCTGCGCGTCTGAAGCCTGTGCTCCACAACAGGAGAGGCCACAACAGTGAGAGGCCCGCGTACAGAAAAAAAAAAAAAAAAAAAAAAAAAAAATATATATATATATATATATATATATATATAGTCTGATTGTAATGAATTGGGGACTGGCAATATTACACAATACTTTGTTCGGTACCTGAGTTTTTATTAAGTGACTGCATGTCTTGTGGCTGTATAGCTAGAGGCAGTGGAGAAGACCAAACTGAATTGACTCAAGGACATCCATAAATACCGTATGAGATTTTCTTGCTGTTTTGACTCTCCGATAAAGTCAAAATAACGAGAGAAAGAAAGTTGTTTAACTCTGTTTTTTGCTGCAGATGAAGAACCAGCTTCATCTGATGGAAGAATTATGTATCGAAAACCAGTCAAGCGTTCCTCAGATGAAAAATATTCCGGTTTAACAGCAAGCTCAAAAAAGAAGAAGACAAATGAAGAAGATGAAATAAATAAGCAGGATTCAGTTAAAAAAAACTCACGAAAGCAAATCAAAAATAGTAGCCTCCTTTCTTTTGACAATGAAGATGAAAATGAATAAGTGTAAATAAATATTTTGGACTTAGTCTTCTTTAAGAACATATGGAGTATTTTTTAAATAACATCTTCTTTTCCTGTTACAACACAGGTTCAGGGACTTCCCTGGTTATCCAGTGGTTAAGACCTCATGCTTCCACTGCAGGGGGCACAGGTTCGATCCCTGGTTGGGGAACTAAGATTCCATATGCTGCATGGTGTGGCCAAAAAATACAAATAAAACATTAAAAGAAAAAAGATAATACATGTTCACTGGAGAAAATTTAGAAAATACAGAAAACATTCAGTAAGATAAAACATATCTATCCATCAATACCCTTTTGACCTGAACTGCTAACTCTCTAGACATTAACTACCACTAACATTTTGTTATTTCCTGTGTGTGGGATGTGTGTGTATGTAAATTATATTTTTCTAAACAAAATTGTGATTGTATTCTGTATGTTCTCAGTACTGCTTCTCACTTGACGTTGTATCATGAGCATTTTTCTAGGTCAGTAAAATTCAAAATCCTGACATTAATAGCTACAGAGGATTTTGTAATTAAACAGATCCTGTGTTTTATCTTCCTCTTCAGCAGAACCTCACTTTGGATGAGGGAGATGATCATGTGCCTGGTTACCAGTACTTGCCCAGCTTCTGCTAAGGGTAGCCATGTGACGGCTCTGGTAAGTTAAGAGATACAAGTGGATCTTGAACAAGTAAGGATCTAATACAGGTGACCATGATACACGTTACGATCTATTGAATCACATGGTGACTATTATTGTTTACACGGTTAAAAAAAAATACAAGTGGAAGTCTGCTTACTAGGTTTTTTGATACAAAAGGACAGATTTGGCAAGCATGAACCTTTGTCCTCTCTCCATCCTGCCTGGAGCACAAACATGAAACCAAGAAGTACCAGAGCCATTTTGGGGCATGAAGAAGACAGCCACTTGTTCTGGGTGGTACAGTGGAAAGACTCGAGGAGCTTGGATTGTGATGGCATGCCTGGAGGAGCTGCTGTACTAGCCTTGGACTTCCTGATACATGAGGATAAACACCCTCTTAGTTAAGCCTCTGTCAGGTTTCTGTTACATGCAGCCTAATGATACAGTGGTAGAATGTGTGTGCACAGAAACCTCCAAGTGTATTTCTAATGATTTCCTTAGAATGAGTTGCTGGAAGCAGAATTACTAGATCAAAGTATTTGAGTATTTCTAAAGCTTTTCGTGCTTTCTATCACATTGCTTTCTAGGTGGTTTTTACCATTTTATTCATACCATCTACAATAGCCCACCTTACCTCATCCATGATATATTCAATTTGATGCTTTGAAAATGGTGTTTAATAGTTATATTTAACTGGCATTTTCTTTGATTGACCAGGGAAGCTAAACTGTTTTTCATGTTACCTAATAATTTTCCTCATTACTGCAAGTCAACCAAAACTGGAGACTTGTCAAGATCCCATTCTTCACCAGCCAGAAATTAGGAATTTCAGATTCCATGTTATGAATTTGGTGCCACATCTATCTTTCAGCCATTTTAAGACCTAGTGTAAAGAATCCTCAGAAGTGATTCATGTGAGTGGGCTAGTGAGTCCTGAAATAGGCTCTCTAAATTAGACAAACTAGTCCCGAAGCCATTCCTAGTACTATCTTTAATGTATACTCACTTGTAACAAGCCAGGGTTTTTTCTAATTTGTATCATTGCTATATCTATTCTTGTACCAACACCCCACTGCTTTAATTACTGTAAATTTTAGTATGTCTTAGCATTTACAGGTGGGAGTCTTGAGGGCAGGGACTTTGTCTTACCTCTGTATCCTCAGTACCCAGAATAGAACCTAACATATTAAGAGCAAAATAAATATAGTTAGAATAAATGAGTGTTTAATTTTTTTTTTTTAACAGGCCAGTGGTTCTCAAAATGTGGATCGTGGACAAGCAGCATCAGCACCCCTCAAAACCTAAAGAGGCAAATTTGCAGGCCTTGCCTGAGAATCAGAAATTTCGGGTGTAGGGCCCAGCATTCTCTGTAACAAGTCTGCCAGAGGGTTCTGATGCTCATTCGAATTTGAGAAATACTGACAAAACCTACTATAAGGGAGATAAAACAAAATTTAAACAAGTAACATGAAAGACTGTTTAAAAGATCTTAAATCTTGAAACTTATCATACTGATGAACTCTTTACTGTAGCTGATATTTCTAACAATGTAAGTGTAAGTGTTACCAGCCAGGAAGCATATCTCATGACGAAAGCCCAAGACCAAGGTAGGCTGGCAGGTGACATCTGCTAAGCAGCCTTAAGAAAATTGCTTCACCTTTGTAAACTGCTTTCTAAGAACAGTGGGTCCTGTTAATTGCAGAGAAAGGTGAATGACTTTGGGGCCAGAGAAGAGAGGCTAGTCCTTTTCCCTCACAAACTATCCCCTTGCTTCTCAGAAATGGACCATATGAGCAGGGCTAGACAAATAGGCCAGTAATGTGATCCCAGGGCTGAGGCAGGAATAGTAAAAGGACAAGCCTGGAACATCTTGTGCCCAAAAGTAAGGTGGTCCTCTAAGAATAATGGGGGCATGTCAAAAGGACACACGTGAAGGAGAAGGGACAGGTCTTCCTTGCAGTAGAATCCCAATTAATAAATGTAGGAGGAATGATGGAAATAGAAAAAAAATCACCATTTGGGGGACTTCCCTGGTGGTGCAGTGGTTAAGAGGCCGCCTGCCAATTCAGGGGACACGGGTTCAAGCCCTGGTCCAGGAGATCCCACATGTCACGGAGCAACTAAGCCAGTGTGCCACAACTACTGAGCCTGTGCTCTAGAGCCTATGAGCCACAACTACTGAAGCCCACACGCCTAGAGCCCATGCTCCGCAACAAAAGAAGCCACTGCAATACGAAGCCCGTGCGCAGGAACATAGACCCAATGCAGGCTAAAATAAAACAAAATTTTTTAAAAAAGAAAAAATCACCATTTGGAAATCCTGGATAATCTGGGGAGGCTCTAAAAGCCATCACACATTTCCTTGTAAGAGAAAGGCAGACAGAGATTAGACACAGACGGGACAATGTGAAGAGAGGCAGAGAATGCTCACAGCCACGAGAAGCTGGAAGAAACAAAAGATTCTCCCCAAAAGTCTTCAGAGGGAGTGCAGACCTGCCAACACCCTGACTTCAGCCTAATGAAACTGATTTCAAACTTCTGGCTTCTAGAACTCTGAGAGCATACATTTCTGTTCTTTTAAGCCACCAAGTTTGTGATAGTTTGTTACAGAGGTCATAGTAAACAAATACCTAAGTGGTGTTGGAAAGATTCATCAAAAGATGTCAAAATTAGTGGCCAGAAATACGCTGAAAAAAATCACTATTTGCATAGTCTCAAAGTATATCTCCAGCAGAGATTACAAAAGGAAAACAAGTCATTTACAGTGGAAAACCAGGCAGATATCACCTTATCTAAATGATCAAAGTAACATTGCCAGTAATAAGTCATACTGACATCATGACCTCCTTACATGATGCACTGAGAAGGGCACGTCACTTTCCAAAGGCCGAGAAGATCCCCTAGGGCCTTCCTGATGCCCTTTTCAAGGATAGGGCTCAAGTGCAGTACTAAAGAGGCCCAAATCCTACAAGCTGACAATGGCACAGGAATGTCAATACAGGCTCCAGGGCTTCTCTGTCAGTGTCAGTGCAAAGATGCCCATTTATACTTTCTTCTGAAGAAGTCCTTTATTCTGAGATTATAGGTTTCTTATCTCTGGTTTTTATTTTATGAAATAATGGTTATAACAAATAGCAGGTTAATCTAATGTGCTTACTCGTCAAAATAAAAGGTCATCAAATCTATATCAGCGTCCAAAAATATTTTGAAGTTTATTGCCTAGGAAAGCCAAACATCAAGGCCAGCACTGACAGAATATTCTACAATATGATTCACTTTGTTATACAGCAGAAAGTAACACAACAATGTAAAGCAATTATACGCCAATAAGGATGTTTTAAAAAAAAAAGGACATTCCAGGGCTTCCCTGGTGGCGCAGTGGTTGAGGGTCCGCCTGCCGATGCAGGGGACACGGGTTCGTGCTTGGGTCCGGGAGGATCCCACATGCTGCGGAGCGGCTGGGTCCGTGAGCCATGGCCGCCGAGCCAGCGCGTCCGGAGCCTGTGCTCCGAAACGGGAGTGGCCACGACAGTGAGAGGCCCGCGTACCGAGGGAAAAAAAAAAAAAAAAAAAAAAAGAATATTCCACAATAATGGAAATGTTTTACAGCTTTGCTGCCCCTAGCCACATGTGGTCATTGAGCACTGGAAATGTGGCTAGAGTGAGTGAGAAACTGAACTTTTCCTTCTGTTAATTTTAACTAGCTTAAATAGCCACATGTAGGAAATTCCCTGGTTAGGTCCAGTGGTTAGGACTCAGCGCTTTCACTGCCGAGGGCCCTGGTTCAATCCCTGGTCAGGGAACTAAGATCCCACAAGCCACACAGTGCAGCCAAAAGAAAAAAAGAACAAAATAGCCACATGTAATTAGTGGCCACTCCATTAGACAGTGCAGTTTTAGGTATTATTGGAGTAAACGGGATTTCTTCTTTCACTCATTAGGAGTCCTGCAACTCCTGAGAAAGTCTCTGCCACTTTGTAAGGGTCAAAGGTATTTTAACATTTGTCACAAAACAGTGCAAAATGCAATCATATCTGACTGCATGGCTCAAGATAACCAGGGCAATGCAGTCAAATCAGGAAGCAAGACACATGTCTTCTGAGTTTTCAAGCTCCCACTTCTGTGGCCCTTTCCCCGGTCTCTCCAGAGGTTCTTGCTTTCTGAGCCTCACACTGCTATGGAAACAGTTTTGACTGACATCTACTCCCACCAACTTACTGCTTCTCCCAAGTTATGCATGAAGTCTTTCAGACAGGAGAAAGGCTAGACAGAAGGCGTCTGTCCAGGCCTGAGGTTAGGAATACTCCATTGCCCCACAATCATTCTAGGCTAATGGCAGCCCCAAGTTTAACGTGATTTAGGCATATGTGGTCACAGAAGCTGGGACAGAAGGGACCATTGAGTTATCATCATTGATTTGAACGTTTCCTTAGAGACTGGCAACAGCTAGCACAGTCCTGTTCCCAGGAGCTGCTGGGGGAGAGCTGACCAAGTTCCTCAGCTGCAGGATGGGACCCCAAACTTTGTATTCGTGTAGCTGTTCCCCCCAAATCTCCCAAGTCTAGCCGTAACTTCTCTTGCTCCTCATCCCATCACAGCCTCCATTCTCTCCAAAGTCTGGATCCTATGAATCTGCAGTGTGGGGTCCTAGAACACAAACCGTCTGTCCTGCCTTGACACTCGCAGTCCTTCCCAGCCTTCTCCCTACACCAATCCAGCTGTGCACAACTACACTTTTCCCCTCCTACCCTGGGCCCCTGAGGAGATGGAAGCACAGAGTCACTTTTCCCATTGCCCTTGCCTCTCCCTGAGCCAACAAGTCAAGCTGGGTCTCTGGTGCAACTGTGGCAGTATTGTCTACCTCCCAGAGAAGGTTCTCTGTAAACTTGTGGGCAATGGAAGCTGGACACCCAATTAAAGATGGGGAAACATCCTCAACAGATACCTCACCAAAGAAATATACAAATGTCAAATATGCATAGAAAAGATGCCCCACCTCATATGTCATCAGGGAAACACAAATAAAAACAAGAATAAGCTACCACTACACACGTATTAAAATGGCTAAAATCCAGAGCACTGACAACAGCAAGTGTTAACAACAATGTGGAGCAACAGGAACTCTCATTCATTGCTGGTAGGAGTGCAAAATGGTCACCACTTTGGAAGACAGTTTGGCACTTTCTTAAAAAACTAAACGTGATCCAGCAATTGCGCCCCTTGGTATGTACCCAAAGAACCTGTAAACTTAGGTCCACACAAAAACCTGAACACAGATGTTTATTGCAGCTATATCCATAATTGCCAAAGTCTGGAAACAACCAAGATATCCTTCAGTAGGTGAATGGATAAACTGCGGTACAACGAGACAATGGAATGTTATATAGTTCTAAAAAGAAATGAGCTATCAGGCTTCTCTGGTGGCAAGGTGGTTAAGAATCCGCCTGCCAATGCAGAGTACACGGGTTCAAGCCCTGGTTGGGGAAGATCCCACATGCCGCGGAGCAGCTGAGCCCGTGTGCCACAACTACTGAGCCTGTGCTCTAGAGCCCGCGAGCCACAACTACCGAGCCTGCGAGCCACAACTACTGAAGCCTGTGCACCTGGAGCCCATGCTCTGCGAAGAAAGAAGCCACTGCAATGAAAGTCTGCATGCAGCAACGAAAACCCAACGCAGCCATAAATTAATTAATTGAAAATTTTTTTTTAAATGAGCTATCAAGCCATGAAAAGACATGGAGACAATTAAATGCATATTACTAAGTGAAAAAAAAACAATTCAAAAAGGTTGCATAGGGGCTTTCCTGGTGGCACAGTGGATAAGAATCTGCCTGCCAATGCAGGGGACACGGGTTTAATCCCTGGTCTGGGAAGACCCCACATGCCGCGGAGCAACTAAGCCCATGCGCCACAGATACTGAGCCTGTACTCTAGAGCCCGTAAGCCACAACTACTGAAGCCCACGCGCATAGAGCCCATGCTCCACAACAAGAGAAGCCACTGCAATGAGAAGCCCACGCACCGCAACGAAGAGTAGCCCCCACTCGCTGCAACTAGAGAAAGCCTGCGTGCAGCAACAAAGACACAACACAGCCAAAAAATAAAGAAATAAAATAAAAAATTTTTAAAAAGGCTGCATACTGTACAATTCCAACTACATGACATTCTGGAAAAGGCAAAACTATGGAGACAATAAAAAGATAAGTAGTTGTCAGGGGTTGGGAAGAGGTGAGGATGAATAGGTGGAGCAGAGGATTTTTAGGGCAGTGAAACTATTCTGCATGATACTATAATGGTGGATACATGTCATTATACATTTATCCAAACCCATAAGATGCATGACTCTTAAGAGAACCCTAATGTGTTGGAGAAAAGGGAACCCTCCTACACTATTGGTGGGAATGTAAATTAGTGCAGCCATGATGGAGAGCAGTATGGCGGTTTCTCAAATAACTAAAAATAGAGTTGCCATGTGATCCAGCAATCCCATTCCAGAGAAGACTATAATTTAAAAAGATACATGCACCCCTGTGTTCATAGAAAAACTGTTTATAATAGCCAAGACATGGAAACAACCTAAATGTCCAATTACAGATGAATGAATAAAGAAGATGTGGTATTTAACACAGATGTAGAGAACAAACATATGGACACCAAGTGGGGAAAGTGGCAGGAATAGGTGGTATTTGTGGGATGAATTGGGAGATTGGGATTGACATATATAGGCTAATATGTATAAAACACTAATAAGAACCTGCTGTATAAAAAATAAATAAATAGGGCTTCCCTGGTGGCGCAGTGGTTGAGAATCCGCCTGCCGATACAGGAGACACGGGTTCGTGCCCTGGTCCGGGAAGATCCCACATGCCGCGGAGCGGCTGGGCCTGTGAACCATGGCTGCTGAGCCTGCGCGTCCGCAGCCTGTGCTCCGCAATGGGAGAGGCCACAACAGTGAGAGGCCCACATACCGAAAAATAAATAAATAAATAAATAAATAAATAAATAAATAAATAAATAAATAAAATATTTTTAAAAGATGTGGTATTTACACACAGTGGAATATTACTCAGCCATTAAAAAAGAAATAACGCCAGTTGCAGTTACATGGATGGACCTAGAGATTATCACAGTAAGTGAAGTAAGTTAGAAAGAGAAAGACAAATACCATATGCTATCACTTACACGTGATATCTAAAATATGACACAAATGAACTTATCTATGAAACAGAAACACTCATAGACATAGACAACAGACTTGTGGTTGCCAGGGGGGTGTGCAGGAGAGGGATGGATTGGGAGTCTGGGACTAGCAGATGAAAACTATTATATATAGAATGCATAAACGACAAGGTCCTACTGTATAGCACAGGGAACTATATTCAATATCCTGTGATAAGCCATAATGGAAAAGAATATATATATATATATACATACATATATATATATATATATATATATACATACATATCTGAATTACCTTGCTGTACACCAGAAACTAACACAACATTGTAAATCAACTATACTTCAATTAAAAAAAAAAAGAGTTAACCCTAACTTGAACTATGAATTTTCAGTTCATAGTGTGTAGGTTCATGGACTGTAACAAATGCATCACCCTGGTGCAGGACATTGATAATGGGGAGGTTGTACATATGTGGGAACTCCATGTACTTTTCATTCAATCTTGCTGTGAAATTAAAACTCTTTGTTTTTAAAAAAATTTTTTTTTTAAATTTTTGCCTGCAGTTGGATCTCTGTTGCTGTGTGCGGGGTTTCTCTAGTTGTGGCGAGCAGGGGCTACTCTTCATGTGGTGCATGGGCTTCTCATTGCGGTGACTTTTCTTGTTGCGCAGCACGGGCTCTAGGTGCACGGGCTTCAGTAATCGTGGTGCGTGGGCTCAGTAGTTGTGGTTCACGGGCTCTAGTGTGCAGGCTCAGTAGTTGTGGCACACGGGCTTAGTTGCTCTGCAGCATGTGGGATCTTCCCAGACCAGGGCTCGAACCCACATCGCCTGCATTGGCAGGTGGATTCGTAACCACTGCACCACCAGGGAAGTCCCCTAAAACTATTCTTAAAAAGTCTATTTTAGAAAAAGGAGGGAAACATGCTTCCTTGTTTATAATCATCTATATCTGGAAGGAAAACAAGAAACTGATAATATTTTTTATCTGGGGTGGCTGGCAAGAAGGCTTTTCACTGTTTAACTTTTGTGCTTTTATAATTTTAAACCATAAGCTTCTACTGTCTAGTCAAAAAATAATGAAATTTTAAAAATAAAATTAAAGATCATACCTTCTGAAAATCCTAAGGCAATAATTTTAAATGATGAAAAAGCTTTATATACAAACATGTTTCACTGCTGAGTTAATAATTTTTCTAGCTAACATGAGCACATACCATGTGTCAAGCATTGCACTAAGTGGACTAGCTGATTTATAAGAAAAAATGGCATTAATTTAAACAACAAACAGAAGGGAAACAAGTCAGTAAATTATGAGCAGGTCAATAAAGTGTTAGGCAACCATTAAAATGAGGTTTATAGAAAGTCTGTAATAGTATGACTAAATCCTTATGTTAAATCAAATAGCAAGATGTAACATAATAATCATAGTTACTTTTTTTTTTTTTTTTGCCCACACAGCTTGTGGGATCCTAGTTCCCTGAACAGGAATTGAACCCGGGCCCACTGCAGTGGAAGCAAGGAGACCCAAACACTGGACCTCTAGGGAATTCCCCAGAGTTACTTTTTTTTTTTTAATGGAAGAAAGAAAAGCTAAGCAGAGAAGAAAGGCTAGAATAAATATACTAAAGTAAGTACTTTAGAATATGTACTTGGTGAAAGTAGGTAATTTTAATTTTTTCCACTCTTATTTTATAAATGTATTTCAGTGAGCACACATTAAGTTGAAAAAAATACCTCCCCCCCGTTTTTCACAATTTTGGCATCTCACACAATGGAAAGGTTCAGTGATGGAAAATTACCTGTGAGTCTGGTACTATAAAAACCAGGATCTAGACTGAGATTCAACTCTGACATTAGCTGTTTGACTTTGGGGAGTCAAGTTCCTCTTTCTTTATCCCTGACTCTGGAAATGCGGAAAATATCTCCTTTTCTTACAAGGGTACCTATTAGAGTTAGATGTGCTTGTTTACCTTAAGTAGCTTATTAGCATTGCATGAAGCACCATTAAAAGTATCCTTTGAGGGCTTCCCTGGTGGCACAGTGGTTAAAAATCTGCCTGCCAATGCAGTGGACACAGGTTCAAGCCCTGGTCCGGGAAGATCTCACATGCCGCGGAGCAACTAACTAAGCCAGTTCACCACAACTAATGAACCTGCGCTCTAGAGCCCACGAGCCACAACTACTGACCGTGCGTGCTGCAACTACTGAAGCCTGAGAGCCTAGAGCCCGTGCTCCACAATAAGAGAAGCCACCGCAATGAGAAGTCCACACACTGCAATGAAGAGCAGCCCCCGCTCTCCGCAACTAGAGAAAGCTCGCGTGAAGCAACAAAGACCCAATGGAACCAAAAATTTAAAAAGAAAAAAAAAATAGAATCCACCTGCCAATGCAGGGGACACGGGTTCGAGCCCTGGTCTGGGAAGATCCCACATGCTGCAGAGCAACTAAGCCCGTGCACCACAACTACTGAGCCTGCGCTCTAGAGCCCGTGAGCCACAACTACTGAGCCCATGTGACACAACTACTGAAGCCCACGAGCCTAGAGCCCGTGCTCTGCAACAAAAGAAGCCACAGCGATGAGAAGCCCACGCACTGCCACAAAGACCCAACACAGCCAAAAATAAATAAAATTTTTAACAGTATCCTTTGATTTCTTTCCTTCTTTTGAGCTCTAAGAAGCCATTCTTTGTTGTAAGTGAGGCACCGCCACCCACTTATCTCCAAGACGCTATTCTCATGTTGGCCCCACCTGCCGGCGCCTAAGAACTCAACGTCTCCTACACTCCTCTTCCCTTAAGAGGCTCCCCTTCAGTGTTGTGCTCCTAGATTTCAAAACAAGTAAAGCCACGTCCTCATCAACAGGCTTATATTCTCTATCTTATGCCCCCTCTCTATTCTCCTGTGTCTTCTCCTCATCCCACTCCACCTCAAAACACACACAAAAGTCCTGAACACGAGTTTTTACTCAGTTAGTGTTAGTGAGGCTTCTCTTTTCATGGAAACGAGAAGTCCAGAGCTTGAAGTGAAATTAGATCCAACAATGGAAGGTATCAAAATCTACATAAAACTCCAGAGTATCCAAAATGTCCACTCAAATCCCAATCATTTCTTTTTTCTCTGATTAAATCTGAATTTTTTCAAGGAGAAACTGGTCTTAAATGTGTTCTCCTATTTAAATCTATATGTTATAGTTTAAATAGCCTTCTGTAGATTAGGTATGAAATCACAGCCCAATTAAAAGAATATTCTTTTTTTTTTTTTTTCGGTATGCGGGCCTCTCACTGTTGCGGCCTCTCCCGTTGCGGAGCACAGGCTCCAGACGCACAGGATCAGCGGCCATGGCTCACGGGCCCAGCCGCTCCGCGGCATGTGGGATCTTCCCGGAACGGGGCACGAACCCGCGTCCCCTGCATCGGCAGGCAGACTCTCAACCACTGCGCCACCAGGGAAGCCCCTAAAAGAATATTCTTAAGAAAAAATATATTATGAGAAACAAAAAGTTGGCCTTTGTTTTCAATAACCAGATTTATAAACTTTTGCAACATCTATCACTCAAAACCAATTACTGGCAGTTAGTTATTATATACCACTCATTTTATTCTCAAGACAACCCTAGTAAGTATCCTCATTATTCTTTGGGAAGGATGGGAAAAACTGAGGCTCAGAGTGGTAAGGTCAGACACCCATTAAGTGGCAGAGAAGCCATCAAACTTAAGACTATCTAGTTCTGAGTCTATTTTTTAATTTTTAGGACACACTGCCTTGTGCTCAACATATAAAACATTCATCCCAGGTGAAGATTTGAGTCCTAATCTCCTAATAATTTAGAAAAAAAAAGAAGTGTTTTCATACTGATACAAGTCTTTCCACCCTAGTTACATCCCGAGTTTTATTCCCCAGCATGAAGCCTCTGATGTCGAGCAAGCGCTGAGCTGTGCCTGAAGGATTTCCCACAGTTAGCACATTCATAAGCTTTCTCTCCAGTGTGAATTCTGTAATGTTCACTAAGGTGTGCTTGCTTGCGGAAGGTTTTTTCACACTCACTACACTTAAAAAGTTTCTCTCCAGTGTGAGTTCTCTCATGTTCAACAAGGGAAGAGTTCTGAGTGAAGGCTTTACCACATTTGGTACATGTGTAGGGCTTCTCTCCTGAGTGGATTCTCTGATGCTGCCTGAGGCACGCACTCTGATTAAAGGCTTTCCCACAGTCATTACACTTATAAGGTCTATCTCCAGAATGACTTCTCTGATGACGAGTAAGGCATATGCTCTGACTGAAGGCTTTGCCACACTCGCTGCATTTATAGGGCTTCTCTCCAGTATGAATTCTCAGGTGTTTAACAAGGGATGGACTCTGACAAAAGGCTTTGCCACAATCATTGCATTTATAGGGTTTCTCCCCAGTATGAATTCTCAGATGCTGTACAAGGACTGCTTTTGTTTGAAAGGCTTTCTCACATTCATTACATTTATAAGGTTTCTCTCCCGTATGACTCCTCAGATGCTGAGTAAGATTTGACTGTTTACGGAAACAAGTTCCACATTCAGTACATACATATGGTTTCTCTCCCGTGTGAATCTTCTGATGCTGGGTAAGAGATGATCTCTGAGTAAAAAATTTTCCACATTCACTACACTTGGAAGGTTTCTTTTGTCTTTTAAGTCTCTGATGTTTCACTTGCAGTGAAATCTGGCTGGAACGCATGCTTTTTGTAACACGATGAAGGGGCATCTAATAGGTTCCAGTTTAAAAGAAACTGTCTCTCAGATTCAGAATACTTACAAGGTACTTTCTCAAAGATGATTATCCTTAGAGTAACACTGTTCTCCTGTGAATGGTCTGTGTGCATATGGTGTCCTCCCAGTCATTCCTGCAGGATTTCCCCTTCTAGTCCTTATTCAGCATGTATCTTCAACTTCTCCTAATGTGAACTCCTGATGACCAGGCTCTCTGACCCTCCATGTCTTTCCAAGTCATTTAACACTGTGCCATCAGGCTTGGTTTTCTTGCCTGAAAAAAAAATTCACAAAGGAAAATGTCCTCCATGCAGAAGAGAGGACCTGCATTGTGAAGTCCTGATTTTTATCCTCTTCTCAATAATAGAGAAAGAAGATCACAATGACCTGGGGAAAAGATTAGAATAGGTGATTGGGAGAAAGAGATTAAGTAGTGACAGGTTTTGGTAAATCTATAAACTTCCCTATTGTGACTGATTCTGAAACGCTCAAATACTAAAAACTGACCCAGGTAATTTAGAATCATCCAGAGTGATAAATAGTAGGAGAATGTGAAAGGGATAAGTATATTAATCTTGGGTAAGTTAAGTGTTGGGGAAAATTACCACTCACCTACAGTTTCTAGTCCTCAAAAATGGGTGAAAAGTAATTATATTTCCTTAGGTTGCCTATAATCAGTACCTTGGCAGACCATTGATAATTGAAGAGTTCCTCTTTTAAGATTTCAAAGGTGATCCAGGCTGTAACTTTTGCTAGGTCCATCTCACCTATCCTTCCCTATTCATTCACCTTGATAGGTATCTCTTTGGACCTCTCTCTCTCTTCAAAACATTCAGCCCCTAGGTACAACTGGGAAGGATCTAGGTTTGAAAACTGGAGTTCTGCTTAACGAAAGAAAATAAGATATCACTGTTTTGTTTACATAAAAATAAGACAGAGGTGGTCCTTAGGGAAGAAGCCCCCATTGGACAGTAACTTCTAGCATCATGTTCCAGGATCTGGCCCTCACCCTTGAAGCCAAAAAATGCTTCAAAATCTGATGTGTACTAATCAAATTCACAAGGAAAATGATGTAGAAAACAGAAAGTCACTTCACTAGTTTACAATGAAAATTTTATATGCTTAATGTCCAGCTGGTTACTATATTCTCTCCAGTATAGAAAAACTGTATGGGAATCAAACCGTTGTCATCAGGACACTCCTTAGGAAGCACAGAACTGGAGAAAGAGTAGACTACTTAGACAATCTTAACGGCATCAAACTTTGAACCTGATACCCTCAATAAAGGTGCACAGAATCAGAGAATGGATATTCAGGAACCACACATCAGAGCAACCTCTTCTCTGGATGGTCTGGAGACACAAACACATTCTTATTCCCTGAGGACTCCTTCTATTTTAGTTTTCTAATTATATAAGTTACACATGGATATATCGTCACCTTAAAATATTTAGATAATACGAAAGTATACAGGATAAGATAGTACTTTTTATAACTATCACTACCCCACTCTACCCAAACGAAACCACCCCCTTCCCAGAGATAATCTGGAGTATATTCTTTCAGTTTTTTCTCCATATTTTTAACACATATATAGCATTTGATTCTTTTTACATAAATAAAATCATTGTATAGATGCTGCTACGCAATTTGATTTTTTTCACCAAGGAATGTGTCTTTGAGATCATTTCATGTTGGTACATACAGATCTACTGGGGCTGAGAGTCAACTGGTACACAATGGGGTATCTGCACAAATGGTTTACAGTTGGAATCTCCAAAATATACAAACAGCTCATGCAGTTCTATGTCAAAAGAAACAAACAACCCAATCAAAAAACAGGCAGAAGATCTAAGTAGACATTTCTCCAAAGAAGGAACACAGATGGCCAAAAAGAACATGAAAAGATGCTCAACACCACTAATTATCAGAGAAATGCAAATCAAAACTACAATGAGGGGCTTCCCTGGTGGCACAGTGGTTGAGAATCTGCCTGCCAATGCAGGGGACACGGAGTCAAACCCTGGTCCGGGAAGATCCCACATGCTGCAACTAAGTAGTGCACCACAACTACTGAGCCTGCACTCTAGAGCCCACGAGCCACAACTACTGAGCCCGCAAGCCACAACTACTGAAGCCCACATGCCTAGATCTGGTGCTCTGCAACAAGAGAAGTCACTGCAACTAGAAGCCCGTGCACAGCAACAAAGACCCAACGCAGCCAAAAATAAAATATATATATATATATTTTTTTTAAAAAAAAAATTACTGCACACTCTGATCTATCCTATAACCAATTACTCCATAGCTTTCTTTCACAATAAGCCACTCTAAATCTGATTTGAGTAAGATGGTCCCATTTCTGGGTGGTTCTGTGTTTTCAGTCTGCAGGGTCTAGATATAGTGGTTACTGCTGGGTCCCACCTTAGGTCTGCCTACTGAGCAGCCCCATCCTGGGCTCTCTAGTTAGATTTCACTTACCCAGAGACAAGCTGTTAGGAATACAAGTGACTATGGTTTGTCTCCTGGGGACTCTTCTCATGAGGAAGAGCAGGAATTTGAAGCACAGAGGGAGGAGAAAGAGCACCCATAAATTGTCAGCCTACTTCCTTCATACTCTGGATTCAAGGGAATCCAGGAATAGCCCATCCCTAACCAAATGACTATTTTAAGTCTGAATCAATGTCCTTGTTCTCGTAGGCATGTATCACCAATGACAGAAAGTCAGTGAGATGTGACAATGCACAAAGAAAGAGGGCAGGTGCTCTTACGGACCAAACATCCTGGGGTAAAAATTCCTCCACCAGAGATAAGACTGGAGCCTAAAGGCACCTCCCCCCCAAAAAAAAACCTAATGGAGAAGTCACTGACTTTAGAAATCAAAGACTATGGGGCTACAATAGAAGGCAGTGAGACAAGCAGTGGACTGTCAAGAGGTCTGGGTTCTAGTCTCTGCTCTGCCCCTAAGTTGCTTAATGACCCGAAGCAAGTCACTCAATTTCAACTGTGACTTTTTAAAAAATCTGTGAAATGAAAAACTAGATGATATCTAAAGCTGCCTCTAGTACCAACATTTTGTGATTCTTTGACTCTAAAAACAGATGGAAAGGAGCAAGAACCTCAAATCAAGCCCTTCCAGTCCCTCTTTGATTGAAGCTGGTTATTCATTTCTGTGAAAAGTACTAACTGAGCAGCTACTATATATCCAGCAGTGAGATGCCCTCTTGTTAAGAATAGGCTGAGTCAATAGCAGGGCAACACCCCAGCACTTAATCTCCCACAGTCAGAGCCCTGTGAATTTCAGGCAAATAAGACTGCCTCGGTGTGAAGCAAAATCTCCAACAAAAAACAGGGGGTGTCTGTTGGAAGATGTTAAGAACCCCTCCTAAAAGGAAAGGTTTTAAGAACCCCTCTGAATAGAAAGGAAAGACCACCATATCAAAAGGCAGTGACCCGGTTTCCAGTCTAATCCATCCCAATCCACTAGCACCTCTTGACACCGAACAACTAATTATCTTCAAACTTCTAATTAGATTAAGTTACTCTTCTAAACAATTTTAATATTCAAGTCAAGTATGAACCACCACATTTCTTCCTTGAGGAAAAGTTTTCTTCACGCTTCCAAGGCACTTCCTCAACATTGTGGAAAAATTTCACACGTCTCTACTCTAGCTCCTTCCATTCTGTGTTTAATACTCTGCTTACATCCCGTTTTCCTCTACCAAACTTGAAAACAAATATAGCATGGGCTCTGGGCTAGTGGTCTCTGGGTTTGAATCCCTGTTCCACCATTTATTAACTAAGTGATATTGGGTAAGTTACTCTATCTTTCTGTACTCCATTTCTAACAAATGTTAAATGGAGCTAACAACTACTTCATAGGGTGATGATGCATAAATGAGTTAATACATAGAACGTTTTTAGAAGAATACTGACTGATAAGCAGTCAATAAATAGTACCTGCTGTTAAATTATTATTGATGTCTTCGTACAGCACCTATTCTGTATAAACTTAATGGAAGAAAAGAGATAACTTGCACATATACTTATTCAACCCGTACAACTCTGTGAAGTGGCAAAGCGAGGAACAGTATTCGCTTCTGGAACAGAGAAAACGGAACTTAGGGGTTCGCTGGCTCAAGTACATGCAAATGCAACCCCGGCCTCCCGACTCCCAGACCAGGGCTCTGGAACAGCTTTCGCCCCTCCCTCTTCAGGGGAGCCGGCCCCGGTCCCCGGGCCTCCGCTCCAAAGGGCCCTGCTCGGCCGGAAGGATGAGGCGCTGCGGCCGGCTGGGTTCCTTCTGGAACCAGCCGCAGCCGGGTACGGCCGACTCCGCTCACCACGCTGTCCCCGCGGCGCCGCCGGCCACACCTCTCCACCCTCTGTCGTCTGCGCGCTCCTGGGCCGCCCGCACAGCTCTTCCTGGGCGCTCTGGGCCGCCATGACGTCACCAGTCCGCGCCACGCCAGCAACCGCTGCTGCCTCCTCCCTAGGAGGGCAGGGGCTTCCTCCCCGGCTCAGAAACAGTGGCAAGTCCATCAGTATACCTCTTCCCAGGATAAGGGGGCTGACCGCAAGTGAGACTGGGGGACGCCACAGGGAGCTCTTACTACAGGTTAATTCACCCAGCAACTCGACCACACTGATCTTCCTAAAAACTCTTTTCCAGGTCACGGTCCTTTGGAGGTCTTCTAAAGGTTTTCCCAAAGCTTATAGAACACTCTTATACACATTCTCACCTGCCGGATAATTGGCTTCCTCAGAGGAACCGCAAACACCCTTCTGGATCTTTGTTCAACAATCAGCCAAAAGACAAGAGCTCAGATTCTCAGTGTGTGATCTTGGGCGTTACTTTACCCCTCTGTGCGCATTCCTTAATGATACCAAATTTCATAGGGTTGTGAGGATTAAATGAGGCTAATTCGTGTAAATTACCAAGAATTTCTAGTACTTGAAAAATGCTCAATAAATGTTCGTCCTATCATGTTCCCCAAATCCCAGCTCCAGTCCCCCATTGACTGGCTTCCAGGACATTTCAAGCCTTCCAGGTAGCACCCCTGCCCCCACTTTTGGGAAACTTTAGATCCTGCTGATCCTCATTAAGGAATATTTGCGCAAAAGGGCTCATCCTGACAAATGTATCCCAGGGATGAAGGCATGGGCATTATGGCACCTGACCTACTTCCAGGCATTCCCACTGATCTGCAAGCTCAGGAAAATAGGGCTGTCTGCTTACCATCATATCCCTAGTGTGAGTAGGCTCTCAGTAAACAATTAATAAATGAATGAGATGCAGCAAAGAAGTTACCTGAAATTTCCAGATGGATTGTTTTCCCCACATGGAATCCATTTAGGATGCTGAAAACAGGAGTGGAGATGCCAGACTGAAACCATCACTAACCATCTTCAGCTAAATGGGGACCCTTTGTAGAACTGTTAGCTGACATGCCAGAAACAATGTTGGGCTTGCCTTTCTTTTTACCAATGTCACAGTCTCAGCACTTCTTTTGAATCAGAGAGCAGGTTCTTCCTCCATAGCCCTAACATCCCACATGCCACAGAGCCTAGGCCTACTCATTTCCCCCCTAATTTTTAGGCTTCAAAGAATCTCTAAATCAGCAGGCTTCGCTGGGTGGAAACTAACCCTGGAGTAGGGTACCTTAGGCACAGCAGGTTAGAAACAGGAATCTGGGGGCTTAACTACAATTTGGGTTGAGATTTTTCAACGAGAGGTGGAAAATGGATTGGAGGAATGGACACCAAAAATATTCCACAAAACTAAAATGATCCTGCTAAAATGATCTTGCAGCCCTGCTCTAGGCAGCAGCTGCAAGAGTGAAACTAGAGCTACCCAGGGTCAAGACTAGACTTCTCCATTATGTGGAAAGAAAGATGGGGTTAAAATGTAAAATTAACTTACTTCTCACCCTCACTTACATGCAGTAAGGTCTTATTCTGCGGGCCAAAAAGCTTCTTGATCTAAAGTGAGCTTCTCCCATTCTCAGGAGTAGGGCCTAACAGACACAAGTAAAGAGGCATCATGGAGCAGAGTTATAACCAGTAAAGAGAAATATGAGGGGAAAGCAAGGACACTGGAGTTTCAGTTTTACCTGAGACTAGGTGTGTGACCTTGGGCAAGTCCAACCATCTTTCTGTTTTCCCTTCTGTCGTTTTGAGGATCTCATGTGGCCTCATCCCGTGTCCTTCTGAAGGCACAAATTACATTTCTGCATACTGAACATAAGCAACACATTCTAATTCTTTATCATTCCAGAGCCCAAGGAAAGCCATAAGCTTCCATGTTGGGGTTTCCAGCTCAACTGCTCTCCTGCCAGGCCAGCATCACTGCTCAGCTCCTGTCTCTCTTATTTCATGGATATTCCAGTTGACATAGCTGTGCTTCTACAGCTGCATGGATTATCCTCTTCCTGTTGACCCTGACATCAGTATATCTGAAAGCACTTTGTTAGACTATGATGGGACATTTAAATGCCTAATTTGTAACAAAACCAAAAAAATTCTTTGCTACATATTACTTTTTCTTATGAGATCCTCTCTGTAGGATCTCATAAGAAAAAGTATCAGAGTGGATCACACACTCTGTACCTTGCAGGAAGGTGCAGAATTCTTGCTTCTGGCAAACACTTCATGACACATTCATGTATTCACCTTTCTGCTCAGGTATATTCATGTATACCTCCTTTCTGCTGGTAACTGTGGACCTAAGTCACGACCTGCAGGTGGGCATGGAGAAATGTCTGACTTGATTTCAGTTGAGCTCAACAAATATTTATTGAGTACCTACGAAATGCCAGAGACTGAGGATACAAAGATGAATAAATTTCACATGGCTCCTGCCCTGATGGAGCTGACAGTTCAGTGGAAAGAGAAAGATTTGTAAACTAGCCATTACAACCTAACATGATACATGAAATGATGAAGTTACAAAACACAGAAATAATACAAAAATATGTGAGGTCAGAAACAGCTTTGAAGAGATGTTACCTGAGCACATTCATAAGTGACAAATGGGAGCCTCCCAGGAAAGCAGAAGCAAGGAAGGCAAATAAGCCATAGAAACAGTATGTGCAAAGGTGCCAAAGTAGAGTCCAGAGATGATGATGAGTCACAGAAACTTGCACTATGGAACAGAACATGCAAGAAATGTCCTCTGAGAATGGCAAAGGAGGCCTGGGCCAGATGAGGAGCCTCAGATGCCCGTTGAGGCTAGCACTTTATTCAGAGAGAGAACAACAGAGCTGCCACAGTTGTGTCTTGCAAAGACCACCCAGAAGAAATGTGAAAGATGGCCTAGTGGGGCAAGAACTGCAAGACTGGTTGGGAAAACATAAAAATAGCCTAGGAAATAAACCAGGGAGCTGGAATAAGGCAGCAGCAGTAGAGATGGCTTCCAGACTTAGAAGGTAATGTCAACAGCATATAGTGATTGATTGGATATGACGAGGGAAGCCTGAGGAAGAGGACAATTCCTAGACTTGGGGCCAAGCTGGAGTGGCTAGGTATATGGTGGGCCAGCAACTGAGAGAAAATCAGGAGCAAATATTGCAAGGGTGAGAATATAGGATGAGAGTAAAGATGATACGTTCCTTTCCTTCCTGCCTCCCCAGGAAGTAAAAATGGTACCGGACACTCTTAACCTAAGGATTAAAAACTCCATTTAATACATTTTCTCCATTCCACTTTAGAAAATCTTTCCAACAGCAACTTAGGCATCTTTCACTGCTAAGGTTTTCCCATTTCTTCCTCAAGAAAATTCTCCCTTTCCTCTCTAATCTCCACTCAAGACTCCAAAGATGGTAGCATATAAATATTACTCTAAATATCAGGAAGTTCCTAAAGTTTTTGGTGGGCAAAGTTTGACTAAAATATATTAATTCAACAAATAAATATTTATTGAACATTTACTACATGCTAGCAATGAGTTTAGTGTTTTTTTTCATTTAGAAAAAAAAATACATTGACATTTGCTTTCAGTAGACTGTGTTGTTTTTCCATGAGCATGAAATGTAAAGTTTTCATAGGGTTATTTTTGCCCATATTAATTTACTCAATTATGAATTGTCCTATGGCAGGTTTGAGAACATAATCTTTATAGCTGGAGAGGGTAAAGTATGTTATTTCTGCCACATTCCCATTATTGGTAATTAATTGCTCAAACCAATGCTTGTAAGACACTTGCTCTGGAAAAAAAAAAAAATCGATGCTGAGTTCCAAATAACCATTCCAGAATTAACTTACTTTAGGTTTTTAATGGTCATATTTTAAAAACTGTATAAGCTTCAGAGAATAGAGACTATTTCAAATACTAGTCAAAGGCTATCCTCACTTAATCTTCCAGAGCTGAATCTCTGGGTAGCAGTTAAGAACATGAAAGAGAATAGGGAAATAAAGGGGAAACATGCCCTTCCTTTCTCTCAAAAGAATAAAATACCATCACACTCATGGCAAACCGTGTTAGTTCAATTTTCAGGGATTTGAAAAAGAGGTAATTCTCTCTAGAATTCTTTCCAAATTCATCCCACGAGAGGTGTTTCCCTAGATACTCCTAATCCGCAGGGTATGATAAATATCCTGGAATAAGGGGCCCAATAAAAACAGAAATATCTGAGATCTAATGAATCCATGGTTAGAGCCACCAATGCCATGGTAACACAAAACCTAGCCATCCCCACTACGGTGACCACTTCATCACTAATGCTTTCTCCTCTCTAAATGCTAACAAACCAAGTCCCACTTTGTTAATCCTAGTGGGCCCTTCTCCCCTGGTCCCTGTGCACTAGTGCCCCAGCCAAACTTACAAGAGACAGGTGTACAGCCTAGTCTAGGACAGGAATATGTGGGTAACTTGCTCAGTCACAGGCAGGCTTCCTGCTCTGAGGCTTCTTAGCACTAGCAGCCTAGCACAAACCATTTTCTTTCTGGGTAAGATAATATTCCTCTGGGAAAGAGGTTAGGTCTTCCTCTCTGTGACCCTCTGAGCAGATCTGACTTCCTTCCCACAAACTGACATCATTCAAGAGAAGTCTCTCTTGATCTCTTATTTCCTTCTTAGCCCCAAGTCACTCTCCAGCTTGAAAGGATCAGGAAGCTCTCCCTCACCCTGATAAAAGCCTTCTTCACCAACTTTTCTGTAGCAATCAGGCCAGCTCTTGCTACATATCCCCTTATTTGCTGAATAGATGTATGACTAAGGATTCTATTTTCACTAGTTTCTATCTCCCCTTCATGGGAACACTTCCACAGATGGGCAGCCTCCCCATGGTGGCATGGTCAGAGCGGTCTCAGGCATCTGCAGGCTATTCAGCACTACCTCAGAGCCACTGCCACTTTCACACCGACAATCAATTTGGAAAAGCACCTCAGCCTATGACCAGTGAACACAGGTGACAAGTTGGGAAGGTGAAGCAGGGGTGTAATAAGGGAAACACAGTGCTAACTTAAATGGCACCTCCAGGTATGAGAATTACATGGAGACAAAGGAGTGGCAAAGAGCAAGGATTTCTCTGAAAAGTAGAAACTTCTTTCCTACCCTGTATTCCCAGATGCCCACCTGGAGTAGGCTCTGCATTCTCCAAGCTCCCACCTCCATTTCTCAAAACACCCTCCTAAGTGCAGTATCCAAGGCTCCTTTATCCTTCCCTCTAGGAACTCTTCCTGTCCCTCTTCCCCAGCCAGATTCCTAGTCACTGTCTCTAGAGAAACTGTCATAACCTGAATGCCAGGTTTATTCACCACTGTGAAGTTTCTGATGTCTGAAGAGGACTGAACTATGTCTGAAGAATTTTCCACATTCAATACACTCATAAGGCTTCTCACCAGTGTGAATCCTGTAATGTTCACTAAGGTGTGCATACTTGCGGAAGGTTTTCTCACACTCACTACACTTATAGAGCTTCTCACCAGTGTGAGTTCTGTGATGTTCAGTAAGAGACGTGTTGTGAGCAAAGGCTTTCCCACATTCTTGACATTTATAGGGCTTCTCTCCAGTATGAATTCTCATATGCTGAGTGAGACAGGTATTCTGGTTAAAGCCCTTCCCACACTCATTGCATTTATAGGGTTTTTCTCCAGTGTGGCTTCTCTGATGTCGAATAAGGCAAATGCTCTGAATGAAAGCTTTACCACACTCACTGCATTTGTAGGGTCTTTCCCCTGTATGAATTCTCTGATGTTTAGTGAGTGGGGTGCTCTGAGCAAAAGCTTTGCCACATTCCTTACACTTATAGGGTTTTTCTCCAGTATGAATTCGCTGGTGTTTAATAAGGGATGGGCTCTGACAAAACGCTTTGCCACATTCCTTACATTTATAGGGTTTCTCTCCAGTATGAATTCTCTGATGCTGAGAGAGGTTTGCCTTTGTATGGAAAGTCTTCCCACATTCATCACATTTATAGGGTTTTTCCCCAGTGTGAATTCTCTGATGTTGTGTAAGATTTGAGTGTTTGCGAAAAGAAGAGCCACATTCATTGCATAAATAAGGTTTCTCACCAGTGTGAATTCTCTGATGATGAATGAGGTGTGTGCTCTGACTGAACGCCTTCCCACATCTATTACATTTATAAGGTTTCTCTCCAGTGTGAATTCTCTGGTGTTCAGTGAGATGTGAATGATTGCGGAAGGAATTCCCACAGTCATTACATTTATACGGTTTCTCTCCAGTGTGGATTCTCTGATGCTGAGTAAGAAATGATCGACATCGAAATGTTTTCCCACACTGCTCACATCCATATGGTTTCACTCCGGTGTGAATTCTTTGATGTCGAACAAGGAATGAGCTACGACTAAAAGTTTTCCCACATTCCTCACATGCGTAGGGTCTCGTATGAGTTCTCTGATGCTGGGTAAAGGATGAGCTCTGATTAAAAGTTTTTCCACATTCACTACATTTCCAAGATTTTTTCTGTGTAGAGAAGATTGGACATTTACTTTGGTCTGAAATCTCATTGGTGTATATGCTACTTGTCTCCCACTGATGTAGGCTCTCTTCTGTAGAAACCCTGAGATGTGTAACAAGGCTTGAGGTCAAAAGCAGGCTTCTCTCAAAATTATATCCTTGTCTAATCACTTCTGGAGGTGCTTCCTTGTGGATGAAAGTTATTCCCCCAAAACCTTCTTGGAAAAGGCATGGTCCAGGAACCTCTCTGGGAGGGTTTTCCTTCATGCTCTCACATACATATTTTTCTTCAAATGTAGAATCTTGGTATTCATCCTCTTGGGATCTCTTTGATGCTATCCCTGGCAAATCAATTTCAGAGCCATCCTGCTCTGGAGCAGGCTTGTTCACCCAACCTGAAAAAAACCACCACAGTGAGTATCTCTTGTGCAAGGCAGAGTGCAAGCCCCTGAACTTATAGGGACCTAACTTTGACAGGTCTCAGTAATGGCCTATGAGTAATGGCCAATAAGAGCAAGTGGGGGTAGGACTTCCCCAGTGGTGCAGTGGTTAAGAATCTGCCTGCCAATGCAGGAGACATGGGTTCAAGCCCTGGTCCGGGAAGATCCCACATGCCATGTAGCTACTAAGCCCGTGTGCCACAACTACTGAGCCTGCAAGCCACAACTACTGAAGCCCGCACGCTTAGAGCCCATGCACTGCAACGAAGAGTAGCCCCCGCTTGCTGCAACTAGAGAAAGCCTGTGTGCAGCAACAAAGACCCAACGCAGCCAAAAAAAAAAAAAAAAGAACAAGTGGGGCAAGTAATTCAGAGTTATATCTGGTGGAAGAGATCTGCATCAGGGTAAGGTGATCACCATTAATGAAAAATGAGTAGCTGCAGACACCAAGGAAGTGACAGAATCAGAGACCAGAGAGATAAAGGGAAAAAAAAAAAAAACAATAACAGACTAAGATTAGGGCAAGACAAGAAACATGGATGGTTTGTATTCAAAGAGTGAAGAGTGGGAGAATGTAAAAGTGCAAAATAGTGGAAATGAGATCAAATGAGTACCAGGGAAAAGCTGGCCTCAAGAGATGCTCACTCACATTCACCCCACCACTCCTAAAAGAGAGGGTAGGGCTTCCCTGGTGGCGCAGTGGTTGAGAATCCGCCTGCCGATGCAGGGGACACGGGTTTGTGCCCTGATCCGGGAAGATCCCACATGCCGCAGAGCAGCTGGGCCCGTGAGCCATGGCCGCTGAGCCTGCGTGTCCCCACATGCCGCGGAGCGGCTGGGACCGTGAGCCATGGCCACTGAGCCTGCGCATCCGGAGCCTGTGCTCCGCAACGGGAGAGGCCACAACAGTGAGAGGCCCGCATATCAAAAAAAAAAAAAAAAAAAAAGAGGTAATTTGCTCTCCTGAGCTTCATTCAGTTTCTCTTGTAAAATTTCCAAAGCCCTCCTGTTTCTCCCACTGGTGATCCCTTGCTTACTCACCTGGACAAATCACTCTTCCAATCTTTCTCTCTTCATCTCCTTGCATATTCAACATCCACAAATCTTCTCTTTGCTTTGATTGTAAAAGACTTCAAAGGTTGAAAAACTGGGAGCCCTGCTCATAGAGGAAAAAAGGTGGGGGAGGGGATATCACTGTCCCAGTAAACAGAAAAATGAGATAGAGCTGTTGCCTAAGGATACTATCTGGTAACTCACACAAAACCTGTCAGGACAGCAATCTGCCTGCATCACCAAGAGTCAGGGGTGGCTTCCAGCTTTCTAGGTTAACAAACTCCATTTGTCAGCTGTCCAAGAAGTGGTAGCCAGACAGACTGACATATTAGCAAACACTCAAGTACTTGAGAAATAAATCAGAATGTTATTTATAAAGATAAAAATAACTATTAAGTGAATAGGAATATCCATGTCAATTAGTACACTCTTTCCACTATACAATAATCTATATGAAGAGTCAATTAATATAGTCAAACGTTGTGTTGGGAAATAGCCTCATAGCAAGGCTAATGCATTAAGTCTGATCGACCCACCTCCCCTAAATGTCAAGGAGCTGGATAGTAGTTAGGGATTGCTATTTGATGCAACCTAGAGATATGCTGATTGTCCATTCTTCAAGATGTCTTATCAATTCAAAATCTTTTCTTCAGGTATAGCTCAATATAAGAGTGTAGGCTGCAGCTGAAAAAACAAAAACACTTTGTGAAATAATTTTTGACTTACAAAGATTTGCAAAAATAGTATAGAGTTTCTCGTTTTTGGAAAGTCAAAATCATAACTGTTCATCCAAAAATGTCTCTCCATATAACCCCGAAGTGAGAAGTAGAATTGGAAGCATTATTTCAAGAAAAACAGAAGGCAGAGAGATGGTTTATCATAATCAAGAGCTCAGAAGGCATGGAAGAATAGGATGTCTGGTGAAGTATATAATAAGGCTGGCCCTGTGGACTTCTCATCAAGGTCTGTGCCTCGGTGTTGAGTTTTAGAGGTTTAAGAGGATCCTATCTGGGATTTCCTGATCCTCTTCCATAGCAGGGACATAAAGTGGATCCACTGCAGAATCCTACAGAGACTCATGAAGTAGTGTGGGGTTTGGCTATAATCAGAGCTAGAGACAGTGGAGAAAAAGTCAGACATGCCCGGCCTACCCAGAACTTACGTCACAACTCAACAAAGACATTAACACCAGTAGTTACAAATAAGGGAATTATAAAAGGAGAAATATTGGGTCCTGTAGAATGCAGAGCAGAGGGGATCTAATCTAATCTGGGAAAGAAAGCCTCCCTGAAGAAGAGATAAATAAGAATTAGACAGGTGAAGAGGGAAAAGAAGATACCAGAGAGATGAAATAGAATATACAAAAGGAATCAAGCCCCATACTTTGGAAGAAAGAGATCTAGTAAGGCCAAAGTATCAGGCACTAGAAATAAGACATGAAGCCCGAGGCAAGCAAATACAACCCTGCAAACCACTTTAAGGAATTTACCCTAAAGTGAGCAGAAAGACATGAAAAGTATTGGAAAAGGTTTGAAAAATATGTGACATGATTAGATCTTCTATTACACACACACACACACACACACACACACACACACACACACACACAACTTATCCTTTTGCCCATAGAGCAAAGTGTGTACAAGGGGTGGAAGGTAGGAGGCAAGGTGAAGGCTGGAGGACCCCTTGGGAGGTTGTTTCAGCAGTCCAATAAGGGGACTTAGATGACTAAGAGACAAAAACAACAGGACAGGATGACTATTCGAGCGAGATGTGAGGGAGAAGTTAATGATAATTTGCTGGTTTGGGGCTTGAGAGATGACAGTGACCTTTAGTGAAAGTGGTAACACTGGTTGGAGGAGGAAAAAGATACATTCAGTTTGAAATATCAGGCATACATATACGGAACAGAGGACAGAGGTGTGGGCTGAAAACTTGTATTTAGAGTTTTTGTCATAAAGAAGGTAACTGAAATTCTGGGGGTAACAGATAAAATCATCAAAAGAGTGTAGCTAGGAAACCTCAACAGTGAGTTTACACATTTATAAGGAGGTTTAACTCTGGCTTTTGATTTTAGAGATTCCTAATCCCTAAGAGAAATAAGTAAACTAATTTAATATATGATAAAAATTGGCATTTCTAATCATAAAAAATTGATTACTCACAATTTATGTTGGAAATGTTGCTTAAGTATCTGGAAAAAACACTTAGTGAGATTCCTACCTCACACCACATACCAAAATAAACCAAAACCCAGTAAAGGGTTAAAAAATGTATTTTTGATTTATACATCAAGGAGTAGATAGACCTGATAAAAGACTTCCTATTAACGAGTAAAGAAGAAAGATGAACTGATAGAAACATGCAAAGTACAACAAATATACCAAGAATTACAAAAGGCCAATAGACATACCAAAACAAAGTTTCACCTCATTGGTAATCAAAGAAATGGGAACTGAAAGAATGAAGAATCAATTTTTATATCAAGTTGGAAACTCTCTCTTTAATGCTAAAACTCAAAACTGGCAAAGGTGCAGGGAAAGAGAGCTTCTCACACACCACTGGTGGGAATGTAAACTGGTACCATCTTTCTAGAGCTAACTGGCAATATACTGGGTTGGCCAAAAAGTTTGTTTGTAAGATGTTACGGAAAAACGCGAATGAACTTTTTGGCCAACCCAATATATTAGGTCTTAAAGTTGTAAGCTGAGTGGCAGTTGGGACACCATGGTCACCATTTTGTAGGTACAGAAAGTCAGAACAAAATTCTCAATCTGTACTATATACAACACCTGCAATGGATCTCAGAAGATCCTCACTCATCAGTATGTCATAAAGATGCCTGTATTATTTAACCTAGTAATTCTACTGTTAGAACTTTTTCACAAAGAAGGAACCTCCCAGAGTGGGAGAAAAAAACCCAACTGAATTCTTTTGTTACCTGTAAAAAAAAAAAAAATCCCCTGAAATGTTGTTGGAAAACACAATTTTTCTGTTGATGGACACTGACGCTTAGCAATTTAGCAAAGTATGGTACTTCCACTTGGTGGAACTCATACAGACATCAGATAATTGAAAATGAAAATATGTGACAATATGGAAAAATACTTATAAGCAAATGTGAAAAAAAAACCCAGGATATTAAAATTTCAAATACAATCTAATGTCATATATATATGTTAAAATATACATATGAATAAGATCAAGAAGGAAAAGTAATCACCACCATGGTGATATAAATTATGAATGATTTTCTCTTCTATTTTCCAAATTTCCTCAATTATCTATGTTTTGCTTTATTTTTAAAAAACTTAAATCTCTCAGAATATCTATCAATTTGTTAGCCATGAACATCTTGAGGAATAAGATTATGGTAAACTTTTGTTTTAAGGCCTTTCTTTTTGCAATGTTTGAAAGTTTTCCTGTAGAAATAAGTAAATAACTCTGTAATCAGAGAAAACAAGTGAAAAAAATATAATCAGAGATAAGCACACATATTTATGTACAAAGATCACATTGTTACTATGACTGTAAAAAATACAGGCAAGTAAACATTGATGGCATATCAATATGATAGATTATGAAACTATTAAGAGTCATGTTTACAAAGAATATTCATGAGAAAATACAATATGTTAAAACAGGAGACTACAAAACACTAAAACAAAAAAATGCACATATATGCCAGTACTAAAGTAATCATTCAATAAACATAAACTATTATTACTACACAGATATATAAAAAACACACACAGAAAAAAGGACAGAGGAAAACCCACTAAAATGTCAACAACTGATCTCTAGGTCATTTAATGGGTTACTTTATTTTGTCCTTTATATCCTCCTACATATTTCATTTTTCCTGCAATAAACATGAATTACTTTTATAGTCAGTAAAACATTTAAAAATGAGAGATCTCACTCAGGGGTTTAAGCACCCCCCCAAAAAAAAATCTTTCTTTTTAATGCCACACCTAATGGATATGGTATTGGTTTCTCTTTCAAAATAAGATCCAAGTGGCAAAGTGGACTGGACTGGGACTCAGGAAACTTTGCTCTGCCATAGCCCACATGAGCAGGCTATTTATCTGAAAAAGGTGACAAATTAGATAATATCCACAAGTCCTTGCAGCTCCAACGTTCTTTGAAACTCCTGACTAATTTTTTTTTTTCTTTTGGCTGCACCGCACAGCTTGTGAGACCTTAGTTCCCCGACCCCAGGGATTGAACCCAGGCCCTCAGCAGTGAAAGCTCAGAGTCCTAACCACTGGACCACCAGAGAATTCCCTAAATGAGTTAATTAATTCACGTAAAGCATTTATAAAGATATCTGCTACATATCAGGCACTCAACAGGGGTTTGGCATTATTATGTTTGAGAAGGACAGGTTGGTGACAACCACTGTCCTCCAGTCGTGGATCATTTGAGCTGTTTGTCTACGCCAAAAGTTAGCAAACCTTGCCTTTGTAGTTTGAAAACAGAACTAGACAATATGGAAACAAGTGATCTTGTTGTGTTTCAATACTTTTTTTTTTAACAAAAACAGGTGGTAGACCAAAATTTAGCCCATGAGCCACAGTTTGCTGTCTCCCTGGTGTCTAAGTTGCCCAGAATAGGATGTATAGGTGCTTCCACAAATACATAATGTGGAATAATCTGTTGGTGATTTTAAGATGCTGAAAGGATCTATCTGAATCCAGATTTGGGGGAAACGGGTATTATGGTGAACGGACATATATATCTCCATCCTCATCTAGCTAAACTAAGAGGGATCTGGCTTCCTCCTCATGCCTTGTAAGCTTTCTCCCTGCTGCTACTTCCCTACCCCTCTAGAAGGATTCTGGGGAAGCCAGGTGGGGTTTTCCAAGAATTTGAAACTACAATTCCTTCAATAAGACCACATTTAAATGTACTCTTCTCTGAAGCCCTTCTTGATTTGCCTGTTGGTCCTAAGTAACGTATTCTTCCAGGCTGCAGCAGCACACTGGATCTATCTCTTCTGCAGCCTGGGGTCATTCAGTAGCAATGTGTCCTCAGATAAGTTATCTATTCTCTCGTACCTCAATTTCCTCACTAAAAACTAGATAACACGTTGCTGTGAAGGGTAATACATTAGCACAACTGCTTAAAACAGTGCCTGGTACACGTTAAGTGCCAAATAAATGTGTTTTAAAACATTACCACAGAAATCTGCTCACATATATATCTTCCAGCACTACAGTGGAAGCGTCTTCCCATTTGGCGGGCTCCGAGGTCACTCACCCTGTAGCCCCGCCTCTAAACCCTGTGTAATATTTGGCAAGTAATGGATAGTAAATTTTTGTTGTTAGACGTTAACATTTCCATACGTGCTATCACGTACATGCTATCAACTGAACTTTAGAGAGAAAAGAAGGCAGTGACAGTCCAACTTTATAGAGATCAAGAAACCGGCTCTATCGTGGGTAATTATAACCCAGGTCTCGAAACTCCCTAGGTAGTGCGCTTTATACTATTTCCTTCTCCTCTTAAGTCGGTCCCTTAAAAAAGTTTGAGTTGCAGGACTGGTTGGGGGAAGTAGCTGGTATCCAGACGGAGAACTCTGGCCCCAGGATTTCATTTCCGAACACGGGTCCTAGGTCTTGATCATTTATCCATCACTCAATCATCATTCATTCATTCATGTATTCACTCCACCATCTTCTTAGGCATGTCCTCTGTGCCAGGCCCTGGTGAGTGCAGTGTTGAAGCTGCAAGCCGGGCCGGGCCGCCGGGAGTTCGCAGCCGCCGTGCAGGCAGCAATCCGGGGAGAACAAGGCCCGGGGAGAACGAGGCCCGGGTAGGCTTGCTACATAAACCTGGGCCGCCGCCACAGCCGAGACGCAACCGGAGCCGCTGCCTTCCCCTCCCTTGGGCCCCGCCCGCTCACCGTGATGGCCGGCGGCTCCCAGCGGGGTGGCGACCACGGTCCCGGAGGTACACGGAAACCCAGGGCGCAGCCGCCCGGAAGAACAGCAGCGCGGCCGGTAGTGCGTCATCAACGACCCCGAAGCGCAGCCCTCGTCTGCCTCTCTAGGAAGCGAGAGGAGCCTCTCAATAGGGGCCTCATAAAAGGCGAGCGTGGCCTGGTTTCCCTCCAAGCCCAGTGGCGTGCTTGATGTCCCACGAAAGACTGTCTTCACCCGGAACACAGTGACCACCTCATGCCTGGGGAAAACTGTAGATGGGGGCGTTAGGGTTGGAAAGAGTGCTAAGTGGGAGTCAGAATGGGCCATCGCGGGCTTCCCTGGTGGCGCAGTGGTTAAGAATCCGCCTGCCAATGCAGGGGACGTGGGTTCGAGCCCTGGTCGGGGAAGATCCCACATGCCACGGAGCAACTAAGCCCGTGCGCTAAAACTACTGAGCCTGTGCTCTAGAGCCCGCGAGCCACAACTCCTTAGACCATGTGTCACAACTACTGAAGCCCATGCCTGTGCTCTGCAACGAGAAGGCACCCAGTGAGAAGCCTGGGCACAGCAACAAAAAGTAGCCCCCGCTCGCCGCAACTAGAGAAAAGCCCGTGCGTAGCAACAAAGACCCAAAGCAGCCAAAAATATAATTAATTAATTAATTAATTAAAAAAAAAAAAAAAAAAAGAATGGGCCATCTCAGCAAGGGAGTAGTACATTCCATCTGCTAAAAATAGCTCCTGATTATGAACCTTGACCTCAACACTGGGTTCTGACCAGGGAGGCCTGCCTGGTGTTTCTTCTGGGTGTGAGTGGTCTGGTGGCAGATGAGATGGGAGCTCTGGCCGAAGGCCTTCCTGCACCCGGCAATAGGTCTTCTTGCCTGTGTGGCTCTGCAGGTGCACCAGGAGGCAAGGGCTTCAGCTGAAGGCCTTGCGGCACTCACGGCACACATAGGGCTTCACCCCAGTGTGCACCCTCTGGTGCAGGATCAGGTGGGAGCTGAGCGTAAAGGCCTTCCCACACTCCGCACACCCACACGACTTCTCCCATGTGCATTCTCTGGTAGACCATGAGAGTGGAGCTCTGGCTGAAGGGCTTGCAACACTCAGTACACGTGGAGAGATTTTTGCTGGGGGCAAGAAGTGTTTTTGTTTTTTTTTTTAAATTTCATATACCCCTTGATAAAAAGGGAACAAGATTGGAAATGTACCATGCAAGGAAGTAGAATAACACTCCCTCTGGGATAAAGATATATCAATAACTGGTCTTTCATGGGCCTTCTACTTTTTCAGAAAAAAACGAAAACGCACACTCATTCACAAGAGAGGTACTTGAAAAGAGGTGAAAAGAACAAAGTAAAGGCACCCATCTATCCACAAGTCTATCTGTAGCATCAGTCATATAAAGATTCTACACACATTAAATCAATATATTCCTGAATTGAATTCCCTTTGAATTAAAAATTGCCATTGAAAAAAGTTCATTAACACGTCTCTCCTCACTTACTTGTCTGCAGGGTGTTCAGAATGCCCTGCTGTCCTGCTCCCCTCTTCTCTGGCTTCCCCACTGCACAGACCTCTGGAATCTCACCCTGGAGTCTTCCAAGGAATTCTCCTTTCAGTTTGCTCTAGGATCAAATCCTCCTTTTCAACTTTCGTCTCACTATCTGAGCAAGGCATAGAAGATAAAAATAATATATAGCCAAAAGAAAAAGAGAATCAGCTTTATATTCTAGACAGGTAAAAGAGACTATATTGGGATTTGAGGAAACCCAATAAATGACTTCTCTCTTTAAAGAAGCAACATGGGGGAATTCCCTGGTGGTCCAGTGGTTAGGAGTCCGTGCTTTCACTGTTGAGGGCCTGGGTTTGGGGAACTAAGATCCTGCAAGCCATGGGGCATAGCCAAAATAAATAAATTTAAAAAAGTAAAGAATCAACATATATATATAAAAAAAAAAAAAAAAAAAGAATCAACATAGCACTGGGGCCAACAGTGTGGTCTCTGGGGCCAGACCACTGAGGTGAAATCCTGCCTCTGTCACAGCAGCTACTTGACCTCTCTGTGCCTCAGTCTTCCTATCTGTAGAATAGGTTAATGCTAGTACCTATTTCATGATGTTTTTAGAATTTAAATTTTTTTTATTTTTTATTTATTTTAAATTTTTCTTTATTTTTTACAGAATGGTTTTATTTATTTATTTATGGCTGTGTTGGGTCTTTGTTTCTGTGCCAGGGCTTTCTCCAGTTGCGGCGAGTGGGGGCCCACTCTTCATCACGGTGCTCAGGCCTCTCACTATCGCAGCCTCTCATTGTGGAGCACTGGCTCCAGACGTGCAGGCTCAGTAGTTGTGGCTCACGGGCCTAGCTGCTTGGCAGCATGTGGGATCTTCCCAGACCAGGGTTCGAACCCATGTCCCCTGAATTGGCAGGCAGATTCTCAACCACTGCGCCACCAAGGAAGCCCCCTAGAATTAAAAAATTTAATGTCCATAAAGTGTTAGCTATTAGTAAAATTCTCTGCTCAACGGACAAGATATGCAAAGACCAATATATTATCTTTATTACTGGAAAGCCGATATTGTTGAATGTGGCTTATAGTTGCAGGCAAGTGAGGTTACTAACACCGAATCCCAGAATTAGACAGCATTAAGCACCCAGGGACACAGTGCTGGGCTACCATGGGTTTGCCCCTGTAACACCTGCAGCAAAAAGGAACAGGGCAGACACATGGTCTCTGTGGAAAAACTGGACCCCAAGGGTGAGGAAGGAGGAGGGCTGGCTTTCACACAGTCTATTTCTTTTCCAAAGTCATCAATCAAATCCAATCCCTTTTTGTCCTAGGGCAAGAGTGAGTGTGGGGTCAGAGAGAGGATACAAGTGTTACACCAGTGAGCTTCCTGAAACATCAGGAGTGAGGGAGTATTTAAATTCATAATTTTTCTATACATGCACCATGGTTTCAGAGTATGGGCAGAGGAAGGAAAAAAAAGGGCAGTAAAGGAAAGCTTGCATTCTGGGGAAGAGGCAGAGATGGCTCTGTCACCAGAAATGTGCCCAGGGAGGGCCATGCCTGCAGACGTAAAGACTGCCAAAACAGGAGGAGACACACGGGATGTCTTGGGAACTGGCCAAAGCAGCAAGTGAAGGTCAGAGAAGGGCTTGGAATGTGGACTGTGGGGTCCTAGGAGTCAAGGAGCTTGAGCACATCCCCCTTGCCAGCAAGAGAGAGGCAGGACGAAAACTCCTGAGAGGGAACTGAGGGGTCCATGCAATCAGGTAGGGCAGGGGAGCAGGGAGCTAACAGGTAGGCAGGGTCAAGGGCCTGCTGTGGGCAAAGCCAGGCACTGGGATTGGCAGTGGGGCAAGAGACAGTGCACAGAGGTGTGGATCCCCAGCCTCACAGCCTACAAGCTTAGTCTAGGTGGGAAGAGAGAACAGAGTGGCCGATCCTCCAAATCGGTGGGGATGCACACACTCTGCCCCTTTTCACCCCATATCTACAGGAAATAGAAAAGGAGATAAGACCCACTCAAGGAGGTCCAGGAGAGGGAACTCGGCCTTTGCTTCCAGGAGGGCTGCAGAAGCAGGGGAGTGTCAAAACGCCAAGGAATCTCCTTAGCAGAGCAGTCCAGTTTCCTCCCTTTGGGACTGGGAGAGCCAGGGAGGGAAGACTCAAGCCCAACACCGGAAAAGAGTGGTACCTGGTCAAACTGTTTTTGAACACATTCTTGAAGAGCAAAGAACAGTTTGGAGGGTAGAGGTGGCCAGGGTCTACCTCAGTCCAGCCTGAGCCCTCACTGTGGTCTTTTCTCCCATTCCCTAACCCCCTTCTCGGCTTCTCTGAACTTTCTGGTCATATTCATGCTCCCTAAAAAAGATTTCTTGCCTGTTTCTTTTCTCTCGTCTTCCTCATGGCCTGGAGCAGTCAATCCTTGTCCTTCTACGCACCACAACTGCCCAGCCACCCAGCCATCCATCATCTGGGACTGGCTCAGGTCGCACCTACCTCAGGGAGTCTTGGTCTGCCCCTCCCCAAGCTCCCAGTGATTGCCCCCCTCCTGTCTCCTCAACCACCTCGGCTATCCATCCCCACTGCTTTAACAAATGACTTCATATTTTTTTGTGAATTAGCTTTCTCTTTCCCATCTGTCCATTTTATCTTCCCAACGAGGCTATGAGTTTTTGCAGGGCCACAGCTGAATCCTACGATGCCTACAGCCTTCCTAACCTGGTGCATTGGTGCAGGTCTCCGTGAGGACACATTGCTGGCTAGGCATAATCCCTGCCCTCAAACCTGCCAAGAGGAGGGACTTCCCTGGTGGCGCAGTGGTAAAGAATCCAACTGCCAATTCAGGGGACACAGGTTTGAGCCCTGGTCGGGAAGATCCCACATGCCGCAGAGCAACTAAGCCCACGAGCCACAAGTACTGAGCACGCGTGCCACAACTACTGAAGCCCGTGCGCCGAGAGCCCATGCTCCGCAACAAGAGAAGCCACCGCAATGAGAAGCTCACTCACCGTAAGAGTAGATCCCGCTTGCCACAACTAGAGAAAGCCCACGCACAGCAATGAAGACCCAGCACAGCCCCCCCCTCCAAAAAAAGAGGCATATGCTGAAGAGACATCTCCAGGAGGGGGTGTGGGCCCCATACAGTCACAAAAGCATCCCTCCCAAAGAGCACACCTTCTCTTCTTGGACAGGGAGCTCAGCCTGACTAATGATCACAGCAATGCAACATGACTGACAGTTCACAGGCTCGTCCTGGCCCCATCTCCTTGAAGCTCACCACCCTGTGACGCTGGCTAGGCAGGTGAGGAAACTGACTGGGAAGCTGGCTGGGCTAGTGAGGAGTCTGTGGCTTTTCAGAGATGACCCAACAAGTCAGAGGCAGAGCAGGTCCTCAAAGGACCCTCAGGGCTGCCTGGCACTCAGCACTCAGTACGAGCTGGCCACTTTGACACTGGGTTAATAAGAAAGAAATGAGCCCAGTGCATCTGGGCTAATACACCTAAAGGTCAAGGACCCATGGGGGAACCAAGAATGGCTTATGAGAAGGCCAGAAGGTGAGTCCCACCCCTGCCCCGGCAACCCCTGGTCCTTTTCTCACCTTCTTCTAGGGCCAGCCTGTCTCTCCACCTCTCATGGCCAGCGGTGATCTACCAGGCTCCAAATGGGAGCTCCGCTCAGCCCTGCCGGTGGTGTTCCCAAGGCTAGAGCCATGGCCAGGGCTCCTCCTCTGTCAGGCTCACAGGGCTTGTCCTCACTCACGTGCATCGCATTCTCACTCAACTCCCTGATGGCAAAGAAGAAATCCTGATGTGTTCCTGACTGTGACTTCCTCGGGCTCAGGGAGTGTCACCTGAAGGGGCAGTAAACACTGTTCAACACAGAGCTGGCCTATCCTGGGAGGGTCACTGGCTCTTGAAGGAGGCAGGGCCAGCTTTGGGACCAGGCCTCCTGTAAACACAGCTCACAACAGTGGGCGCCCATTGTTCCAAAGGCCCAGTGGTGCCCAGCATGTTGGAAGGAAGGACAGGTGCTCCAGGCCACCCCGGGCACTGGAAGCCACTCCAGCACCCACAGCTGTCTGGGACCAGGGCTCATCCATCCTGCTCTTGCCTCAGTCCAGACCCTGCCAGAGACTCTTACTTCCTGAGACATCCTCTCATGGCTTCTTCTGGCCTCAGGGGACACAGAACCACCTGGCTCCTTCCTCAGCACAGTGGTTCCTTGGACTCTCATCTAAACAGATTCTACCTTTTGGGACCTGAGTTATGACTTTACATCTCCCCTCCCTGACCTGTTTCCTGTCCTCTCAACAGCCAAGGTCTCTGCTTCTTAGTCTCAAGCTTCAGGTAGATTTGGTGTAACTTCCAGCAGCAGTGATGGGGGAATCCCATCACTGGGAAGCCCAGCTCCAGGGGCAGGACTGAGTTTGGCTAAGGCCTTTGCGGTCCCCAGCCCCTGCCCAGGTGAGGGCCCACCACCACCAGGGGACAAAAAGGAACAGCTGCTCGGCAGCTCCTGCCATTGATGTCTGTGGGTGAGGCAGTCAGCAGGAACTGCACCCCATGTTGAACTACAAAAGTAAAAATGTTTTCCCAGTCAGGTAAAGCTTGGCTTCTTTTATCCATGCCTACCCTGTCCTCCAGCAGGAATATGGCAGGTCTCTGCAACCAGGCGGCTTTTTAACGGTTACAGAGCCATTTCAAACTCCTCATTTCATCCCAGCCTCCTACCTGGAGTGGAAGAGAGGACTTACGTTCGGAGAGGTTAGGGATTTGTCCTGGGTTGGAGGTAAGTGAGGGGCAGGGCCAGTCTAGAATGCTCTCTTCCCCAATAAGACGTTTGGGAAAATAATCCGGTCCGCAGCGGCACGTCTCCTTTGTGTCCACCGGCCCGAGGGCAGCGAAATGAGCTCAGCAGGACCGGAATCCCAGGGTCTTGGAGGAAGCCGCCCTTGAGCTGGTATGAGCCCCTCCTCTTCCAACGCCCTGCCCCTCGCCCGCCCACCCAGTCCGACCCCTTTCCCCGCCCCGGCACTCTCTCCTCCACATCTCTGCTATTCCCCATCCCCACCGCGTATCCTCCTCGCGCGGGCCCCGGCCCCATGTCCACTTGCCCCCACTCCCCACCCCCGTGGCAGCCTTCCTCCCCCCCTTAAGCTGACCTCAGGCTGCAGCCCTTCCTCCGCTTTCACAATACACCCCCTCCACCCCCCACCCCCCACCCCGGCAGCGCCGGACTGCAGCCACGTCCTCTCTCTCCCTCGCCCGGGACTGCGGAACCCGCCCTCTCCTCCATCCCCAGCAAGCCTGGCCCACCCCGCCCCTTCCGGCTATCCCCTCTTTCTCCGGCAGCTGCCCCTCCCCTGGGCCTCCACCCTCGGCTCACCTGGGCGCGAGCCTGTCTCTTCCAGACTGCGGACCCTCGGCGACCTGAGAGCGGCCCAGTGAAACGGCCGGGGTGGGAGCACCCGGCTGCGGGGCTCCAGAAAGCAGGGAGGTGTGTCCATCTTCGTGGTGCTCCCGCTCAGTTCCTCCTGCGGGACTCCGAGGAAAAGGGGAGGGCTGCGGGGCCAGGACCCAACTCGGTGCTTACTACAAAATGGATTTCAAACGGACCTATCTCAAAGACTAGGCAACATCATGGGAGAATGTACAATCTTGAAGAGCAATTTTTTTGTGTGTGTGTGTGTGTGTGTGGTACGCGGGCCTCTCACTGTTGTGGTCTCTCCCGTTGTGGAGCACAGGCTCCGGACGCGCAGGCTCAGCGGCCATGGCTCACGGGCCCAGCCGCTCCGCGGCATGTGGGATCTTCCCGGACCGGGGCACGAACCCGTGTCCCCTGCATCGGCAGGCGGACTCTCAACCACTGCGCCACCAGGGAAGCCCAGGGCAAATCTTTGATTTGACATTAAATCCTAAATATCCGAACAGCAAAAACTAAAGTAAAAGGACTAACTGTAAACTGGGGAAAATGTTTGCAACACATCTGGCAGATGAGAAGAGTAACTTCTTTACTACAGAACTGGTAGAAATAAATTCCTAAGAGGATCAACAATCCAACAGAAAAACCTGTTAAGAACATGAGCAAGCAATTCACACAAAAAAAGAAATACACCTGGCTTTTAAACACAAGACATGATATTCAGTTTCACTCATAATTGAATGCAAATGAAAACACGAGAGCATTTTTCATTTATCAGATCAGAAAAGACAAACAACAGTTCTATAGAGGATTCAGGGAAGTGGGCATTTTCCTACACATACTGTACTGGGAACTGCATTTGCAATTTCTATCAGAATATCAAAAGTACCTACCCTTTATCAATATATCCTGCAGACAAAGTCGTGCACATACCAAGGACAGTGTGCCAGAATATTCAGCATGGCATTGTTTGCAAAAGCAAAAGATAGAAAAGAACCTACATGGCCACCCACAGGACCCTTGCTCATGAATCATGGTACATCCATACAACAGACTATCACACGGCAGTGAAAAAAAAATGAGGTAGATCTTAGAGGGTAACACTGAACCGTCTCCAGGACACACTAAGCTTAGTGAATCCTAAGCGTGTGTGTGTGTGTGTGTGTGTGTGTGTGTGTGTGTGTAAGGGAGAATACAAAAGACTGTAAAGGCATGTCTGGAAGGATCCCCAAGAAATTGACAATGGTTATCTCTGGGGTGCTCCTACCTAGGGTACTTTGTACTGGGAGGGAGATGACTTTTTCATTGTCTGCTCTTGTACCACTGAACTTTTCACCCCAGGCAAGCCCTGTTCTTCCAATTTAACAAAGCACTTTTAGATGAGGAGAGGGGTTCATGGAGGTGCACTGAGAAAGTAGCTTGGGAAAAGGGAGAACGGGCTTTGGCCTCAGTCATTCTAATCCTCTGATTACTGACTTCGAAAATGGAGATAAGAGAACTTCCCTCCTCAGGTGAGGTTAGAATGAGATAAGAAACATTTGGCATTTAGCACAGTGCCTAGCACACAGGAACCCCTCGACAGAGCAGTTACAACCTTGCTATTGGCCCAGCAGGGGGACCTGGGTAGCCAAGCAGCCTGCCAGGACTTGGGTTTCCTTCTTCTACCCATGGCGACACAGGGCAGCCCCACAAAGAAACCAGGACCTCTCGGGCCTGGGTTGGGCCCCATCTGTTACAGGTCATGTCTTACAGGGTGTGGAGGGCTGGATTTCTGGCTTGGGAATTTGTTGCTTGATCTTCCATGCCCCAAAGGCGGCCTGCTCATCCCCTCTGTCCCTTCTCCTCTGGCCCCTGTCGCTGCTTGGGTCAGAATTCCAGGGTCTCTCTCGGACTCTGACAGAAGCTGTCTATATGGTCTCCCGGATCCTTTCTCCCCTCACCAGCCCAGCCTCCACACTCCAGCCACAACTGTATGTCACAAACATTGGGGTTACATATATGCCCCAGCTGAATCCCTTCGCCTGGCAGTAGGTCCTTGGTAACTGGCCACCTTATTTCCCCAGACCCTTATTCTGCTGTTCCCCACTACCCATTCCATACCCCACAAGGATGCCTTACCACTCCAAACAAGCCATGATCTTTTTATTAATTTTTCCCTTCTGATCATAAAAGTAATTCAGGCTCATTGTAGAAAATGTGGACAATGCAGGAAAATTCAACCGCCCGCCGTTAATACCTGATGCACTTATTTCCTTCCAATCTTTTCTATGTATGTACATTTAAGGAAACTGGGCTGTCTGTACACACCACTGAATTTTATACTTTGCCTTTTTTATTAATATTATTGTGAACATTTTATCATATCACTAAATACTCTTTAAATTGTAATTTTTAGTGGTTGCATAATATTCCATCACATTGTAATTTAATCATTCCACTGTTGTTAGTCACTTGGGTTGCTTCCATTTTTGTAAAATATGGACATTGATAAGTATATATACCATTGCCAAAATATTCCTTTTTAGGACAGCTTTCTAAAAGTGGTACTACTGTATCAAAGGATATCAACATTCTTTTTTAAATCGTTCAGCTTCCCCTAAAACAATAATGTATTAAAATGGTTTAAAATATATAACAATGATGGGACAAAGGGAACAAATTTCTAGAAAATGGCAAATGGATGAAATGGTAACTGAGAAAGTTGGGTGGAGGGAGTGACAGCTTGAAACACTTGTTGAGGGCAATATAGTGGAAGGATGCAGCTGAAGTACCTGCCAAACCCCAGCTGACTTGGGACTTGGAAACCCCAAGTGCCATGAAGGGTGAGAGGGAGAAGTGGGGCTAAAAATAAGGGCATTAACTCAAAGTATGTAATAACATTTGATCCCCTTCTCTCCCACTCTAGAGAAGTACTTACATCATGCAAACCCCAGACAAAAACATCAGAGGATTTTTTGCTAAGAAAATGTAAGCACCCCAGCCAAAAGATCTCTGCATTCTGGCATTTAGAGGTCGCCAGGGAAACAGCTTGCTCATTACCAACCACTCTAGAGGGAAGCCTTTTACTGAGCCAATCGACCCACCTTCCCACCACACAGATATATGCATGTATTTGTGTGTGTGTGTGTGTATCACTAAAAATCACAACATATTTGAGGAAAGTCTCCAAAGACAAACAAAATAAAGAGAAAAAAGGACCCAGAGCAGGCGAACGAAGATGGTGAGACAATTCATGTGACAGAAGAAAGACATTTTTAGGAAAATCCTTCTAATTAGAATACTCAGATTTGAGAGGTATCTCTAAAATGAGAAAAGTACGCTACAAAAAAGGAACAAACTGAAAACAAGAAAAGGCTCTTAGAAATTAACTATTGCCCAAAATAAAAAATTCACTAGAAAGGTTGAAAAATAATCAAGGTACTCTCCCAGAAAATGGCACAAGGAAATGGAAATACTAGAGAAAGTAGTTGATGATCAATCCAGAACATCCAACATTTGACTAACAGGAATCCCAGAAAGAGTGAAAATAGAAAAAAAAAATATGGAAACGGAGAACTGTCAACATAAATAACATGAGAAAATTTCCAAGAGTAGAAGTACCTGAGTCGCTAGATTGAAAAATCTCAGAGTACATTAGGGAACTGAGTATATCAAGGATAAACAGGAGACTTTAAAAGCTTGAAAGGGGTGGGGAAACATCACAAAAATGTAAATTCTATTTATTGTCAAAGAAATAAGAATCAGACTGGAATCAGGCATCTCATTAGCAACACTGGATGTTATAAGTCAGGGAAGCAATGCCTACAAACTTTGGGGGAAATTCATCAATCTAGAATTCCAGAGCCAAACTACCAATCAACTGTGAGGGCAGAGACAGCTGTTTTAGATATATAAGCACCCAACAATTTTGCCTTCCACATACTCTTTCTTGGCAAGTGACTTGACGTGCTGCAGTGAAATGAGTGTGTAAACAAAGAAAGGAAGAATGTGGATTTTAGGATGCAATGGAGTCCAGTGTAACAACTGGACAGTAGGCAGAGCGAACATGAAGGACAGGGACTTTCCTGGTGGTCCAGTGGTTAAGACTCCGTGCTTCCACTGCAGGGGGTGTGGGTTCGACCCCTGGTTGGGGAACTAAGATTCCACATCCCACATGCTGCAGGGCATGGCCAAAAAAAAAAAAAAAGTTAAAAAGGAAAAAGAACATCAAGGACAGACTAGAGCAGAAGGCTGGAGGTCTCTGGAAGGGATATATACAGGAGAAAGCGGGACTCTGAATGTCTAATTGGACAGAGAATTTGAAAATAACTGAGGATATGTTAAAAGCAACCAGTACAAGGGAAAAAGAAAGACAACCAGAAACTTCAGTAAAAATTAAATGCTGCTCCAAAAAGGAAATATAATCACAATAAACTACTTAGGTCTGCAGTGAACAACATTTACACAGTCATAATAACATTCATGCTGTTTATTTCAACTTTCAGAACAAATCAATAAACAAAGCATAAAAGACTATGGTTTCAGAACAGAATTCAAGAATTATCAGACTTGACATTGTCAGAGGCAGAGAGGTGGACAAGGGGAGGAGACAGAAGCAGGGTGCATCCCCCATTCTACAAAATGGAGAATTGAGATACTGTTTACAGTTAATACAATAAAACTAAATTTGTAGTTACAATAAATAATTTATTTTTCCTGATTATAAAATTTTTGTTCCTTATAAAAAATATGGAAATTACTTAAAAAAAAAACCTTTTAATCACCCATAATTCCATTATCCCTAGGACCTGGGTTTGAGCCCAGGCTCTGCAATTTACCATTTGTATGGCTCTGAACAAGTCAACCATTTATAACATTTTCTTGTATTTCCTTCATGTTTATCTATATACTTTCTCATAGTATATAGTGTACATAACAACATTATGTGAGAACTGTACTATATACACAATTTTGAATCCAGACTTTTTTCACTTTAAAGTATAAAGTAAAACTCTGGATACAAATATCATGCTCTTCGATACTTCTAAATATACTTCTTGGCCATAGGGCAGTCAGAGGTTTCCCAGAGATGGGCCTGAGCCAAATCTTAAAAGAAACCAAATGTTAGGCAAAGCAGACAGGGGCTGTGGGGCATGGTGGTGAGGTATCACAGGCACCAAGGACAGTGTGAGCAAAGGCACGAGAAGGGCAAGCACGTGCCTCCAGGCTGCAGTAAAGGTGCGTGTGAAGTGAAGCAATGAGGCTGGGAAGAGCTCAGTAAATCATGCTGAGGGATCCAGAGACATCTTTCCCATGGGAGACATGAAAAGGGGGTATGGCAGACCTTGTTTGCTTTGGCAACCCAGGACCTAGCACCATGTTTGCCACAAAGAGAGTGCATAATAAATATTTTTGTAATCAACACATGATACATCGGAAATGCCTCCTGGGTTTCCAGTCTGGGTGCTGGATAATGCCACCATTTGCTGAGGGGGGGAAGCCAGGAGAAGCAAGATTGAAAAGGTTATGTATCTGGGCAACATCCTCAGAGATTCCATAGTCTGACCTCATTTTTTAAAAAGCCACCATTTTGTAGCATGTGAGAGCAATTATGTAGTGCATCCCCAGGTGTGACTTGAGGCCCTGGAGGCTCCACGGATTGGCCTCGGGGAATTTATATGACTCCACAAATAAGCACAAAACTGAGAGTGCAATCCGAGTTTCTCCTGAAGAGGGTCCACAACCTCCATCAGATTCTCAAAGGGGCTGTGACCCCAGAAAGGTTAGGCACACAACGGGAGAAGTGACAGAAGTGGGAGAGAGATGACCACCTAGGGGAGGGAGGGGATCTAGAGCATAGAAAAAGGACTAGCTTCCTGAGCCTGGAGGAATTCTCAGCCAATTGTGTTTGAGAGGGGGGTGTGTGTACGTGTGCTGATGAAGAATCTCTCCCCACCAAGCCTCCAAAGCACCCATACATGATTTCACTTTCTCATCCCTGTGCTCCACGTAACATATATCTGTTGGTCTCATTTGAGGGTAAGAAAAGACTTCTTGGCTCTACCCTTAATGCTCATCACTAGGTCTGACTCTTCGTCTGAGATCTATAAGACTGATAGCTCTTGGCAACTTAAGAAAATGGGGCTTCAGAGTTCCCATCTACTTCTGGCAAGACCAGCCCAGAAAGAAGGGAGATGACCCCAAGGAAAAGGAAAACCTAAGCCAAGTCTGACAACAAAGGGTAGTCACTCCTCTCCTATCAGAAACCCTGTAGAAAAAAGTGGGAGGTAATTTAGTTTGAGGGCTAGAATTTATTTATTTATTTTTTGCAGTACACGGGCCTCTCACTGCTGTGGCCTCTCCCGTTGCAGAGCACAGGCTCCGGATGCGCAGGCTCAGTGGCCATGGCTCACGGGCCCAGCCGCTCCGCGGCACGTGGGATCCTCCCGGACCGGGGCACGAACCCGTGTCCCCTGCATCGGCAGGTGGACTCTCAACCACTGCGCCACCAGGGAAGCCCGAGGGCTAGAATTTAATTGGGAGGGAAAGTTGTTATGAGTTGGGGAAGGAACTGATCTGTCTAGTAACCTACTAGGCTCACAGGATTTGTGTAGGATCGGGGGTCCTGAACCTGGGTGCAGATTTGTGGAAACCCAGACCCGGAGATGAAATATAAGCAAAAATGTAAAAAGTCATTTTGTTGAATGAGGAACAGAAAAGCATGTTACGTAGAACTTGGTTTGCTCATATAAATAAAATGTTTGGTATATTCACTTAAAATACAAATACAGGAAGTTAGGTCACAGAGTCCCAGCAGCCAAGGGTTGTCAGAGGCACAGAAGGCAATGTAGTTACTGTCCTGTTTTGCTGAAACAGAACAATGTGCATCCAGATCCTTATATTGGAGTTCCCCTCCACCTTCGATCTCACACATCTGTGGCCTGCAGGTTTCACTTGTCTGTAGTGGCTCATTCCCCTCCTAAGTTTTAAAAAATACTGAGGCCTAAAATGGAAAAATTTTCACGGGTCCTAGATGATTCTAACATGCAGCCAAGGTTAAAAACCACTGCCGTAAAACGGTGGGTCAGTGATTCCCAAACCTGGCTTTATATCACAATCACCTGGATAGCTCTTCTGAACTCCCTATGAATAGAAATCTCTAGCCAGGAGATCACAATCAGTTATGACTGAGTATTCAATTACGAGGATAAATATACAGCATGTGGCTCAAACAGTTTAACCATCTTAATGGTCACAAATCCCAGCTGATACCTTTCAGGAAAGCACACTTTTGGCCTCTTGGTGGGTCAGGGTCACGGATTTACCCCAAATCTTCAGACCTGCTCGCCCCCTCTAAGCCTCCTGATCATGCAGGGGGAAAAACCTAACTTGTTCCTAATCTCAGCAGAGACATGCGGTGTTATCTTTGGGTCTTTCCACTCCCAGACAGGGGACAGAAAGAGTCACTATCAGGGTCTGTGAGGGCATGAGCATTTTTGATTCTTACTTTTGAACTGTATTGATGTTTTTGTATTTGTGTCTATATGATTTAGAGTGAAACTGGGAGAAGTTGTCACACATGCTTTGATGAAAGATGGTGGTTAAAGGGGGAAAAAAAAGTTAAGAAGTTAATAAGCTTTCTTGTGTATGCCTCCTGTATGTGAAAGTGCTCTGTAAACTACAAAACGCTATGCTAACTAATATTTAGTCTTGTAGAAATGACACAATAAATGCGTGGACTTATGCACGACGTGCCCCCAACTGCTTTCACCAGAGAGCGGGAGTGTAGACAGACCCAGAAAGTAGGAGACTCAAACCCCAGCCTTAGATTTGCTGCTTGCTGGTCACACTGCCTAAGGCAAACTCCCAAATCTGTCACCTCAGCTTCCTCACCTAAAAATGAGACTATATACCCTTTTCTCAGGCTTTCCCACAGATCTGGTGGGGTTACAGGTGATGAGACATGGGATAAACATAGAAGAGCAGAGGGAACCTGGATTTAGGACCTGGGTCTGAATACAGGCTGTCACTTGTTACTTGGTCTTGTGTTATATGACCTCTCTCAGGTAAAGGGGGCAAACACCTCTTTCAGTGTTACAAGGATTAAGGTAATGATCTATCTGAAAGTATGAGGTAAGTGCCGGGTATCGTGACTCTACACATGAAGGTACACAAAGAATCAAGTTCTATATAAATACAAGGCAATATTATTACATAACTCTACCTATTGCATAGTTGTAGAAACTGTTTTTCTGGGAGTAAAGGCTCAATGGTAACAAAGGTATCTTACCTTAGCCAGTTTCTTCATCCTTCTAAAAGTTTGCATATTCCAATACCTTTGAACTTCTAAAAAAAAACAAATGAAGACCTTAGGAATCCCACTCTGCTTCCTCCCTCTCTTTTCATTTCCCTCTTGGCTCCTCTCAGAATTAGAAGGGCTCCATTATTTCTTCTAAAGACCATCCAGAAAGTGACAATGACACCCAACTGAGCCCCCTGCTTGGGCCTGAGCAGAATGAGAGCAGAGACAAAGCAGGCATACCTCCAGGGAAGCTTTATTCTCTGATGCCTCTATCTGGGAAGGGGGCTGCTAGCAGTGTCTCACTCAAACGGAATGCAATGGCAACTGGGGTTAAGTTAAGGGAAGAGCTGTTGACCTTAGCAAAGGGGCACAGCCCAGAAACGTCTGTGGCTATCTCCATCAGTCCTCAAGTGCTTTGCCATGCAGGCTGGGAAACGGTCAGAAGAGACTCTCGTCAGAGGTCTCCAGAGCTTTACCACACCAACGTTCACGAGGTACAGACGATGAGGGAAACGAATGCTTCCTACTTCCATCCATGTTAGGAGCAGTAGATGGTTAGTAGGGTGTTTTTTTTTTTTAATTACCTAGGGAATGGAAAAATCTATAAATGTTCATAGGTGAGTTGTTGGTGAACTGCTACCCCAAGTGGTTTCCTTAATGAGTCGCTGCTTAACCCAAAATATTAGAATACAAGGTTCAGAGCTCTGGAATTCCATCAGGCAGACCTCTACCAGTAACCTGCCGCTGCCCAAGAAATTACCAGAGTTTTCAAAAGCAAAGTTAAGTGAAAAATGCCTTTCCCCCAAAGGGATCTTTATCACTGAGCTCTGTATGATCCATTTCTAAGAAAGCCACATTCCACTTCAGACACCATGACCACTTGGGGCACCAAGTGAAAAACAAAATCCTTGCCTTGAGGCCTTTGTTTTCATTTTCTTTAAATTAGCCTCTGACATGCCCCTCTTGTGTTTTCCGCTGCTCTCCTGAAAACTGTTACTTTTAAGGACAGAGCAGGCCTCGTTTTCACCAAGGAGGAGAAAACAGCCAAGAGGTGTCTGACTTGGGTGGGGGGCGGGGGCGGGAGGTTCTGACTGGCGCCTGGAGGTCTCCCTCGTCCTCTATGTGCTCTCAACGAGATGGGTTCTGTGGTGGCGCATGAGGTGTGAGTTGGAGATGAAAGCTGCGCCGCACTTGGCGCACTCGTAGGGCTTCTCCCCGGTGTGGGTTCTCTGGTGCACGGTGAGGCTCGACCTCTGTCGGAAGGCCTTGCCACACTCGCTGCACGTGTACGGCTTCTCCCCATTATGGATCCTCTGATGAATCAGCAGGTACGAGCTGCAGGTGAAGGCCTTCCCACACTCGTTACACACATATGGAAGGTCCCCGCTGTGAATCCTCTGGTGCACGATAAGGCAAGAGAGCTGACTGAAGGCCTTCCCGCACTCACTGCAGTCGTAAGGTTTCTCCGCGGTATGGATTCGCTGGTGCACGATAAGGTGTGAAAAACAACTAAAGGCTTTTCCACACTCTTTGCACTCGTATGGCTTCTCACCAGTATGGCTTCGCTGATGCACGATAAGATTTGCGCTCTGGGTGAAGGCTTTGCCGCAGTCGTTACAGGCAAAGGGCTTCTCCCCGGTGTGGATCCTCTGGTGGACAATGAGGTTTGAGCTCCGAGTAAATGTTTTCCCACACTCGTTACATTCATAGCATTTTTCTGTAATGTGGACTTTCTGGTGCCGGGCAAGTTGTGAGCTGTAACTGAAGGCTTTCTCGCATTCACTGCACTTAAAGGTTTTCTCTAAGGAGTGGATTTTTTGATGTACAGTCAGATTTGAACTCTGAGTGAAGGCTTTCCCACACTTTGAACAAACATACGGTTTCTGTCCAGTGTGGATTCGCTGATGCACAACAAGGTTTGCGCTCTGAATGAAGGCCTTCCCACACTCGTGACATTCGAAGGGTTTTTCTCCAGTGTGGATTCGCTGATGCACTACAAGGTTTGCGCTCTGACTAAAACCTTTCCCACACACGCTACATGTAAAAGGTTTCTGCCCAGGCTGGCTTTTCTGATTTTTAACAGAGCCAGAACCAAGGCTGTATCTCTCCTCAGATTTGTGACACTTCTGGTCTTCCTCTTCTTTGAAGTTTTCAGGTATGTGACAGTCCTTCACTGTCAATTGTCTGAAATCTTTCTTTTCCCTCTTTATTCTCTGCCTTTTTAACATGTTCCCTTTTTCACAGCCTTCTCCTAACTCAGGTCCTGGAGAGTCAACTTTCTGGATTCTTCCTGATATAATGAAAGGTTTTTCTGCTTCATCACATATCTCAGTTTTTGGAACCAATAACTGTGGGTTCTTGGTTTCAGCACCTGAAACAGCAAACAGAAAAAATAAATGTCAGATTTTTTTGGCCTAGAAAAAGAATAGGATAGTCAAGTCATAACGGTCAGGAAGCGTGTGACTTCAGCTGTGAGCTGCAGGTCATGCAGCAACTGCACAGGGGAATCTAATGTCCAAAGACATCCTACTGGCACAGGCCAGGGCAACTCTCCAGCCAGTAAGATGAGTGGGTGGGACAGGCATGTTATGAGGCACAAACCAATACTGGGCAAGGAGGACAGCCCAGTTTGGTAGCCAGGCTAAGGCCATCACAGTCATTCAGAAAGAAGGGCAGTGTCAGAGAAGGGGAATGCCTGAGCGCTGGATACAGCAAAGCCCCAAATGCGACAACAACAAAAAACCCTGAAAGACTCATCTTTTTCTGGTTATTTCTATTACTACTGCTCTGATTTCTCAATCTACTCCACTTTTCTCCCTGTAGTTTAAAACTGCTATTACATCTTCTTTTCTTCCTTCTTATGTTACTTTCTCCCTGTTACCTCTTTCCCCTACTGCCTCTCCACCCTTCCTTTCCTGGTTTTTATGTAAAAACATTTTTTGTTTGTGAAATATTCTGAATTTTTCTAGATGTATAAAGGACATAAAAATAAGTTATGCTTAAAAGCTTAAAAACTTGACTTTAAATGTATAAACTTTAATAAATTCAATATTAATGAATACATACCAAACTGTAGATAAAACTCACAAACAATTAAAATCAAAACTTGCAAAGTACTTTCATGTATATTATACAATTTTATCATCACGATGAAACTGTTCTCCTTCACTTGTATGGAAGCTAAAAAAGAGCAAGGCTGTTCTTACTCACTGCTATATCCCTAGCACCTATCACACTGCTGGCACCCAGGAAGCAGGCCCCCAACGAATCCTGTATTTACTGAATGAATGCACCCAGTTTATAGAATAGGAAATGGACATCCAGAAGAGAAAGGATTTTCTCAAGGTCAAAGAGTTATCAGAGGTCGGGCAGCCACTACACTCGTGTCTCCCTCTCAATTCCTAGAGCTCAGTGATCTCGCTATTACCTTTAAAAAAAAAAATATTTATTTACTTGGCTGCACCGGGTCTTAGTTGTGGCATGTGGGATCTTCGCTGCAGCGTGCAGGGTCTTCAGTTGCGGCATGCAGGTACTTAGTTGTGGCCTGTGGGATCTAGTTCCCTGACCAGGGTTTGAACCCGGGCCCCCTGCATTGGGAGCTCAGAGTCTTAACCGCTGGACCACCAGGGAAGTCCCTCGCCATTACCTATTACAACAGAAATGGCTGGCAGAAAGGTGAGTCCTGGCTAGGAATAGCAGAGAAAGTAAACAGTGGTCATTCCTGGTGGATGGGGGCAGCTGCTGGAGTTAAGACTATAAATGACTGACTGATAAAGCAAGGAAAGAGAAAAGAAGTGATACACAGGGGAACGCTCCAGAGACAATGGAGCAGAAAGCAGAAAGCAGGAAACAGAAGCTGCTGAGAGTTTGGGGAATTAAAGAAGAGACAAGAAAATGAAAGGTGGCAATCCTAGCCTTCCCTACAACACTGGTTTAAGAAATTGACTTGGTTTGCAAATGCCTGAGTAATTGGCTAGGGAGGAGAATAGGATCAGGATATTCAGGCACAGCCCTATACTCATAGCATATGAGTACCAGAGGGGCCTTGGCAGTCATCCAGGGATTGCTCCCACAACACACGACTCATGGCTACCACACTGTTGACCCACAATTACATGTCACTCCTTCACAGGCAAGCTTACGCCACTGCTAGCCAGACACATCCTGAGTCCCAGCTTAGAGAACCAGGTGATAAGCCAGCCATCAGCAGCCTCCATGAAGACCTAGCTTTAAATCTCATCATGGCTGACTCAAGTGCTCAAAATTCTCTAGAATTTGCACAAAGATCTATGAAAACAGAACACCTCCAGGCATTTCCTCAAAATATCACCACAAAAGGTGACCCTTCCTACCTTAGCCAGCTTCTCTTGCAGGCTCACCAAGCTACAATAAACACGAAGCATATGAAGAGGACATGTGTCTACACGGGTGAATAAATATGAAACTTGCTGAACAATAAATGTGATTAAAAAGGTAAATTTGGAGTTCACCTGTGTTTGTCTGGTGTCTTGAGACTGTGTGCAAAATAAGCCATTTCCTGTGACAAATGCATAGGCATCTTTCAGTATTCCTCTGTCCAGCTCTTGCTGACACTTTCAACACCTCAAGACTCTCTGTTGCTGAGGTTAGGAGACGAGACCACCAGTCTCTGAAAAGATTTTGAGAAACCTCAATGGTCAGATTCTGAATTGGGATTGAACCTCACCTAGACAGGTCATGTTCCCATGAGTCTCCAGTAGCTCGCTCTTGGCCAGAGTCTCTGGTAATGAGGAGCTGCCTGGGGTTGATGCAGCAGACGCCTCCTGTGTTGGTTTCAGGACCACAGCCATGTCCCAGAACATGTTCTGACCCTAGAAACAAGCAGGCACAGGTGGGTTTATGAGGAGACTGTCACTGGGAGATAGTACAATTATAGCTTTGAGGTTGAGAATATAAGCACCTGTTCTTGGAGACGGTAAAATAAAAAAAATTTTAAAAGAAAGAAAAATACCAAACATTTAAAGATGAAAAAGGAAAAGGAAGCCAGAGTCTTCCCTAATTCCCAAGGTGGGGTGGGCAGAGAAGCAAGCCTGCTACCTTCCTCCTGATCACTTTGATTTCATCTCATTGTCCACTTCAGCACCCAAACCTAACTTGCCAGTGAGAGCACAAGACAAGAGAGCATATGGGGAGATTTTCCAGAGTAGACTTTCCCAAGGTCTAAAGATCAAAAAAGCAAGGTTCTAATCATATTATTACAGAGAGGCTTTGGGGAACCTCAAGCCTCATTTGGCTAGTGATGGAAAGGTGTGTGTTTGAAAACATACAGCCTCACAAACTCAAATCATGGTCTGCAGATCAGCAGAATCACCATCACCTGGGAGCTTGTGAGACCTGCAGAATCTCAGACCACACCCCAGACCTCCTGAATCAGAATCTGCATTTTAATAAGATTCCCCTCCCCCACATCCTGGTGATTCCTATGCATATTAAAGTTTGAGAAGTACAGGTTAGAGTTATCAAATCCTGCCTGGAATCACCTGAAGAGGTTTTTTTTTTTTTTTTTTTTTTTAATACAGAGGTCTGGGTCCCATCCCCCAGAGATACTGGTTTAATTGACGACATATGGCATGGGTATCATGATTTTATAAGAAGCTCCCCAGGTAATTGCAAACTGTAGCACAGTTTGAGAAGCACTGGTTTATAGAAACTACCGAGTGTCACATCAATAGAATAATATAATGTTTCAATTATATTGCAAAAGACTAGAGGCCAGAGCCCTTGCCAGGCAACAAGACTACAGATGTGGGAGCAGGGGTATAGGGTCCCCTCTGAAATCACTTGAGATCTTTAGCTGTCTCCTTCCTCTTTCCTCCCAGACCATTGTTTACCTTTTCCTCCTGTTCTGATACATCAAGGCCTGTCTGAGGACACTCCCCAGGGGCCCAGACTTTGATGTTTTCAGAGCGCACTCGTTGGCTGGATGCCTGACCCACGAAGGTTTCATCCTCTTCCTCCTCCTTTTTCACTGTCACTGGTCCCCAAGGGGCCAGGGTCATGGCCTCTCTCAATTCTGTAGTCATCCTCTCTGCTCAGCAGGGAAACTCCTATAGCTGGGGGCTGCCCAGCAGAAGTCAAGCCCCATCTAATCTTTAAGTCTCAAAAGCTTCTTCTTGAGTTTCTTCCCGGGGCCAGGATGAGTAATGTTTACTGAGAAATCAGAAAACACTGTTAGCAGTAGAGCAGAGGTTTGCCTGGATGCCACCAAGCCCACAAGCCAATTTCACCAGTGTCTAGGCAGCAGCCACTACAGCTACAGGGTCTGCTCTACTCCTCAAGAGGATGGAAGGAGTTGTGCTGTATACAAGCAATTTATCCCCATAATAATCACGTTACAAACACCTTTATATAATATTTATTGATTTTCCCCGATTATAAAGTTAATATATTTTAATTGTAAAAACTTTAAAAATACAGAAAATGATTAAGAAAAATTACCCCTGGTTCATCTCCAAAGAGATAATCGCTGTTTATTAAAGAATTTAAGATATTTCTTCTAAGGAAAAAACCTCCAACCATACCGACAATTATGACTTAAACTTTTTAACTATGGGGATACATATTTTCACAATTATCACCATGGTTTCTTTTTAAGAAAGGACATTACAAAGTTTTTCGTTTGCTTGGTTGGTTTTTTTTAATCACCAAGCACAACAGCATGCACAAGACTGCAACCTGAACTGTTTGCTTTTTGAACTCAATTTCTATGTTTCTCAATAGTCTTAGGTAGATGTTTCAATATAAATACATATAGCACCACCTCCTTCTACCATGATACTCTAAGTTACAGCTACATTATAATCTACTTAGCCAGCCCCTCTTTATTTATTTTGAAGTATTTATTTGGTTGTGCCAGGTCTTAGTTGCGGCTCACTGATTCCTCAGTTGTGTCATGAAAACTCTTAGTTGCGTCATGCATGTGGAATCTAGTTCCCTGGCCAGGGATCGAACCCGGGCCCCCTAACCACTGCACCACCAGGGAAGTCCCCAGCCCCTAATTATTAGCCACTGCTTTAGTAAACGGACTTTTGTTTCCAGTTTATTTTCTTAATAATTGTTAAGATCCATTTCATGCAAATAATTTTTTTCTGCTGCTGAGTTATTCCTTTACAATAGTGGGATTACTGATTGAAGGATTTTATGAGTGACATGTATTGCCAAATTGCTTTCCTTTTATTTTTCTATTTTTTTTAAAAAATATTTATTTATTTGGCTGCGCCGGGTCTTCATTGCAACATTTAGGATCTTTTAGTTGCAGCATGCAGGATCTAGTTCCCTGACCAGGGATCAACCCAGGCCCCCTGCATTGGGAGCGAGGAATCTTAACCACTGGACCACCAGGGAAGTTCCCCAAATTGCTTTCTAAAAGAACTGCACCAAATCATACCACCACCAACTTAACAGTACCCCTGTATCATAGCCAAGCCAACAGATTTTTTAAAATTTGTGAGTAAAATAACCTTACCATTTTAGTTGATTATTAAGAAACTGAAATTTTCCTCTTCCCCTTTAGATGTCTTATTAGGGAAAAAAGTGCTACATTTCATTAAGTCCCTTTTTGCTGCTACTGAAGTGATCACATACTTTATCCTATTGTCATCAGACTGCTGATCAAACTCTAATCGGCCTCCAGTCCTAGACAGCAGTCTCCTAACAAGGGCTTCCTTTCAATGTCCTTTCCCTAGTTCCAAACGTGGCAACGCATCTCCTCCTTCTCCAGGCCCCACGCAGCCCTGTTGCGGGGTCGACTCTGGCCCCTGGGGCGGTCCGTGTCCAACCTCCCGCGGGCTAGGCCCCCGGTAAGTAGGCGAGAGCCGAGTTTCCGAGGTGGCGGGGCGCGGAGCCGCCTCCGGACAGACAGAGCTGGGATCCCCGAGGGGAGGACGGGGCGAGCGGCCCCTGGGATGGCCCCTCCCTCACCACCGAGGTTCGCGCCCGGGCCACGCCAACCCCGCTCACCGTGCGCGGAGAAGGCCGGCCGGAGCTCGCGGGCTCTGGAGCAGAAGGCGAACAGCCGCGACCCCTGCGCCCACCGGCGCGAGAACAATGACCGGACAGGAAGTGCCTGGGGATGGGCTTCCGGCTCCCCAAGTAGCCAGGCCAGCCTCTCTAGGAATCTCGGAGGTGCTGTCTTCTCGTTGGGTGTCCAATATCGCTACCGACCAGCGATGGAGGCAAAAGCGCTTAGAGGAAGAGTGCAGGTGGATTGGGGCACTGAGCCTCTGAGCGCGGGGCATCCCTAGGCCGGGTAAGGCCACTTAACCGAGGTGCACACCCTAAGGCCACTTAACCGAGGCGCACACCCAACAGCCTGAAGCTACAAAGCCTCCATCTGTGGAAGACCCTGATAATTTTGCCCTAAATGTTCTGGAAATATCAAACAGTACAGAGCATGGTACAACGAGTGCCTGTATCCTCCTTCTGTACTCAACAATTAACACTTTGCTATGTTTGCCTTACCTCTCTATATACTGAAGTCATTTTTTTAAGTTGTAATCATCAAAACACTTCATTCCAAATACTTCAATATGCATCCTTCAGTAATAAGAATAATCTCCAAACTAACAATACCATCATTACAGGTAGGAAAATGAACAATAATTCCGTGAAACCATCTAATAACCAGTCATTTTCAAATTTCCAACTGTTCTAAAATATATATTTCATAATTTTGTTTTTCCGAATCAGTTTCACACACTGCATTTGATACGGCTCTTTAGTTTTGCTTTTTATTTTGAATTTACAGATTCACAGAAAGTTGCAAAGATAATACCCTTCAACTAGTTTCCCCCAATGGGTACATCTTACATAGTTTAATATTAAAAAATCAGGAAATTGATACTGGTATAATGTGTGTGTACACTTTGTCGTTTTATCACGTGTAGATTTGTGTAACCACCATCACAATAAAGATACACAACTGTTCCAACACCACCAAGGCCTAAGTGCTACCCCTCCCTCTTCCCCTGCTCCCTCCCACTATCCCCAACCTCTAGCAACCACTAATCTGTATACTTTCATCTGTATACTTTTGTCATTTTAGAATATTATATAAATGTGGCCATACATTTTTTTTCACTCAGCATAATTCTCTTGGAATACACTTGAGTCACTGCAGGTATCAATAGGGCATTCCATTTTATTGCAGAGTAGTATTACATGGTATAGATATACTGCAGTTTGTTTTAACCACCTGTTGAAGGATATTTGGGTTACAGATCTTGACTATTACAAATAAAACTGCTTTTAACAGTCAAGTACAGGTTTTTTTTGTGAACACCAGTTTTCATTTCTCTGGGATAAGTGCTCAGGAGTGCAAATACTGGGTATATATGGCAAGTGCATGTTTGGTTTTATAGGAAACTGCCAAATCATCCCCCAGAGTGGCTGTAACATTTCTCATTCCTGGCAATGTAAAAGATTCAGTTCCTTTGCATCCTTGCCAGCATTTGGTGTTAAAACTTTTTTAAAGAAGCTATTCTGATAGCTGTGCAGATTTTTAACTTGCATTTCCCTAATGGCTAATGATGTTGAACGTCTCTTCATTTGCCATAAATATCTGTTCATGTCTTTTGCCCTTTTTCTAATTGGATCTATTTATTACTGCTGAATTTTGAGAATTCTTTAGTCTAGATACAAATCTTGTGTTGCATATATGATTTGCAAATATCTTCTCCCAGTCTGTAATGCTTTTCATCCTCTTTAAAGAGTCTTTTAGAGAGAAAACTATTTTGACGAGGTTCAATTTATCATTTTTTTCCTTTTATGGAGCATGCTTTTGATATGTCTAAGAATTCTTTGCTTAGTCTTAGTTCCTGCTGTGATTTTTATTTTTTGCCTATGGCTATCCAATTGCTGCAGCAGCATTTGTTGAAAGGCTATCTCTCCTCTACTGAATTGCTTTTGCACCTGTCAAAAATCCATTGGGCATCTGTGAGTCTACTCCTGGCTCAGTATCTTATGGCTCTTTAGTATCTTTTAAAAACAACCCTCTCCTCCACTTTTTATAATGGAAAATTTCATACATATACAAAAGCAGTACAATGAACTCTCAATATTCACCCAGCATCAACAATTATCACCCCTCCCATTTTCATCGTATCTTTTTGAAGAATCCAGTTTTCTTTTTCTTTTTTGGCCGTGCTGCTTGGCTTGTGGGATCTTAGTTCCCCAACCAGAGATCAAACCTGCGCCCTCAGCAGTGAAAGCACGGAGTCCTAACCACTGGACTGCCATGGGTTTCTCCCAGTTTTCTTACACAATATCCCACGTTTTAAACTTGTTTCTCATGGTGTCTTTTATCTTGTTCCTCTGCCTCCTGTATTTCCTGTAAACTGGCAATCAGGTCTAAGAAGCTTGATAAATTCCGGTTATACTTTTGGCTTTATTGCATTACATGCGGAGAGGCACATTATGTGAGTTGTCTCAGTCTTAGCAATGTTACATTTTGTTAAACTGATTAGGAGGTAAATGCCAACTCTCTTCATTGTTAAAGTACATCTCTCCCTGTGTAATTATTACATAATCCGGGGTGATTCTTCTGTATGGACATAAAGCATTTTCATATTCATTACCTCATAACAACTTGGTGAGGTAGATAGTCTTCCTTCTGTTTAACAGATAAGGAAATCAAGGCTCCAAGAAATGAAGGCATTTGTCCAAGGAAGAGTGGCAGAATCTGACTCATAGGGTCTTCAGACTTTTAACCTGGATCCCTTCCAGTTTTCACTCTTGGTCCTTTCAGTCTAATGAGGAACCTGCCCTCAAGGAACTTTGGGGTTGAATTAATAACACTTATTATAACCAACACACCACTTCAATGCAGCTAGTATTAGAAAACACAATCCTAATATTAAGGTATTTATACTCGTGATAGAACTGGAGTTCTAAGAATTACAACATAAAATTATCAAATAAAGAATATAGGAAGAAATAAATTTACAAATGTACAAAAGGGTACAGACTGAATGAATGATTGGTTCACTGGGAGTAAATGGGCCTGACCACTCAGAGGTGGATTCTGAATTGGTTTAATCAGAGCTTTGAAGGGCTTGGCTCTGTGTAAAAAAACTTATGTAGTAAGTTGAGTGCTGGGACAGAATGTTGTTTCTTAAGTAACAAGCTATTTGTATGTCAGTAATGATGAAATACTGATTAGAATTCAGAATGACAGTAGCAGGGATAATCAGCTCAAGGGTTGAGGTTAAGGATTTTTTCCTGTCGACAAGGAAAAGCAACATAGGACTGTCCTTCCATTTTGACACTCTACGTCCGCTAGTTTTAAAATCCAAAGGTTGAAAAATAAATTGTTTTTCTTGGCATCATACTAATAGCTGGACATACTATTTAATAAGCCAACATTTTTTCCACAAAAACAAACTAATATATAATCTATTATCTCCCTTAGACATTTAAAAAGCTGTTTTAAAAAGGTCTTTTTAAAGTACAAAATTCCGAAGTTAGCTATCCACCATACTTCCTCTTACTATAAAAATGAATCTTTTGAGGTGCATGAAGTCCTAATATTAACTTAATGAACAAACATTACATTATGCCATGTTCTAGATTTTGACCATTACCTCTTTTATCCAACTTTATTGACAACTAAATTGTTTCATAAAGTACTTTCACATGATCCTTTTACTGAATGCTCACGATGCTATGAAGTAGGCATTACACCAATATTTGACTGACAGAGAAACTGAGACTTAGAGGCTGACTTTATAACATCACAGAGCTAGGAAGAGAAAGAGCCAGGACCCAAACCTAGGTTTTCTGATTCCAAATCCAGTGTACTTAAGTTGTCCACAAACAGCAGACTCTTGCCCACCCAACTCCATGTTTGATGTCTTAATCATACTGTCTGTAGAGACTTTCTCTAGCAGTAATACTATCTTTAAGATGTACAACGTATATATACCTTTTCAAAAATGTACACTTTTTAATACCAAGATATTTTTGCTATCATTTACAATGACACCATTACCTCTTATAAAACATAACCCAATTTCTTCAGAATCTTTGATCACTCCAAGGTCCTTTTCTAGGTTCATAACAAATGGTTTGGGACAGAGGATTTAACTAGAGTTTGGCTTATGTTTTTGTAGTCTTGAAAGTCTAGATTAACTTTCTTCCTCATGCAACATACTTGTCTATAAAAGGGGTGATCATGATTTTTTTCCTTATAAAAACCATATGCTGCCATTTATCCAAAAGTTACTTAAGTAGGCAGGGATTCTATTCCATTTGACACATGATTCTAGATTTTCTGAATCTCTGTCTTGGACTCATTGGCATTTTGGAGCCAAGAGAATTCCTCCACAGAATGGATTTTTTGTTGAAGATGAAGGTTTGAAGTCTGAGAGAATTCCTTTTCAGACTCATCACATTCACAGTTTTTTTCATCTGTATGAATTTTCTGATGTACAGTAAGGTTTTTTCTTTGCCTAAAAACTTTACTACAATCATTACACCCATATGGTTTCTCCCCTGTGTGGATTCTCTGGTGGCCAACTAAATTCCTCTTAGAAGTAAAAGATTTTCTACACTTTTCACACTCATATGGTTTTTCCCCAGTGTGCATTCTCTGATGTACAACAAGGTTTTTATTCTGACTGAAGTCTTTTCCACACTCATTACATTTATAAGGTTTCTCTCCAGTATGGATTCTTTGATGTACCATAAGATTTCTACTAGAGGTAAGGACTTTTCTACATATATGACATTCATAGGTTTTTTCCCCACTGTGAATTCTCTGATGTTCAATAAGATTCCTGTTGTAAGTAAAGCCCTTCCCACACTCATTACATGCATAGGGCTTCTCACCAGTGTGGATTCTCTGATGGGCTATAAGGTTTGAGCGGTAACTGAAGACTTTCCCACAGTCATTACATTTATAAGACTTTTCCCTTGTGTGAATCCTCTGATGGCCAATGAGGCTTTTCTTCAGAATGAAGCATTTGCCACACTCATTACACTCATAGGGTTTCTCACCACTGTGGATTCTCTTATGTTCAATGAGGTTTCTGTTAGAGCTGAAAGCTCTACCACACTCACTGCATTCAAAGGGCTTTTCCCCAGTGTGGATTCTCCGATGTACAAGCAGGCTTGAATTGTAACTGAAAGCCTTCCCACAATCCTCACATTTGTAGGCTTTCTCCTGTGTATGGAGCTTCTGATGGACCATGAAACTCTTGCTCATAATGAAGGTTTTTCCACACTCTCGACATTCATAGGGCTTTTCCCCATTGTGGAGTCTCTCGTGGTCAATGAGGTTTCTGTTAGAACCAAAGACCTTGCCACAGTCTTTACATTCATAGAGATTCTCTCCTGTGTGGAACCTTTGATGTAAAATGAGGCTCTTTTTCAGAATGAAAACTTTCCCACATTCATTACATTCGTAGGGCTTCTCCCCATTGTGGAGTCTCTGATGGTCAAAAAGGTAAGCACTCTGAGTAAAGGCTTTCCCACATTCAGTACATTTATAAGGCTTCTCTCTGCTATGCATCCTCTTATGGTCAATGAGGCTTGACTTAGAAGTGAAAATCTTCCCACATTTTTTACAACCAAAGGTCTTCTTTTCTGTGTGAACTCTCTGGTGTAAGAGGAGGCTTTTGCTTCGAATGAAAACTTTTCCACATTCTTTACATTTATATGGGTTCTCTGTGCTGTGGAGCCGCTGATGGTCAACAAGGTAAGTGGTCTGGGCAAAGGTTTTTCCACATTCATCACATTTATAGGGTTTTTCCCCAGAGTGGATTCTCTGGTGCAGAATGAGGCTCTTCTTCAGAATGAAAGCTTTCTGACACTTGTTACATTTATAAGGTTCTTCTCCTTTGTGGAGCCTCTGGTGATCAATGAGGTAAGCATTTTGAGAGAAAACTTTGCCACACTCATTACATTTATAAGGTCTCTCCCCAGAATGGCGCCTCAGATGTATAATAAGGCCTGAGTGCCTATAGAAGCCCTTTCCACACTCCTTACATTTATAAGGTTTCTCCCCAGTGTGGATTCTCTGATGGTTTAGAAGATAAGCACTTTGAGAGAAGGCTTTCCCACATTCATTACATTTATAAGGTTTCTCCCCAGAATGGTTCCGTAAATGCATTAGAAGGCTTGAGCGCTGAATAAAGCCTTTTCCACACTCCTTACATTTATGAGGTTTCTCCCCAGTGTGGATCCTCCGATGGTTTATAAGATGAGAGATTTTATTGAAATGTTTACAACATATATCACATTTATAAAGCTTCTTTCCTTCAGTGCCTATTAAACTTTCAGAAAAAGCTGAATCTGAAGTCAAGCTTTCTCCAAATTCCTTCCACTTTTGGCCTCGTTTTTCTGGTGGAGTCCTTTTCTTCTTGTCTCGTTCACACAGGGAACCTTTCTTCAGTGTATCTCTTTCCCTTGTTTCATTTCTCCACTGACTTGCTAAAACTTGCCATTCATACTCTTCCTCAAAGTCAAGAACCTGGGGAACACTTCCTTGAAGTCTTTTTGATGTTCCTTTCTGAGAATCTGCTCTTTGAGATAGGCTTGGCTTTGATGTCACCTCCTCATTCTCAGTCATGGTCTCCCACTCTGGTAAAAGGAATTAAAAATGCAAATATCATCATATCCCTGTGTTAGTGAGAAAAAGATCTTCAAATGACTTTAAAACAAGCTAGAAGGAAACTTTTATATGCATACAAAAATGAAAAGATTTTTGTTAAATGACGGTACAAAGCAGAATGCTACACTGACAGAATGTTGTAAACGGATTAACATAAATTTCATTCTGAGATACTTCTAAGCTCGTTGCCTTCAGGGAGCAGATGGAAACATAGAAAGGATTCTGAAAAAACAGATGCAAGGAAGAACCAGAGAAAGAACATGGGATCTTTTGTAGGTGGTTCACACCTGAGGTTCAAGAAGTTGGATGGGACAAAAAGAACCATTTGGCTTATAAAGAGCTGTCTTTTTATTTTCTTCTTGCTAGGAAGATGGGAACTCTAAAAGAAAGAAAATATACCTAAAAACCTGGAAGGCAATCTTTAATTTTTAAAGTCGAGTGTATAAACACTTTTTAATTACTTGAAAGCAATTAACCTACAGGGAAAAAAAATCCATGAAAAAGCAACTTAATGCTTGGAATTCTCCTTCCAAAATTGAGAAACAGAATTTTAAAATTCATTTCACAAAAATATCAGGTCTAGGTTAGACTCCCTCACTTAATTAAATATAAAAGAGAAGAAATACAGAAAATGAAAAAATATAGATACTAAAAACCATGAAAACATCTATAAAATAATTAGGCTAAACTAGTTAACCTCTTTTCTACTTGAACATTCTCAAATATTTTAAAATGTGAAATTATATATATTTTAAATGTTTGGAGAACTTATTTTCACCATCCAAATATGAGAAAAATTATGAACTAGTTCTCCAAATTATCTAATAAGTAAAATTATGTAAATAATAGTAACATTATCTTCTATTTGAGTATAAAAACACTATTCTTCTACCTAAATAGAGAGAAAAGACATGAGAAAGGAGTGTTAACTATTTTACTCTATTATGAACTTCTTTAAGTTTATGAGAGTGTGAAAATGGAAAACATCCAATAAATGTTAAAGTGAACTACATTCTTAGATCAGGCCCTCATATCTCATCTCAACTGTCCCTCTCTCTGGATTCTGGGCAGGGCTGCCCATCACACTACACTGCTTCACTTAGCAGTAGGGATGGACATGTGTCCTAGGCCTATCCAATACCAGTACTCCAGTTTCCTTGTCCACAGTGATTGTATCAAGACTGGTTTCACAATTTAAGCAGGATGCTGGTGGAAAGGAAGGTTCTCTTTCTTTAAGGAAGTAGAAGTGTTTTAAGGAATAGAAGTGTTGCAGTAGTTAAACTGAGATGGAATATGGTTAAGAAATGAGCAACTTTTATATATACAGTAGCTAATTAGCTGGTTAAATGATCTGAAATTTTAGTATAGAAATCAGACTATGTATGGGCCTATTACGCTTTAAGGGACTTGGGAGAAAAATACCAGAATGAGAGAGGAAGCTGGTTACTTTCTGCAATCTTTGGTGAAGCCTGCAAGTAAAAGACAGGGTTCCCTACCTCCAATACTCCCCACTCCTCTAATCCATGTCCACTCCATTGCTAATTATCTTTCCAATAAGTATATTTGATCATGTCACTCACCTGCTCAAAACAAATAACCCTTCATTGCTTATAGGATAAAGCACAAATGACTAGAACAGCCCGAGAGCTGCCTTCACCCTATATCTGCCTATTTTTCTGGCTTCACTCCTTGTTAGTACCCTTTATGCCTGGAGACTCTAGGCATGGAAAACTATGTAGAGATGCCCAAACATGTCATGTTTTTGCTTGCTTCTCTATCACTGCCCTTGCCCCTTTCTCTTCCTGAATTGCTCTTCCTCACCCCAATTTGCTACCTGCCCAAACCTACAGCCTTAAAAACTAAGTACAAAAGTCACCCCCCCACCCCCGTAATAACCACTGACCTTACAGAAATTAAAAAAGGATTATAAAGGAATACCATGAATGATTCTGTGCCAATACATTGAACAACTTAAGATGAAATGGCTAAAATCGTAGAAAGACACAAACCACTAAAACTGACTCAAGAAGACATAGAAAATCTGAATAGTTCTATAATAAGTAAAGAAATTAAATCAGTAACCAAAAAACTACCCACAAAGAAAAGCCCAGGCCCACCAGTGATTGTATCACTGGTGAATTCTACCAAACATTAAAAGAATGAATACCAATTCTTCACAAACTCTTCCAAATAAATAGGAAAAGTGGGAACACTTCCCAAATCATTCTATGAGACCAGTACTACCTAGATACCAAAACCAGGCGAGGATATGACAAAAAAAGAGAAAACTACAAACATATCTTATGAATACAGACATAAGAATCCTCAACAAAGTATTAGCTAACTGAATCCAGCAACATATAAAAAAGAATTATACACTATGACCAAGTGGGATTTATCACAGGAATGCAAATGCTGGTATAATATCAGATAATCAGTTAATGTAATATACCATATCAACTATATAAGGGACAAAACTCACATAATCATCTCACAGATACAGAAAAAGTGTTTGGCAAAATCCCAAACTCCTTCATGATAAGAACACTCAACAAAATAGGAAAAGAAGGGAACTTCCTCAACCTGAAACAGGACACCTACAAAAAATTTAAAGCTAACATCATACTTAATGGTGAATGATTGAATGCTTTTCCTCTAGAAGCAGGAACAAGAAAAGGATGTCTGCTTCTGCCACATCTATGCAACAGTACTGGAGGTTCTAGCCAGGTCAATGGGGCAAAAGAAAGAAATAAAAGGCAGCCAGATTGGAAAGGAAGACATAAAACTATCTCTATTTGAAAAATTTGTATATAGAAAATCCTAAAGAATCTACCAAAAACTATCAGAACTAAGTAAGTTCAGCAAGGTTGTAGAATAAATAACAATATACAAAAATTAGTGGTATTTTTGTACATTAGCACTGAACAATCAAAAAACAGGAAATTAAGAAATAATAGCATCTGGGAATTCCCTGGTTGTCCAGTTAGGACTTGGCGCTTTCACTGCCAGGGACCAGGTTCAATCCCTGGTTGGGGAACTAAGATCCTGCAAGCCACACGGTGCAGCCAAAAAAAAAAAAAAAAGAGACCAATATTCCAAAAGTTAAATGGGCAAAGAACAGTACTAGGTAGTTCATAACATACGAAAAAATACTCAACCTGACTAGTAATGAGGGTGCTCATGAAACCAAATTGAAACAGCAATGAGATTTCATTTTTTCACCCTCTGTAAATCCTTCCCTAAACCACCCACCACTCCCCCCACCCTCCAAGTTCTTCCATCTAACCAAGCTCCTATGTGCTCCCGCACTCAGGCATACTTTTATTATATAACATTTGTCACACTGTATTGTAATTATTTGTGTAAATGTCTTTTACTCCAACTTGAATGTACTTTATGGCAGGGGTTAAGCTTGATGTGGGAGATACTTAATATTTCTTGAATAATTGCCTTCAAATCCTATTCCAATCTCTTAAATGAACATATACAAGTCTTTTACATATTGAAGAAGTATATGCAAGCTATCTGGGAGTCTGCTTTTCTACCAGCTTATCAATGCACAGAAACTGAGTGCACAAAACTGTCAAATATGATAGTGTCACAGTCTACCCCCAGGTCAAAACACCATGGGCTGTGTAGTACTTTCTTTGTCTGGGGGAATTTGGTTGTGCCCAACTTTTAAACATTATAAATCCTTTGAGGGGATTATCTTTAGACACATTACTTATTTTCCCTCTTTCTGAACCATTTCCTTAAGGTAGCCTCCTCAAGTCAGAATTACTAGGTCAAAGAGCATAAACACCTTGGTATCTGCTTGCCCAAAGCCCTAACAGCATTGCAGTTAGAGCCTATCTTACTTATTAAAGTTGATTCAAACTTCTCTTCCCTTAAAGAGCTAGAATAAATAAGGAATTACATTTTCTTCTTATTTTTTAAATTTAACTCCTAGACCCATCTGGAATTTATTTTGGCTTACAGAGTGAGGTATGGATCCATGGTGAGTGTTTTTCATAAAATTAATCAATTAACCCATAAAGCATGTTTTAAAATTCTTCAAAGAAAAGATGAATTATTGAGTAAATAGCATTAGAACTACTGAAAGCCACTTGGGTTAAAAAAAAAAAAACAACAACAAGCAAACGTGCAAGCTGGATTCCTATGTCATTCTGTATATCAAGATAAACTTTAGATGGACTAAAGCTTAAATGTAAAAACGAAACAATGAAAATGTCTGAAGAAAATACAGGTGATTTAAAAACTAATAATTTTATGAAGAAGGAGACCACAAAGGAAAATATTGCTGTTTGACTACATGAAAAGTTTTCTAAGACTTAAAAAATAATGATAATAATAATACTACTGGGCTTCCCTGGTGGTGCAGTGGTTGAGAGTCCGCTGGCCGATGCAGGGGACACAGGTTCATGCCCCGGTCCAGGAAGATCCCACATGCCGCGGAGCGGCTGGGCCCGTGAGCCATAGCCGCTGAGCCTGCGCATCCGGAGCCCGTGCTCCGCAACGGGAGAGGCCACAACAGTGACAGGCCCGCGTACCGCAAACAAACAAACAAACAAAAAACAAACAAAAAAATAATAATAATACTGAAAGGCAAACAAATGGGAAAATGTGCAACATGTGACAAAGGGTTAGCAGTTCTAATAAATAAAAGAAATATGTAGAAAAAATATGAGTAAGCAGAAAATGACCAATAAACACAATAACACTAATAATCAAAGAAATGAAAGAAAAATAAACAAAAGATAGTATTCTTCATCTAGCTAGCAAAGTTTTAAACAGTGACCAGGGCTTCCCTGGTGGCGCAGTGGTTAAGAGTCCGCCTGCCAATACAGGGGACACAGGTCCGAACCCTGGTCTGGGAAGATCCCACAAGCCACGGAGCAACTGGGCCCATGCGCTATAACTGAGCCTGCGCTCTGGAGCCCATGAGCCACAGCTACTGAAGCCTGCGTGCCTAGAGCCCATGCTCTGCAACGGGAGAGGCCACCGCAATTAGAGGCCTGCGCACCTCAATGAAGAGTAGCCTTCGCTCGCCGCAACTAGAGAAAGCCCGTGTGCAGCAACAAAGACCCAACACAGCCAAAACAAAACAAAACAAAATAAAAAATTTTTAAAACCCAAAAAACAGTGACCAAATCATAAGCACATACAGGGGAAATGGGCCCTCTTGTACTCTTTTTGTAGAAGTGTAAATTGGTACATCACTGATAGAAAGCAGTTTGGTAATATATATCAAAATATAAAATCTACAAAATGTTTGACCACCACACCATAGCTGAGATACTAAAAGACATATTCTCATATATGTAAAAATATATAGTATAAATTACTATGAACAATAAAAAATTTACTAAGGTTGCTGCGTACAAAATTAATAAACAAAAATTAAATATTTTCATGTATGCAAACAATGATCAATTAGAAAACATCAGAAAAGATTCCTATTTCAAAGAATCTATGTAACCAGAATATGTAAGATCTACCTAAGTGCAATTTAAAAACAGGCCTGAAACAGACAAAGGCAGTATGAACAAATGGAATGATATGTAATGTTCTTGAATAGAAATTCAGTATCATAAAGCTGTCAACGTAAAGCATGATACTCAGACAATGAAATACAGAGCTACTTCCTTCATGGCCTTTCCTAATCCCCAGGAACGGTACTGGTTGCTTTGTCCTCTTCATTTCCATCTCAAGAGGCTTACATCACTCTATTACCAATTATTTTACTCTGCCTTGTTTATTCTTTTTATGTTCATCTCCCAAATCATGCTACTTAAGGGCAGAATCACGTCATTTCCATAGTTGCCATTACATGGTAGGTGTTTAATGTTTGTTGGAAACATAAATGGCTAACTGTTTTTAAAAAAATACTCTTGTTATTAATCAAAGAAATCCACTTGAGAATAAATAGGTATTATAACTTAAAAAATTATATTAAAAATAATTTAAAAGAATGGGACTACTCAGCAGCAATGAAGGCAGAGCCAAAGGAGTGGTTCTTACGTATAGCTGGTAAGAGCAGAGACGACTGAGATCACTGTGGAAAGCAGTTTGGCAGTACGAAGCAAGAGCCTTCAAACAATTCAAACACTTAGGCCTAATAAATCTACTTCTAAAAAATAATGAGAAATTAAAAAAACAAAAACAAAAAACCTTAGGCATAGAGATAGATGATTATTATGGCAATTATTTAAAATAAAGAAATGGCTAACTAAATTATGACACAAATTACATAGCCAGTACAGATAATCATTGCAAAGAATTTGTGATAATATGAGTGAGGTGACTGCAAAGAACGCAAGATATAAAACTGTATATATTCATAAATACACACTCTCAAAACAATGTAAAAAACCTCAAACACACAAAAAAAGCCAGAAAGGTAATATATCAAAATTTTGATAGTAGCTGTTTGCAAATAGTGGGTTAAAAAATATTTTTTTCTTCTAATATTCTGTGTTTTCCAAATTAAGTATGCTATACTATGTTCATAATCAGAAAAACAAAAGTTGGGACTTTTCTGGTGGTCCAGTGGTTAAGAATCTGCACTTCTACTGCAGGGGGAAGAAAAAAGAAAAGAAAAACAAACAAAAGCTGATGAAGTTGGCAGGGAGGGAGATGCAAGAGGGAAGAGATACGGGGATATATGTATATGTATAACTGATTCACTTTGTTATAAAGCAGAAACCAACACACCATTGTAAAGCAATTATACTCCAATAAAAACGTTAAAAAATAATTTGAAAGCTGATGAAGTAAAGGTAAGAATTATGGGAAGAAAAGTGTCCTTACCTAAGGAAGTCACATTTCCATAATTCTCCAGCATCACATCCCAGTACAAAGCCCTCTGAATTGGGCCCAGACATGCCCATTCCTCTGAAGTGAAGCATACTGATACCTCCTCAAACATCACCAATTCCTGAAATAACAGGTATGTGTGAGATTATCCAAGCCCAGGAAGCTCCCCTACTGAAAGGTCCCCTTCACTTCTGGGGAAGACATGTGGTGAGGGCATGAGGTGGGCAAGGGATATCAGGGAGACATAGGAGACCCCACATGAAATCTGCCTTCCAATAGCATGGACCTTGATTTAGAGATGGGAGCTGACTGGACACCCAAGCACAAGGATGAGAGCTACTCCAGACACAATTAGGATACTTTAGCCACAATGAGATAGTGCAGATAGGATCTTAGGAAGAAAAGGGGATGCACATCTTACCTGGGGCTGGGCTGTCAGGAGCATGAGAGCCATTAATTGATTTCTTGGGTTCTCTTCCTGGGAAAGGGCAGAAGCTTCAGGGGCAGGAGAATCTGAAGGAGAAAAAGCTTCATATGAGATAACTGTTGTTCCTGCCCACTACTCCAAGTCCAATATCTTTATCTTCTATAAACAAGGAATTCAAAAAGACACAGAGCTCCCAAAACTAGGCAACGATGGCTATAAAATGATCCCCACGTGCAGGGCTGGAATAGCACAAAGAATAGCAATAAGAATGGATAAAGGGGGACGTCCCTGGTGGCACAGTGGATAAAACTCCGTGCTCCCAATGCAGGGGGCCTGGGTTCGATCCCTGCAGGGAACTAGATCCCACATGCATGCCGCAATTAAGAGTTCACATGTCACAACTAAGGAGCTGGGGAATCTCAACTAAGGAGCGCCACGAGCCACAACTAAGGAACCCGTGAGCCGCAAATAAGACCCACAAATAAGACCCAGTGCGACCAAATTAAAAAAAAAAATTTTAATTAAAAAAAAAAAAAAAAAAGGGCTTCCCTGGTGGTGCAGTGGTTAAGAATCTGCCTACCAATGCAGGGGATATGGGTTTGAGCCCTGGTCCCGGAAGATCACACATGCTGTGGAGCAACTAAGCTCATGTGCCACAACTACTGAGCCTGAGCTCTAGAGTCTGTGAGCCACAACTACTGAGCCCGCGTGCTGCTACTACTGAAGCCCATGTGCCTAGAGCCTGTGCTCCGCAAACAAGAGAAGCCACCACAATGAGAAGGCCATGCACTGTAACGTAGAATAGCCCCTGCTCGCCGCAACTAGAGAAAGCCCGCGCACAGCAACAAAGACTGAACACAGCCAAAAATAAGTAAATAAAATAAATTAAAAAAAAAAAAAAAAAAGAAAGCAAAAAATAGAATGGATAAAGGGTCAGAAAGGACCCTCTTGTCCAGGAAAGGACAAGAAGGAGAACAGGAAAGAGCTTGGTACCATAAGGGGTGCATATAAGGGCAGGAGAGGAAGCAACTATCTGGGAGTAGGGAGATGAGTCACAGTAAGAGTCCTGAGAAAGTCCAAAGCCATAGCCAGTAAGTTACCATGTTGAGGATCTTGGAGCAAGTTGAACACCACTGGGTCAGTAAGAGGATTTGAGCGAATTTCAGCTGATATGTGGCTGCCAGTGGGTGCATGAGGAAGTGCTATTCCTGGAGTGCTCAGACCCTCCTGGAGAGTGTCCTGATCCTGGACAAGGACTGGAACCTGGGAACAAGCAGAACAAAATAAGCTGACTCTTCTTGTACCTCCAGAAAATGGACTCACCTAACATGGACCTCTTTCTGCCCATAATCTAGAACTGTGAGATGAGAGTGACCCACCTCAAGTATGGAGCATCAAAACAGCAGTAAAGCTTTGCCTTGAGAACAATGGAGCTGCCCTCTAGCCCCACTCATGGTACTGGTGACCTCTCCCAGAGGAGACTGAACACAACGGTGGAAACAGAAGCCAGACCTGGGTGTGGGTTAAGGAGGGAATGGGAAGTAACAAGCAATTAAGAGCTTCAGACCTGGTTTTAGATTACACCTGGGTTCAATACACTCTTCTACTTATTTACCCCTTTATTTATCCCTTCCTGCTCCAATAGAAGGAACACTAGAAGTCTAGACATTTGCTTTTGTTGCTAACTAGATGTCTCACCTAAGACAATGTAGTGAACCTTTTCCTGCCTCCATTTTCTTATCTCTCAAATGAGAAAGATGGATTAGTGATTAGTACTGAAATACATAGCTCTAAATTCTTCATTTTTATGATTTAAACAAATAAGCCCATCCTTGGTACCACTCCCAAGTTATATTCCAGACTTCTTATATAGAAATGTTTCTAGTGGGCTCCAGATTGACTGAAAGAGATCTGACACATACTAGAAACTATATTAAGATCCCAATTTAATAGCCAAGGATATAAAATCTTATCAAAGGCAAATATCTCAACCCAATCCCTTGGCTCATGGAATCCCCAGTAGGGGAACACATAGGGAGGTCTTGCCAGATCTAGAAAGCTTCATTCATGCTTTCCCACTGCCTTTTATACTTCAGGCTTACAACATCACTCCAAACATATTTATACAAACAATACATATGTTTCTGTTTAGAGGAACACTTACAAACATTATGTTCTTCAATTCTTGAACCAAACTCAGCATTAGCAAGCATCACCCAAGGAGGCAAAGCAAAGTCAATGCCTTGTGTTGATTCTGAATTCACCCAAAGACCCCAATCATAAATCCATTTCTCTCAAAAGACATTCTGTGGTCTGAACAGCTCATGAACCTGTTTTAATTAGCATTAGGGTTGCTACTGTGTTATTAATTGTTAATGAAAATCACAGCATCATCCTCTATCCCCTCTGTCCTGGGCCTACTCCCTCCTTCCACCTCAAACTCTTCCCCCTTCCCCTTTCTCACTTTTAGTGTTGGTCCATCGAGGTCTTTCTGCAGCTCCTCTACCAGGGCCACTGCCTCCTCACCACTCCCGGGGCGATGGATCTGCACCCAGGTCCGTATCTCTCCGGGCAGGATGCTCAGGAACTGCTCCAACACCAGCAGCTCAAGGATCTGTGCCTTGGTGCGTGCTTCTGGCCTCAGCCACCGGCGACAGAGCTCCCGGAGCCGGCTCAGTGCCTCCTGGGGTCCAGATGTCTCATGGTAACGTAACTGTCTAAAGTGCAGGTGGGAGGTCTCCCAAACAGAGGAGCTGCTCCCTTGGAAGCTGGTTCCCCACTTCCAGGTATCATCCTTCCCTTTAACAAGGCCCTCTTGTCTCAGAGCACTGTGGGCCCAATTTTCTCTTGTCATTGTTGTTATTTAAGAAAGGCTCCTCTCTAGGGCCCCTCAATCCTTGCTTGCCTTCTTCCTTAGAGCTTGGAGAACATCATCTATAAGACCTCAAGAAATCATTGTTAAAGTTAACCCAGAGAAACAATCAGGTTTTCCAGACCCCAGTTAGCTCTCACTAATGAAGAAACCTCCCTGAATGCAAAGTTCTAGATTCTGGGCCATGCCTCCTCTAACAGAAGCCCGGGCCCAAGGCTCTAGGGACACTAATACGCATGTTACCCAGACCATTGCTGATATCAAAAACATGAAATTCCTTTGGTCTTTTTTTTTGTGTGTGGTACGCGGGCCTCTCACTGTTGTGGCCTCTCCCATTGCGGAGCACAGGCTCCGGACGCGCAGGCTCAGCGGCCACGGCTCACGGGCCCAGCCGCTCCGCGGCATGTGGGATCTTCCCGGACCGGGGCACGAACCCGTGTCCCCTGCATTGGCAGGCGGATTCTCAACCACTGCGCCACCAGGGAAGCCCTGGTCTTTTTTTTTTTGGCCACGTGGCATGTGGGATCTTAGTTCCCCAACCAGGGATCCAAGCCGCGCTCCCTGCATTAGAAGCACGGAGCCTTAACCACTGGATGGCCAGGAAAGTCCCTCCTTTGGTCTTTATTCAGTTTCTCCTCCACCTAATTACAATAAATCCTTTATCCACCATTCTAACAATGGGCATCCTGGCTACTCCTGTGTGACCTTGAACAAGTTACCTCACTTCTAAGTCTCAGTTTGTTAACCTGTAAAATAGGGGTAACAACAATTCCTATCTTATGGGCTTGCTGTAAGAATTTGATGTGAAATACATTTCAGGCTTTTGAATAGTGCCTGGTATATGGATTCAAATGTTAATCATTATCTTTCTGCAACTAGCACTCTTTCCTATGTTCTTAGGCTTCTGCTTTCTAGAAATAGTGCATTTTTTAGAAATAATATGTATCTTTCTTATTACAAAATGGAAAATCTGTAAAACCAGAAAACACATACAAAACCAAAGAACAATCACTGCTATTGCTCTGGACTACATTCTTCCAGTCCTTTCTCCATGCACCAATTTGGATCACAAAACTGGATCCAACTGTACTGCTCCATAATTTCACACACATTGTGTTGTGAACACAATATCAAATATTCTTCATCATTATTTTCAAGAGTACATCAGCCCATGGGACCTTCCTGGTGGCGCAGTGGTTAAGAATCCACCTGCCAGTGCAGGGGACATGGGTTTGAGCCCTGGTCCGGGAAGATCCCACATGCTGCAGAGCAGCTAAGCCTGTGTGCCACAACTACTGAGCCTGAGCTCTAGAGCCTGCGAGCCACAACTACTGAGCCTGCATGCCACAACCATTGAAGCCCGTGTGCCTAGAGCCCATGCTCCACAACAAAGGGAGGCCACCGCAGTGAGAGGCCTGCACACCGCGGGGAGTAGTGGCCCCCACTCACTCCAGCTAGAGAAAGCCCACGTGCAGCAACGAGGACCCAACACAGCCAAAAATAAATAAATTTATTTTTTTTTAAAAAGTATATCAGCCCATTCCTACTTAAGTAGTCCCCTGTTATTAGAAGTTTAGATTATTTATAATTTTCTATTACAAATTCAGCTGCAATGACCATCTTTGCTAATGAATTTTTGGTTACATTTCTGCTTATTTCTTCAGGAAAAATTCCCAGAAAAGAAATTGTTTGGCTGAAAGGTACAAATAGTTTAAACTTTTAAGGTTGTAATAGCTACATTACTATCAGTAACATATAAGAGTGTCTCATTAATTTTATTTAACACATGGATCCTTAAAATTCATGCTTATAATGGAGCAGAGGAGGCCAAGATATAAACATAATTTCAGTATAATGTGTGAGTACAATTAATAGAAGGACATATAAGCACAGTAAGAATTCATGAAGGTAATTTTGGGTTGGGCTGTAAAGAAAAAAAGACCACTGGAGTATTAGGAAAGCCATTCCAGGAATAAAGAAACTGTAATTTCAAAAGCAAGGGAGAGGGCTTCCCTGGTGGCATAGTGGTTGAGAGTCCGCCTGCCAATGCAGGGAACATGGGTTCGTGCCCCAGTCGGGGAGGATCCCACATGCCGCGGAGCGGCTAGGCCCGTGAGCCATGGCTGCTGAGCCTGCGCGTCCGGAGCCTGTGCTCCCCAACGGGAGAGGCCACAACAGTGAGAGACCACAAAAAAAAAAAAAAAAAAAAAGCAAGGGAGAGACAGCACATACAGCTCTGTTAAAAAGGTTCTTTGCAAATCAGAGAAGGAAGTAAACTTTGAGGTAATTTTGTAGAATTAGAGTAAAGAGGTAAACAGAAGCAAATTCTAAAGGCTACTGAGAGGCAGCCAGAGGCATCCCAAGTAGCCAGAGTGGCATTGCCAAGCTCCTTCCACAGGAATTACACTCAGCATCAAGCCACTGTAGATTTAACCTGTGTCTGTGAGCATCTGTGCTTTATCTAGTTTTACTTTGTGCATCTGTTAGCAAGACGTGTCCTAAGGGAACTGCTTCTTTGCTTTACATCATTTCAGCTTATGAAAGGTTTCATAAGAATACTTTCAGGGACTTCCCTGGTGATGCAGTGGATAAGACTCCATCCCAATGCAGGGGGCACAGGTTTGATCCCTGGTCAGGGAACTAGATTCCACATGCGTGCCGCAACTAAGAATTCGCATGCCACAACTAAGGAACCTGTTTGCCGCAACTAAGGAGCCTGCCTGCCGCAACTAAGACCTGGAGCAACCTAAATTTAAAAACAAAACAAAACAAAAACAACCCTACTTTCAAACATTAGGGGAAACCTGTAGTCTAAACAATAAATTAAAGTTCTAAATTAAGTAGTAGTAGGGATAGAACAATTGAGAAAAACTGAGCAGTTCTTTGGTAACTGATCTGGTGGGGGGATGGAAAGGAATTTAAAAAAAGGATTTCTATCCCATGTTCACAGATAGGAAGACTCAATATTATCAACGTTTCAGTTCTTCTCAACTTTATCTATAGATTCAATGCAACTCCAATCAAAATCTCAGCAAGGTATATTGTGGATATTGACAAACTGATTCTAAAGTTCACATGGAGAGGCAAAAGACCCAGAAAAACTAACACAATACTGAAGAAGAAGAACAAAATTGAGGGACTGACACTACCCACATCAAAACTTTCTAAAAAGCTACCATGATGAAGACAGCATGGTACTGGCAAAATTGTAGACAGATCAATGGGACAGAATAGAGAGTCCAGAAATAGACCCACATGAATAGTCAACTGATCTCTAAGAGAGAGTCAAGGTAATACAATGGAGCAAAGATAGTCTTTTTGGCAAATGGTGCCGGTACAACTGGAATTCACATGCAAAAAATAAATCTAGACACAGACTTTACATCTTTCACAAAAATTAACTCAAAATGGATCACAGACCTAAATGTAATATGCAAAACTGTAAAATTCCTGGAAGATAACCTAGGAGAAAACCTAGATGATCTTGGGTATGGTGATAGTTTTTTAGATAGACACAAAAGACATGATCCTTGAATGAAATATTTAATAAGCTAGACTTCATCAAAATTAAAAAACTCTGCTCTGCAAAAGGCAATGTCAAGAATGAGAAGAAAACCTGAAGACTGAGAGAAAATACTTGCAAAAGACACACACTATTATCCTTCCTTTGTATATTTTATACAAAGAACTCTTAAAACTTAACAATAAGAAAACAAACAACTCAATTAAAATATGGCCCAAGGGGTTATTCCCTGGTGATCCAGTGGTTAGGACTCAGAGCTTGCACTGCCAGGGGCCTGGGTTCAATCCCTGGTCAGGGAACTAAGATATCACAAGCTGTGTGAGGAGGCAAAAAAAAAAAAAAAAAAGTTAAGATAAAATGACTCAAAGATCTAAACAAATACCTCACCGAAGAAGATATACTTATTTCAAATAACTGCACGAAAATATGCTCCACATCATATGTCATCAGGGAAATGAAAGTTAAAACAATGAGATACCTTATGTACCTATTAGAATGGCCAAAATCCAGAACACTGGCAACACCAAATGCTGGTGAAGATGTGGAGCAACAGGAACTCTCTTTCATTGCTGGTGGGAATGCAAAATGGTACAACCACTATGGAAGACAGTTTGGCGGTATCTTACAAAACTAAACATAATCCTACCATAAATTCTAGCAACTGTGCTCCTTGGTATTCATCCAAAGAAACTGATGACATACATCCACACGAAAACCTGCACATGGATGTTTACAGCAGCTTTATTCGTAATTGTCAACATCTAGAATCAACCAAGATGTCCTTCAATACATGAATGAATAAACTGTGGTACATCCAGACAATGGAATATTACTCAGTGCTAAAAAGAAACAAGCTATTAAGCCATGAAAAGATACAAAGGAAGCTTAAATATGGACTACCTAGTGAAAGAAGCTAATCTGAAAATCTAACATACTGTACAATTCCAACTATATGACATTCTGGAAAAGGCAAAACTATGGAGACAGTAAAATGATCAGTGGTTGCCAAGAGTTGGAGAAGGAAGGGATGAGCAGGCAGAACACAGGATTTTTAGGGCAGTGAAACCATGTTGTATACTAAAATGGTGGATACATTATACAAATAATTATAAATCTGTCCAAACCCATAGAATATATAAACACAGAGAATGAACCTTTATGTAACCTATGGACTGTGGGTGATTAAAAAATGTGTCTGATACAGGTTCACCAACTGCAACAAAAGGTACCACTCTGGTGGGGGATTTTTTTTTTTGATTGAAGTATAGTTATTACATAATGTTGTATTAATTTGTGCTGTACAGCAAAGTGATTCAGTTATACATAAATATACTCTTTTTATATTCTTTTCCATTATGGTTTAGCACATGATATTGAATATACTTCCCTGTGCTATACAGGAGGACCTTGCTGTTTATCCATTCTATAAATACTAGCTTGCGTCTGCTAATCCCAAACTCCCACTCCATCCCTCCAGTGATGGGGGATGTTGATATGGGGGGATGCTATGCAAGAGCAGGGCAGGGAGTATATGGGAAATGTCTGTATTTTCTGCTTAATTTTCCTGTGAACGTAAAACTGCTCTAAAAAATAAAGTCTGTAAGTAAATAAAACCGGGGTGGAGGGAGAAGGATTTCTAAATAATTTTCTACAGTAAATTATCAGAATTCTATTTACTCTTATTTTGCAGATAGATACAAATAACAAATCCTTAAACATACATTTTGTTTGCTTCTCACAAAAGGTTTGTGAGCCAGAAGTTAAAAAGAACAAAAGAAGCCTCAAAGGAACTAAGCGATTCGCTCAAGGCCACTCAGTTATGGGAGCAAATTCTGAACTCAGGGATTCTAACTCCAAAAGTCCAAAACAACTGCATCTAAGAAAAGACTTCTGAAACCCAAACAACTATTCTAAAGCAATGGTTTAGAATAATAATGACAACAATTCATTATAAAGCTTTAATCTGGCAAGCTGTAAAACGAAAATAAACCATACGTAGTCACTCACAGGTTGGCAATGACCTTTCTTGCAAAAGACGGCGTTTACGCTGAGTTTACCATCTTAGTACTTAATGTGAAAATACATTCTCTGAAGCAATGGTAGTACGGGTTGTCTAAGTTTGCTTCTTAAATACCATTATATTACAAAATTAAAAGATGAGAACCGGTCCATACCTCAAGGGAAAAAACAAAAGCCCCCAGAAGTCTGGGAGCCCCTGCTCCAGGGAAGCCTCAAGCTGTTTCTCAGCATCAGTCTCAGAGAAGATGGGAAAAGAGCAGAAAAGCCTGAGCTGGGGAACCTGACTACTGAGGGCGGTGTTCTCAAAGGGGCAGCACATTCTGCTAACTCGAGGGCCGGTCCACAGACACACAGACTCAGGGGCGCTGTCTTCAATACCTTCCCCAAGCCGCAGCCAAGGAGTCCACCTCAACACGGAGCGGAGGGACCGCGCTGGGGGTAAGGGCCGAAGGGGGGTCGGCGAAGGCTGCGCTGCCCTGGCGAGCTCAAGCCGTACCCCGGGCCGCCCTCCCCGCGTGCCAACCTGACCCGAGCCCGCCCCGCTCACCGGGGGCTCCCGCAGCGGCTCCGGCCTTGGGGACCGCCGCCTCGGCGCCGGGACGCCGGGAGATGACACGGGAACTGGACGCCACGGCACCTGAAGCCCAGAATAATGGCTTACCCGCAGATACCGCGACTTCCGGTCGCTCACCCCACCTCCCAGTCCCGGCCCTCTAGGAAGCCGCAGCTCTATGGTTCCTAGCTTTTCCCGGTGAAGGCGAAGAAAAACGGACCTCCTGGACCGCTGGGTCTTCATTCCTCCCAACCAAAGAGTAGGCGTAGCTGTATTCTGGAACACAAGGATCAGCGGTGAATCAGACGGTTCAGGCCTTCAGGACGCTTGTTGCCTCCTGAAGGAACTGAACCTTTTTGTTTTAATTTGCAGTTTAACTGAGGTTGATGGGGAGTTCTTGAACCTAGAGCAGTTCTCACTGTAAATAACATGCCTTATAAATGACTCCCTTGTGAACTGGCTTACTGTCGAGTATCTCATGCCCAAATGATGAGATAATGGAGCTCTGGTGTTAAATATTAATCAAGCTGAAACTGCGATAGAGAGACACTGCCTCTCTGGAATGAGGAAGTTGTTGCAGTTGTCCATCACCTTGGGTACAGTTAGGTTTGTGTAAAGGAAACTGAACTCTGATTCTCTCTTTCATACTTAGATATTTTAAGTTTGGACTCCTGGAATCGTCAACCCTTATATGAGACAGACCAGAAAGAGGCTCCAAAAGGGTGTTGCAGGAGAGGGAAATGCCATGTCCTGGGACCCACAGGAGCCCTTAGGACGGACCACGTCAAGTGAGTGTCCTTGGCGTTGTGCAGGAAAGAATTCAAGAGCCCACCAAAGAAAAGTGAAAGCAAGTTTATTTAGAGCGATACACACTCCACAGGCCGAATGTGGACTGTCTCAGAAAGTGAGAGTGGCCCCAGGGCATGGGGTTGTAGTTTTTATGGGCGAAGTAATTGAAGGAATATTGCTATTTCTAGGAAGGGTGGGGATTTCCCAGGAATTGGGCCGCTGCCCACTTTTTGGCCTTTTCTGGTCTGTCTGGGAACTGTCATGGCTGAGAGGGCGTGATTTTTAGTATTACAATGAAGGTATAATGAGCTAAAGGTTCATGACCAGACTTTTCTCAAAGCTACCTTGGTTACCAAGCAGGTTCTAGCCGGTCTTTATCGAATCCCAACAACTGTGCTCCATCTTCATTTATCTAGAGTTTGTGTCCTGCCCCTTTCCCTCCTGTATCAAGGGCAAAGGCCATGTCTGTCTGGATCCCTTGTATACTTGGCACCTAGCACAAAGCCATACTAGGTGCTAGATGAACGTTTGTTGAATGAGCAAGGTGTTATTCTGTATATATATTCTCTCCTGGCTTTCACTGAACACTTGCCTAAACATTTCAGCCTCTACTCTTTCATTCATTCAACAACTATTAACGGATTACTAACCATGTGCTAGACACTTTTCTAGGCACTAGGGACATAAATGAAGAGGTAAAGTCCCTAGAAGCTTACATTTCTAGTCGGGGTAGACAGAAAAACAAATACAAAATATGTCAGGGAGTGATACGTGCTAAGCAGAAAGATGGTAAAGACCCAACAAAGGAGGCTTAGAAGCAGCAGCCAACCAAGTAGAAGGAGAACCAGGAGATAGTACTTTATAGGTCTCAAAGCATGAATGGGAGATTTTGAAATGTAATCAACGTGGCTCCTGCTCCCCCTACGCTAAATCATTTTACTTGTAACCTGAGGCCCCTTCTCCTCCCCTGCCTGCCCAAGTAGACAGAGGTTATTCACTGTGAGACTAGAAACAAAGGGTACAAAGACTATACTGTCAGGTCAATAGACACCTTTGGGAGATGGAAAGACATGCTTGCCGAACAAGTATTTCTGCTGGGGAAGAAGAAAGGAATGAGAGGAGCAAAAATGACTAATTGGGCTGTGGATGACTGACCAGTGAGCCTATAATCATCCACACCCTACCAAGCAGTGGCCTGGAAGGATGTAACCAGAGTTGTCTGCTGGTGAGGACCACTAGTTGCTAATGGTCAGCCTAGAGCCCCAGTTTAATCATTCAGTTTGTGCCCTGAGATTCAGCCTGGTGCCCATCTGACAGTCAAGGAATTTGAAGCCTCCTCATCCTCACCCCAGGATGAAAGACTTGGTTATATTGCGGGATGATGGTGGTAGAAAAGGGACACCCTACCTTTGAAGAAGATGAAGCTATATGGAATCTGTTTAAAGTGGCCCAGAGAGCTGGGACGATGGTGGAATACAACACATAGCCTCTATTTTACGTACACTCACACATTCTTAGCACATAGAATTCCCACAGGTGAAGTACACTGGATTTGGAATCAGAAAACCTAGGTTTGGGTCCTGGCACTTTCTCTTACTAGCTCTGTGATGTTATTAAGTCAGCCTCTAAGTCTCAGTTTCTCTGTCGGTCAAATATTGGTATAATGCCTACTTCATAGCGTTGTTGTGAACATTCAGTAAAAGGATCATGTGAAAGTACTTTATGGAACAATTTAGTTGTCAATAAAGTTGGATAAAAGAGGTAATGGTCAAAATCTAGAACATGGCATAATGTAATATTTGTTCATTAAGTTAATATTAGGACTTCATGCACCTCAAAAGCAAACAAGAATTAAATGAGTTTGTTAGAGCTATACAGTATATTCAGTTAATTAGGGACATAAGCAAAATGGAACCCAGATCTTTCTGCTTTCTTTTGCAATAGGTTACATGCACCTAAACTGTCCAGATACCATAGAAATTCACTTAAACATAGAACATGCCAGCTCTGAAACATTCTTCTGAATAAGCCCCTACTTTGTGTGTGTGTGTGTGGTACGCGGGCCTCTCACTGCTGTGGCCTCTCCCGTTGAGGAGCACAGGCTCCAGAGGCGCAGGCCCAGCAGCCATGGCTCACGGGCCCAGCTGCTCCGCGGCATGTGGGATCTTCCCGGACCGGGGCACGAACCCGTGTCCCCTGCATCGGCAGGCGGACTCCCAACCACTGCGCCACCAGGGGAGCCCAAACCCCTACTTTAATGCCAATAAATAGCTTGGAAACTTGAGTTCTACTCTTAATATTGCAGTTTCCAAACATCCCTTCAACCATTCCCATAGTTTTTAAGGGCCCAGACTCTGGAGCCAAAATCTCTGGTTTTAAATCCAGGTTCATTTGTGAGTACAACCCCCTTTTTGTGGGAAAGAAAAGGACACTAAAAAATAAGAGGGACCTCGGACTTCCCTGGTGGTCTAGTGGTTACAACTCCACACTTCCAATGCAGGAGGCATGTGTTCGATCCCTGGTTGGGGAACTAAGATCCCACATGTGGTGTGGTATGGCTAAAAAATAAAAATAAAAAAAAATAAGAGGGACCAGACATACAATCAAGGCTGCCTCACCTTCTCATGGACCACTTTGTCTCTGAGAAGCAAGATCACCCATCCTCCTATCTTTGTGGTTCTCCTGTTTAATTTCATTGTCTTGACTTAACAGGAAGGAAAATTGACCCTTCATTTTGGAGAGGGAAGAATTATACCAGATCCTTTGTCATAGGTCAATCACACACCAATTTGCATTTAAAAACAAACAAACAAACAGCCCCACAACACTGGTAGAGTAGGATTTTATAGAAAGATGAGAAACACGACCTTAACATTCAGACTAGGATTTCTGTTTTAGTTGACCAGTATTCTGAGGTCTTAGCCCCATCTTAGACTATTGGTCCTCTCCCTCCAGCCTCTTCTCAAATACCTATCTATGATGTTGACTGATGCTCTTACACTTCTAATTTAGAGAGGCCCAAAAGCATACTTTTAAGTCAATCTAGAATCTTCCATCCTTAGCAGTGGCTAGGTGTCTGGGTAGCAGAACAAAATGTAACAGAGGCCCTCCCCAGTCCAAGAGATTATGCAAATACTTCTCTTTCAGGTATTGGAAAATAATGGAATTAGTACTACATGGTTGAAGGGATTATTTCTAGAAGCTAAATTCTGAGTCAGGCATACAGAGAAGAGAGATCATGGAGCTCTTCAAGAGTGCTAGCACTCCCTTTGCCAATTTATTTCTCATAGTATTGATGAAAGTTTTGTCTTCTGGACCCTCCCAGTGTGGGTGAGTAGGTCCTGAATGACAAATCTACTTTAATAATCCAATCTCCCTAAACCTTTGAATTCCTCCCTCTACATTAAACCAAGGGAGGGCGGGCATTTCTGATTCATTCACAACAGGCCATCTTTTGGTCCATGTTTCAGCCAGTCAACCAAACTGTCAGAGCCCTTTCTAACTCCCAGATTTGCAGATTCAAATGCTAATCTCTTCTGAAAACAACCTCACAGACATACCCAGAAATAATGTTTTGCCAGGTGTCTGGGCAACCGTTAGCCCAGTCAAATTCAACATAAAATTAACCATCATAATAATTATCCCTTTAAGTAGTGTAGAACCTCATCTAATTGGTGTCTTCTCTTTCATTCTTGACATTGGTATTTTGTGTCTTCTCTTCTTTTAGCCTTATCAGTCTTGCTAGAGGTTTATCAATTTTACTGATTTTTCTAAAATAACCACTTTTGGTTTCATTAATTTTTCTATTGTTTTTGTTTTCTGTTTTCTAGTTTTCCACTCTGAACTTATTACTTCATTTCTTCTGCTCACTTTGATTAAAAAAGTTTTTTATTCAAGTATAGTTGATTTAAAAAGTTGTATCAGTTTCGGGTATACAGCAACGATTTGGTTATATATATGTTTCCTCATATATTGTGCCAATCAGTATTTGTGTCAGTGAAGGGGTCTAAGGGCCCAGACCTCTCACTTCAAGTTTGGGCAATCTTGAAAGGCCATCCCAGTCTGAGTCTGAAGCTAGCAAAGGGAACACAGTTAACTCTGTGACTGCAACACAGCTATCTTCCCTCACTGCTAATCCTGCTTTCGTCCCTCTCTCTACAGATGTTAATCCCAATAACGCTCTCCAATAAATTTGCTGCATATTATCCTGTCCCAGAGTTTACTTCCCAAAAAATTCAACTTAAAACAATTAGATAAATCAACTTTTTTAATTGTTAATTTTTTTTTTTTCGGTACGCGGGCCTCTCACTGTTATGGCCTCTCCCGTTGTGGAGCACAGGCTCGAGACGCACAGGCTCAGCGACCATGGCTCACAGGCCCAGCCGCTTTGCGGCATGTGGGATCTTCCCAGACGGGGGCACAAACCCGTGTCCCCTGCATTGGCAGGCAGACTCTCAACCACTGAGCCACCAGGGAAGCCCTAATTGTGAATTTTTAAATAACTGTTCCAGGTGTACTTGGATATGTAAATACCTAATTTTATATTACTTTCTTGGTCTGGTGTTTCCCAAATTTGAATCCTAAAATACCATGAGGATGGATCCATGGCTATAAATTATTAGGGAGACTTTTATTTTACATTTAAAGCCCAGGACAAGCCCCACAAGCTTCCTTAATGTCTTCCCTCTGCTCCTGGCTCCCTTTTTTTTCTAACATATGCTTTCACTGAGGGTGCAGCCCTGTAAAGATCTAGGTTTCTTGTTAATCTAGGTTCCAATTTTCCACCTCTTTGTAAGCCCAAGGACTCAAATCCTGCCCTTGTGGCTGATAAAATCTAAGTCCCTTGGTGACCAAGATCTCCAAACTGCTGCATGGCACCCAGGCATTATCACCCACTTATCTTTCTGACTTCCATTTCCTCATCATTCTAGGCTCTGAGGATTTATTTCACTTTCTTGAAAGCCCTGTAAAATGATGTTCAAGTTTTATCCAGCATTTCTAGGTTGTTTCATAGCCAAAGGGCTTTATGATTATCTTGTTTGCCATATTGTTCTATTATAAATTTTTAAAACATGAATCTCTGTTCAACTCTGTGGTTAAACCAACACTGCAAATGTGACTGCATTTTCTTTCACTCAGTAAACTGGTTGCTAATTTGTTATGATTATACTAACTTTGGTATATTTCTCAATAATTTTGTGACTTATAGACTGTTCTGAGGGAAAATGGACAATCACCACACAAATAGTCATGTAAAGAGTCAAGGCTCCTAATGGAGAGTTTTCTTAAATCCCCACTGCAAAAGTTTTACTTTATATAGGTTCCTAGGCCCTCTCCCAGAAATGCTGATTTGCTGGGCCTGGGAAATTACGTATATAACTTCTCGTGATTCCCAGATTTGGACTTCACTGGACTTAGAGACTGGTTATAGCTTTTTCACGTCTACAATCCTTATACGTCAAATTGTGCCATGTGGATTTGAAATGGTCCGTGGAAAGAGTGTGACCTAGTCAAGTCCTGTATGTATGTTGCCCAGAAAGGAATCTGCCATTTCCTTTTTGACCCCTCACCAACCTGCCTTCTGGAGCAAAAATGGACTACAGGGAACATGCTGGTTTTATTCAGCCAAATGATGTCTACATAATAGTATAGGTTTGAAACACAGATGAGACTCAGAGAGGGGGGGGTGGGACAATAACTGGCTGTTCAAGTTCTCTAAGGAAATAACAGGACACTTTCTTATGGTTAGAACTCTAGTTTATGTAGAGTTGGCCCTCCATCCATATCTCTGGGTTCTGTGTCCATGTGTTTAACCAACCACAGATAAAAAATATTAAAAACACAGCTTCCCTGGTGGCGCAGTGGTTGAGAGTCTGCCTGCTGATGCAGGGGACACGGGTTCGTGCCCTGGTCTGGGAGGGTCCCACATGCCGTGGAGCGGCTGGGCGCGTGAGCCATGGCCGCTGGGCCTGAGTGTCTGAAGCCTGTGCTCCGCGGCGGGAGAGGCCGCAGTGGTGAGAGGCCCGCGTACCGCAAAAAATAAATAAATAAATAAATAAATATTAAAAACAAAAAAAAGTTCCAAAAAACAAAACTTGAATTTGCCACATTGGCAACTATTTACATATCATTTACATTGTATTTACAACTATTTACATAGCATTTACATCATATTAGGTATTATAAGTAATCTAAAGATGATTTAAAGTATATGGGAGGATGTACATAGGTTGTATGCAATAGTTTGCCATCTTATATAAGGAACTTGAGCATCCTTTGAGTTTGGTATAGGGGTGGGGCTCCTGGAACCAATCCCCTGCAGTTACCGAGAGACAACTCTATTATAAGTGTGAAAATAACAAGCTTCATGCTGTGTTTGAATCTCAGACAACAGAATCATTCTTTCTAAAAACAGCTGCTTGGGCTTCCCTGGTGGCGCAGTGGTTGGGAGTCCGCCTGCCCATGAAGGGGACGCGGGTTCATGCCCCGGTCCAGGAAGATCCCGCATGCCGCGGAGCGGCTAGGTCCGTGAGCCGTGGCCGCTGAGCCTGCGCGTCCGGAGCCTGTGCTCCGCAACAGGAGAGGCCACAGCAGTGAGAGGCCCGCGTATCGCAAAAAAACCAAAAAACAGCTGCTTAAAAGAAAAGCAAACTGGACAGTTTTCTTCCCACTCTCAATAAAGGAAGGAAGCAAAGGGAAAAAAAATTCAGTGATATTTATAACAAGTAAATAACAACAGATATTTATTGGAGGAATTATAACTATCTTCTGCAAAAACAGTTTTATGACTCCAGTTTTATAACATCAGAGGTGACTATAGACAGTCTAGTTTCTAAACACAATCTAACAATATGAGCATACTATTTTATTTATATTGAATGGGAAAAAATTAAAAAGCAAGTCTGTCTCTCAGGATACAGAGCTGAAATGAAATATAGTCTTATGGGATTCATATTCAACGGAATTACTCAGCTATTTAAAGCTCTTTTTGGTTTCAATTTTCTTCTCAGTTCCTAATAAGACCTAACATAGTACACACCATCAATGAAAAATATCTCTAAGTCTAGGGAGACACTTTCCTCTCTATGCATGATTCTTTGTCTTTCATATTTCTCTTTAATCAAGGCTACATAAGATTTTAATTTCACACTCTTTCTCACAACTAAAAAGAGACATATATATTTCTAGTCCATACCAAAGCAATTCTCAATAAGGAGGGTATCTGTGACTAAAAAATACTTGCCTCTTCATATTCCTCAGGAATATTCAAGGTACTAAAAACGTAAGTGAATAAATGTGAGTGCACAGGAAGCTGGCAGACGACAAGAACAGGGATGGGCAATACACAGTAGTTTAGTGATGTACATTTCAAGAGGGCTGGGGTTTTGATGGAATAGAGAAGAAATGGCCATACAAAGAGGTAAACGGGTTGGGGGAGAAAAAAACTAGCAATTGAGGGACTGCAGAGGAAGCACTGCTGTTAGGGATCAACCAGGCTTCCATTAGAACAGGAAGTTGGAAAAAACACATTCAAAGAGACAGACCCTGAATTCCAGAGTGCATGATGAAAGGGCTTGAAAGGAACTGCGAAATTAAACTCTGGCTGAAGCAGGCAGCTGGTAGTCTTGAAAAACTTCTGGAGGAAGGTGGATGATCAGTTTAAATTATATTGCAAAATATTTATATGAAAAGGTACAGAGACCATCTGTCAACATGTACTCCTGCAGCTCAAGACTGGCATCAGCCTCGCAGACTAGAAGCTAGTGAAGGCCTCCTCCAGGGTCCGCTATCTTAGCTTGCCTGGGCAAGAAAAGTGAACGTATTCCGATCTCTGGCAACCCTCCTAGAAGGTATTTACTCTTGAAGATCACCAAGTCTTTTAAGATGAAAAAGAAAGCCTATTTGAAGAAAAAATTTCAGATGCTATGACACAGTGGTAGGAAAATGTTTTGGTCAGAGGACAACACTTGCTCAGCAATATAGGAAGCATCAACAACTCTGCTCAGCAATAATAAATACTTAAAAAGTACCACCTGACAGGTACATAGGAAGCTGTTTGCCCATTTTCTTAAAGCAGTTTTGGCAGGGCCAGGAGACATTAGTCCTGGGAGTTTCCACATAGGTAATCAGCAGGTGAGGATGGCTACCATGACAAAAGTCATGAATATTAATTACAAACCCCTCGTAGAATTTTAAAAGGACACATGACAAGGGAAAAATGATGGAAGTGCCCTTACTGCTGCAGTTCTGTTTAGCCACTGTCACATGTGGGTGACCCTACTCTCGTGTCCACCCAGACTCTTGGGGAAGTGCCTACCCAAGGGTGACCAATGATACAAGAGTCCTACCCCCTGAACGCAGCAGATCTGTTCCAGAGCCTCCAAACCTTGCTTTGAATAACTATGCAAAGAGGGACTATTACATCACAAAATAATATGTAAGCCATTATCCTATCAAAATAGAATGAAACCAAACGATCTCTTTTCACCCAAATATACCCTTCACACCTTCCACTTCTTTCTAGTAACAGCAAGGAAGAAATATATAATCCTTAAAACTAAATTACAAGGTGCAGAGACAGGCCATAAATCTAACTCAGAGAAGACTGACAGCATCTTTCTTATGAAGCCATGATCAAATAACTGTCCAGATATAATCAACCACCTTTCACAGAAGTGGCTACTCAGGAGGATCCCAACTGGTCTCCCCCTCGCATAGAACCATCATGATGGACAGAGGCACTTTGGTATAATAAAGAAAGCATGGACTTGAAAGTCAGATGAGTTCACATTCTGGCTCCAACCACTTACTAGCCAGTCACCTAACCTCACTGAGAGTCAATTTTCTTGTACCAATGTTATGAGGATTGGATGGGATAGCAAATCCTCAGTAATCCCTGAAACAATAAATCACTATGTGCATAAGACAAATGGTGTTAGGCTTGAGCATTCACTGTATACAAAGAAAGAGGAATGGCTGCATTAAGAATGGGGAGATTCTAAGGGTTCCCAGACGGATTCTGATCTGTCTTAAAACTTTAAAATATTGGTTGTAAACAGATTAAGGCCTTCTCAGAGGGCTAGACAAAAAGAAAGGCTTGTCACACATTTACATGCATTATCTCATTTAATCCTCACAACAACCCTGTGAGGTAGGTCATTATTTCCATTTTACAGATAAATCTGTGGCTCAGAGCATTTGAAGGACTTGTCCAAAACTGACAAGCTAGGGACAGCAGATCTGGAACTAGAACTCATATGTCTCTGACCCAAAAGTCTGCACTTTCAGCTACGAAACTCCATGTAACACGTGAAGTCAGAGTCTTCTCGTTGTTTGAATTATGCTGTGTCTCTTTAAAGGCTTTGAAACTGCAATTGTTCCAATTTCATAAGGGGGCACTTTTTTCTGTAGACATATATTGAAAAGGTGGAGACTAGGTGGTTCTTTATTATCTGCGGATCCTTCTACAACTGTGGGAGAGGAGAATGTAGTAAAGCTTTGCCGTTTTCTTTTAACCTAACAGTGATTAAGAAAGTGGATTATATATTCTGTTGACAACTGTAAAGTCAATTTATCTCAAAACTGCAGAAGCCAACAACTAGTATTTATGATATAATACACAGGAAACAGGCTCTAAAAGGAAGTGACATGCTCAGGGTTCCCCTGCTACTAAGTGCCAGTATTAGGGTGCAATCCCAGGACTTTAGAGTCTATGTTCTATGCGCCTTTCATAACCCTGTTGAGTGAAAACGAACATGTACTCGTTGTATTTTAAAAATACAAAAGTAGTACATTCTCACTGTAGAAAAATATAAAAGTACTACATTCTCACTGTAGAAAATCTAAAAAGCATAGAAAAGTATAGAGAAGAAAATAGAAGTTACCTATAATCCTATTACCCAGAGATAATCACTGTTAACATTTTGGTTTGGTATTATTTCATTCCCATTTCTTTCCTTTGCATAAATGTTTTTTAAAAATTTGTATCGTATTCCATTGTTTTTCTCTTTATCTTCCATTTCATCTAAATCATTTCCCCCATGGCATTAAATATTCTTTAAAAATGTTTACAATGGGTGCCAAACCATCATATGGCTAGACCATCATTCACTTAAATCCTGTACAGTTGAAAATCTAATTTTCTTCCTCTGGTTATATATGATGCTGGCATGAATAGCCCTTCTGTTAATCTTTGTCTACTTCTGATTACTTTCCCTGTATGAATTCTTAGAGAATTAAGGTTGATGATACTGAAAAATTGCTTTTCCAGAAAGTAGCAGTTAGCCCCACTTCCAACAATATATGCCATTTATGACGTTTCTTTCTCCTCATTATGTTTTCTCTGGTGTTGAATAAGCTGTGAGCTATAACGATAGGCTTTCCCACACTCACTACATTTATAGGGTTTCTCCTTTGTGTGGGTTCTTAAATGTAGAATAACTTGAGAAGTCTGCCTGAAGGTTTTTCCACACTCGTTGCATTTATAGGGTTTCTCTCCAGTGTGCACTCTCTGATGATCAATAAGATTTCGATTAGAAGTAAAAGCTTTCCCACACTCATTACATTTGTAAGGTTTCTCTCTACGATGAAGTCGCTGATGTTCATTAAGGGTCTTCTTTAAGATAAAAGCTTTCCCACACTCATCACATTCATAAGGCTTCTCCCCAGTGTGAATTCTCTGATGGTCCATAATCTTTGTATTAGAAACACATGTTTTCCCACACTCCTTACATTTGTAAACTTTTTTTCCTTTGTGCATTCTCTGATGTTGAGTAAGGTTTGAACTACGGCTAAAGGCTTTCCCGCACTCGATACAAGTGTAGGGCTTCTCGCCAGTGTGAACTCTGTGATGTGAAATGAGACCAGAACTCCGACTAAATGCTTTCCCACACTCCTTACATTCATAAGTTTTCTCCCCACTGTGGATTCCCTGGTGCCGAATGAGGTGTGACTTACCGCTGAAAGATTTCCCACATTCGCTGCATGTGTAGGGCTTTAGTCCAGTGTGGATTCTCCGATGAACAACCAGGTTGGAGCTATGACTGAATGCTTTTCCACACTCCTTACACTTATAGGGTTTCTCTCCTGTGTGGATTCGTTCATGTACTGTGAGGTTTGCACTCTGAGTAAAGGCTTTCCCACACTCAGTACACACATACTGTCTCTTTTCAGCCTGACTTCTCTCATTTATTGTAGGGTCGTCTTTTTCAGATTCTTGGTCACTCACTTCTGTGAATGTTTTATTATCCTTAACTGTCTTCTGTTTGAAGTTTCTCGTCTTTCTCCTCATTTTCTCTTGCTTGAAGCATCCCAGTGGCCCCTTGAGTCTTCCCTTTCCCTTCAGAGGAGCTTTCTAAACACTGACTTCCTTGGCAACACCTCTGCAGAGTTCTCTTGAAAGTATGAGATTCAGATTTTTCGGGAATGATGTTTTGGAATCAATACTTCCTCAATCCCCATTTCACCATCTGACAGAAGAAAGAAAAGTTGCACATGTAACCTGCTGTCTATACTAGAGGAAAGAGAATTATCCAAGGATAACAAGATGTGGCAGAACACAAGGTCCCTCATGGAAAAGTAAGTGTTCAAAGGCAGGGGGACCTGATCAAAAAGATGAGCAAAATGAGGATAGACATAGAGGCCAATGGAAAGGCTTATGGAAAGCCAGGGGCTAATAACAGGAGCCCAACATGTCCAGCATCAGAATGAACGATGAGTAGTATAAAACCCATCCTGGTTTCTTCCTGTCTCATGCTCTACTCCCAGAATTGGAGCCATCTTAACTCCTAATCTGATCCCTAGAAAAAATGCACGGAAAGATCCTTCGTTCAGTAGCTTAAGTGACTAATCTTCAGATCAGTTTATCATTTAGTTCATGCTGACCTGTTTCCCCTAGTACCAGTGATATAGTAGCTGGAACAAAATAGGTGCTCAAAAATTGTTTTATAGAATAGTAACTCGGATTTTGTCTTAAGGTATGACTAAGATTTCATCTTTTGCTTTGGTCTAGGTACTACATCCCTCTTCTTAAACTTTGTTGTGATAGGGGTAACAAAATTCTTCCAATATTGGAGCGTAGTCACATCACAGCTTACTCTGTAGGGGCTGGTCTGTAGCTGGATCCAGCTGTATGTGCTAGTTCAGTCGTCTGCTTTTCACCAAGCAGTCTATTGGATGAACCTGAGAGGCTGAACTGGGAAACAGTGTTAATTAAAGCATGGCAGGGGAAACTCTAATAGGACCTTGCATGGTACAGTGGTAAAGTATCTAAAGATGGCAATAGGGTGAGAGCAGCGGGCAGCACAACCAAGAGGGGCCGATACATGAAACCAATGTCAGGGATGAGCAGGAATTTCCCAACTGGTTTGACGTAAAACTCTGGACATATAGATATCCCTAGCAGACCTCAACCTACAGGGGGTTGAGTCATAAAAGAAAACTGAAAGATGACTCCATGATACTAACACATGACTAATTTTCCTGTTACTATGTTCCTTTTCAGACTTGTCCATATTCATAATTATATAGTTGTAAATATACAGTAGATACAATTTTGCATCCTACTTCTTCTACTTAATTTTTATAAGTATTTTTCCAGATTGCTATTAACTCTTCATATGATAATTTTCTGACTGCATAATTCACCACCAATTAAACTGCTTACAGTTTACCTACAATTTTGCTAGTGTCAGACATTTCTGTTGCTCCCTGAGTTTTAACCACTATTAATAACGCTATCATGATCACTCTATACATATAAAGTTTTCTTCTCATTGACATACATTCCTAGGATAAAAGTTCCACAAGTGAGTCATTGGGTCAGAAGGAATGATGTTGTTTTGTAGTACTACCTACTGTTTTTCAAAAAGTTTGACCAGTTTTCATTATCCCATAGCTTTCTGATAAACTGAGTCATGGTCTCTGAAGGAGGGACATATCCAATGGTGAGTGCACAAGGCCAGCAGGAAGAGAACTGTGGAGGTTAGAATTCACATCTCAGAAGGGTGGGTGCCACCGATATGATACACAGGCACATATACACAGACTCATGCCCAAGATATGGAGGGCAGGCAGAGAAAATGGTGGGGGAGGAAGGGTTCTTGGCAGGAGCCTGAGCACACTCACATCCAGCTGCTATTACCCTCCTAATCAAACAGGAGTTAGCAGGGGGAAGAAACTCAGTGAGAAGCCAGGGGAACTGCAGAGCAGAGTAGGACAGCAAGTGAAGCCACCTCCAGAGTTCTGAGAAAGTTGACGGTTCTTTCTCAGCTTCTTTTCCATTTTTAATCTTCTCTGAAACTTTCTTTTCTTCATACATTTCTTAAACTAGTTATTATTGAACACTCTACCCTGTACATATCTCTGTCCTGGGTCTCACGCAGGGAAATTTTTAAAAAGCATTGTTGCAGAAAAATGAAACCATTTGTGGTATGAATGAATGGATGGATGACTAGGTAGATAAGTTTATGGATTTGCTGTTATGAAAGCGTCCCATTTTGCTGGCAAATTGTCCTCTGCTAACTTGTGTTATTGTTTAATTCTTCTTCTTTCTACAGTATTACTTATGAAAACTCAGGAAATGACTTTAGAGGAACAGATTCCCATAATTACTAGAACAAAGTATGTTAGAGATTCAGAATGAGACAGTGCCCTGAAGCCAGCCCCCGGAGGTCTCATTTCTAGGCATGGCTGATCCAATGCTCCCCAGTTAGCTAGTGCAGTACTATTATATCCTTAAAGGCTGTTATGGAATGATTAGTCTTGCAGCCTTCCAAAAAGAGATGTTCAGGAAGAACATTAATAACCAGGTATTTACATGACTCCGTCTGTCACAAGCAATAAATACCATTATTGAATGCAAAAAAAAAAAAGTTCTGTTACACACTGTGTCCCTCCAAAATTCATATGTTGAACCCCAAGCCCCCAATGTGACTATATTTGGAGATGTGAGTTCTAAGCGGGTAATTAAGGCTAAATGAGGTTATAAGGGTGGGCCCTGACCCAGTAGGATTAGTGTGTCCATATAGGAAGACATACCAGAGAGCTAACTTTCAACTTGCACTACTGCCCCCTTCCCACCAAATACACAAACCAAGGAAAGCCATGTGAGCACACAGCAAGAAGGTGGCTATCTACAAGCTAGGAATAGAGACCTCATCAGAAACTGAATCAGCCAGTCACCCTGATCTTGGACTTCTAGTCTCCATAACTGTGAGAAAATAAATGTCTGTTGTTTAAGCCACCCAGTCTGTGGAATTTTGCTATGGAGGCCCAAGGAAACTAATATAAACGTGAAATATCATACCTACTTTTAAGGAACTTACAATGGAGTGATGACAATACACTAAGAGAGTAAATTACAAATTTACAAAGTACCCAATCAGGGGATGAAGGGGGCTAGGAGACGGAGTGAGTATTGGGGCTTGAGACGCTTGTGGAAAGGTGCTTTAAAATGGCAGAACTTTGGCTGAACCTGAGGATAAGCAAGAACTGTTTTCTCAAAAGGATGTTAGCACAGGGTTGATGTACTCAGAAATAAGTGGGAGGTTAAACTATCACATAGCTTTATGAGGGCAGGGATTTTTGTCCATTTTGTTCATTATTGTATTCCTAGCAAAGTTCCAGGCACATACCAAGCACACAAAAAAATTTTTTTTGTTGTTTCATGAACAAATGAGGAAATGAAACAATTGAGTTGTGTGAAGTGATACCAGTCAGAACACTGAAATCACGGGGCAAAAAATATGGATATAATCTGCTGGTCAACTGGAAACAAGTTCTAAATGGAAGAGTGAAATCTACCTTTAATTTCCTCTCTGTTTTCTATATTCGTTTTTGGTTTTTTTGGCTGTGCCATGGCGCAGCTTGCAGAATCCTAGTTCCCTGACCAGGGATCTTACCTGTGTCCCCTGCAGTGGAAGCTCGGAGCCCTAACCACTGGATCACGAGGGAATTCCCTCTATTTTCCATATTCTTTTTTCTACCTTGCTATTCTATTTTCTTGTTACTTTCCTTCTCATTCTCACTTGTCAAGAACAAAGTTTTTCAAGCATTACCATTCATTTCCCCTAGTCCCAGACTTCCCTCCACCCCTAGAACATTCATGTTTCTCTGGGCTTCATGAAGTGGAAAACAGGAAGGAGGAAGCTGGGGTATCCCATGAGGAGTAAACTGAGGAAAATAAAAAGAAAGAATCCAAGAGCTGTCACCTAGGAGTAGGGTGATCGTATACCCTGGTTTTCCCAGAATAGTCCTGGTTTATACCTGCTATTCCAGCATCATTATTCTTTATTTTTTTATTAAAAATTTTTTTTTCCAGCATCATTATTAATAGTGCCCCCCCCCCCAAAAAAAATAGTGCCCCCCTTAATTCACAAAAGCATCCCAGTTTGGACAATAAATTTTGTATCACCCTACTCAAAAGTGAAATTAGGAAAAGAATGCTTTTGGAAGATTAGCCCAGATGGATTAGAGTTGAAAAAATGAATGGAGAAGGGAAATGAGTTGGGAGAGAAGTTTAGGAATGCAGTATGGGTGACCATTAGAGGGCCTGCCACTTTCTAGGTGCTGAATGTTTGCTGAATGAATAAACAAATGTATGAGATACTGAGACCCTAGTCCAGAATAACAACAGGATAGAAAACAAGTCCAGCTATTTCCAGGAAAGCATATGCATATATTATAGACTGGATATAGAGGATGACTAAAGGAAAGAATTCTAAGCCATCAGATCCAGGTCTAAATATTGAGAATGGTACTATCACTAAGAAAGATGGGGATGTGGGAAAACACTTTAGAAAAGAGGAGGAAGAATATGTCAGGAATACTAATTTGAGAATAAGACATAGGGGACAGATGAAGTCATGAAAATGTATAAGCTTGCTGAAATAGAGATTTTGGTTAAAGGCAGGCAGAGAGAAAGAGAAATGCACAAGGACGTGCTGCAAGTATGCTCAGGGTGGTTCTGGGGGACCTGAGGAGGAAGCAAGACTTATCAGGAGAGCAGGTAGGGATAGTTTGAAGAGAGTTTGATCAAAAGGAAACCTAACTATTTGCCCTCTGCCCAAATGGATGGGAAATTCCCTCAGAAATTCTGGAAGAATTCCCAGGCAGTAGGGAGGTGGGGTCTTAGCTAAAAACATAGGAGGAGGGACAGATGACGCCATAAGGATAGCAAGTCACTAGGGGTATCCAGGCAACTGGGCACAAAATTACAATCTCAGACAACCAGTAAATGGAAGAGGACTAATGAGGCCCCACAGGTCTCTGACCCACAAATCCCTGAGACTGATGGATGAATGTCCTGATCTCAGGAGCACCATTCATTTCAGGCTGTGAGGAACGCACAAAGGGCAGAGTTCTATTCTGAGAGAGAGAGAGAGAGACAGAGGTTTTACCTAGAGACGTTGTATTCCTTTAATTCACCAGCATCACCAGCCTTTCAGGTCCCTCTAGGCAGTGGTCACATGGTCTTTGGTTACTGTTTAGCTGCAGTGGAGTGATGAATAAGAGGCAATACCTGAAAATAAATTCCAGAGAAACAGATGAGTGAAGTGTAAAAATTTAAAGCAAAAAAAAAAGAACTATTAGAAATTATCTTGATCTCAGGGAAAGGCCTAGGCCTGAAGCATAAAACAAAAGCTGACACCATAACAGAAAAGCTGATAGATTTGACCATATAAAAATTTCTTCACTTAAAAAAATTAGGGCTTCCCTGGTGGCGCAGTGGTTGAGAGTCCACCTGACGATGCAGGGGACACGGGTTTGTGCCCCGGTCCGGGAAGATCCCACATGCCACGGAGCGGCTGGGCCCATGAGCCATGGCTGCTAAGCCTGTGCGTCTGGAGCCTGTGCTCTGCAACGGGAGAGGCCACAACGGTCAGAGGCCCGTGTACCGCAAAAAAAAAAAAAAAAAAAATTAAAAATCTGTAATATAAAATAGAGTTGCCTTATAGCCTAATTCCTTCTGTGTATGTCTGTGTCCCTCCTCACATGTATACTTTAAGCTCTAAGCCCCCAGAGAACAGGGCCCATGATATTTGTATGTGGATCCCACACAGTGCCTGGATAGGGCTCAATAAATGTTTGATTTGAAACGTTAAGTAAGTTCAGGATTCTATCTAATTCTATTTGGGTGTAGAGATGGTGAGAAGTGCACCCTCCACACATGACCACCCTCATCCCTCCTCTCCACCTGTTTATCTCTTTGGTGCTTCATATTGTCGAAACACCATGACAATACTTACATTCTTGGCAGTTCTGTCTCAATGGGGCCATCCAAGGGCTTAAATTCCCTAAGAGACTGACCTAGTCTAACTGCTCAGAGATTCTCAGAATGTCAGAGTTGGGAGGAAACTCCTAGATCACCTCGTCTCATATTAAAATTTTGAGCTGGGGAAACTGGAACTTAGAGGAGAGCTGGGACTCAAGCCAAAGTCTCCTGACACCCAAAATTGAGTTCCACTACATCACCCTTCCTCACCAAAACTCTACTCCTCAGGGTCCAGAGGTCCTCCTCCCACTTCTCTGTTTCTCTCGAGAAATGCTCCCTTTCAGACCTGGTTCCCATACTCTCTAGGAGGCAGGATTCCCATCCCCAGACTAACTAATTTCACAATAAAGATCTCACCTGCCAAAGAGAAGGGAATGGCTCACTTTCACGCCTGTGCACAGTAGCCTCACTCCAAAGGATCTGCCCAGTACAGATCTTGCCTCATCTCTTCCTTTGGTTTGGTGAAAAAGTTCCTAGAGGGGTCTTGGATCATTGTAAACACAAAGAAACGACTTGAGTTCTCTGAGAGCTCAACTGCAAGTGGACACTCAGGGCAATGTCCCATCCCTGGGTCACTTCCCTTCCTATTGAACTGAGAGCAATAAGGATAATCATTCCCATTTTAAAGATGAGGAAATGAAGCTCCCAGAGATGGAATGACTTGCTGAAGGTTGTGTGGGTTGTAAGAGATAAGCCTTCTGCGTCGGAAGGAAATCCTCATTCCATCACACCACGGTCGCTCCTTTTCACCTGTTCTGTTGATATCTAAGTCTCCACATTCTCCTCTAATTGAAAAATGCATTCCAAGTGAGAAGTTCTCTGCAATCCAGCTTTCCAACAAAAGTTTGCAGAAAAGGGATGAGGGAAACTCTGCTGAGTCAAATGTCTTTAAAGACAGGAAGAAATAAGGCTTTACAGGGATGCTAGGAGAATTTTTTTGTGATTACCCATCTCTCAGGATCACTAGGCCTCAAAATCGGTTTTGTGTTTCCCCCTTCAGATTCCCAGACCCCACGTCTAACCCTTCAAGCTTGTTCCATTTCTTCCCTACCAGAATATAGCTCTGCCTTGTACACAACTGTAATCCCTGGATCTAATACACTATAAGTGGTGCTAAGTATTTGTTGAATGAATGAATGAGTAACCTTCGGCAAGACTCTGCCCTCCTCTCTGGGTCGGCTTCCTCACTGAGAACACAGCAGGGATTGGATTAGTGCTCTGAGCCAAATACTTAGGTGTTGCGGAGCCCTTCGAGAGACTGGGCGGGACGTGGACCGCTTTTACCAGGGAGGCCCCATGGCTAGCAACAAGGATGATACAGTTCTGTCACCACTGTCAGCTGGTCCGAGTGAGCAGCTACGCGGAGGAGACGAGACCCAAGACAAAGGAGCAGCGCAAAACAAGGGGAGCGGGGCCCACAACGACCCCTTGACCTGCCGCGCCCCCGTCTCCGCAGCGGGCAGCGGTGAAGGAGGCCTGGCCCCCGGCCTATATGCCCCACCCGCTCCCAGAACCGGCCCGAAGCCCCACACCAAGCTGCCACATACCCCGCACCGAAAGCGCCCGACCCATATCTTGGAACAAAGCGGAGAAGGAACTACGTCACCGACTGCCCACTAACTCCCACCCTAACCCTCTGGTCCTTCTAGGCAACGGGAGGTTTCTGCATCTCTGTGCCCCCTTCACGAGCCCGCAGGTCAGGGGACGCTCTGGCCCCGCCTCCCGCCCAGTTTTACCCTACCATTGGCTGAGAGGGCGAAAGGGCGAGGAGAGTTCAGCCAATAGGCGGAGAGACCCTGGACGGGGTGGAGCCTGGGGAAAGGACTTGGTTAGGGCGGGAAGAGGGACCAATCAACTGGGCGGCCAGACTACCCTCCTCGAACTGAAACTCTCTGAAGTCACACCTCCAGCTCTGGCTGCTGAGTGGAAAAGTCATCCTTTTCACACATCCTTCACCTTTCAGCCTCAAAGTCAGGATCGGCTACCATTTATCGGCAGCATATATACGTGTCGAGTGCCTGCTATGTCATTGTTCTAGGCTCTCCAGATACAGTAGTGAAGACAATGAATTTACTGCCCCATGAAGCTTACCTTCAAGTCAGGGAGACAATGGATAAACAAATACCTTAGAATGTAGTAGTGCCTAAGGGGAGAGAGAGAGGGCGAGAGGAAGAGATGGAGGTAGAGAGAGAGAGAGAGAAGGGGGTAGGTGGTGGGGGGGCTATTTTATAGATGACAGGGAAGGCAGAGACAGGAAGTGAGCAATTTAGGCATGTGGGTAGCTGGTGGAGTATTCCTGTTAGATGGAACATCAGGAAGCAAAGGCCTTAAACCAGAAGGAAGGGGGCGCACGTTTTGGTGCATAAGGGATTTGGATATGTCCCAAATAACACTGGAGGGTTTTGGGACTGAGAAGTGACATGATCTTACCTTTTTTTTTTTCCTGCCACATGTTCAAAGGTTTATTAGCTATCAGATATGAATGGAGCCAAGAAACCTGTTTTTCTATAAATTCTAATTTCTTGCTTTCAGTCCTTAGTCATTTTGACACAAACCTTGCATAAAAGTTTCACTCCATGACATGACGTTTTAAAAATTAGCTCTGGCTGCTCTGCTGAGAACAGTCTGAAGGTGGGCAAGAGTAGAAGTAGAGCGATTAAGAAGCTACTGCACTATTCCAGATGAGAAATGATGGTGGCTTGGACTAGCTTAGAGGTGATTTAGGTGATGAGAAATGGTCTACATATATTTTGAAGGCATGTCCAGCATGATTTGCTAATGAATTGGGTGTTGATTAAGGATGACTCCATGGTTATTGATCTGAGCAACTAAAATAAGACTGTCTTTTGGAAATAGAGTAGACTGAAAGAGGAACAGGTTTAGGGAGAAGGATCAATAGTTTTAAAATTAAGTTAAAGATGCCAATTAGACATCCAAGAGTAAATGTCAAACAGGCAATTGGGATAGGGGTCAGGAGTTCAGTGAAGAAATCACAACTAGAGATGTAAATTTAGGTGTCGCTATATAGGGCAGGATGGGACAATGTAGGGAGTGACTGTAGGTAAAGAAGTCATCTGAACAATGAGCTTTGAACCTCATTAATCAGTAGATGTGTATTGAATACTTGAAGCATACCAGGAGCATTCTTATCCATCAATTCTTATAGGTGGCACAACATTTTCTAAAGAAGATTGAGGCACAGAGATTCAGAGAAATGATAAGACTTGCACAGGTTCATACCCCCAGTTGATGCTGGAAGTAGAATCAGGAGCACAACACTATTGCCACTACATCAGGAAACACGTAAGAAGAATATTCACGTACATTATGACCGTAATGATCAACTTGGTCTTGCTTTTCACCTATTCTTTTATTTGGGGGAGGAGTTATTAATTCTGATTAAAACTCTTAACTCCACCTCTGGTCCCAGGGGGTAACAATATTTCATTAATATTCCAGCCCCAGCTGGTCTCTAATTTTAGAGAGCATAATGAGGACACATGTTAAAAACACAAATTCCAGGCCATCCTATCCAACTTGTTGCCTTTATCCACAAGGATATTTATTTTTTCTGACAAAACCTATTCATTCAGTCCAGAATGATGTCACTGTTCAGAATCAGAGTAGTAGTGGGGTTCATAATTGCCTAAATATTCAGCAATTTCAATCTTTATCATGACATCTGTCAACCAAAGAAATTACAACTCATTTTTGGGTAAATGAAATCAATATCCACTTATTCAGGTCTTACTTTATTGGTCAAAATGGTGATAACACAATGCTTCCCTCCAGTAATTCACAGTCTCTTTGAGGATATGACTCTCTGGCTTTAAGAAAAGATCAGGGGGGAGTTTCCTGGTGGCGCAGTGGTTAAGAATCTGTCTGCCAATGCTGGGGACACAGGTTCGAGCCCTGGTCCAGGAAGATCTCACGTGCTGCAGAGCAACTAAGCCCATGTGCCACAACTACTGAGCCTGCGCTCTAGAGCCCGTGAGCCACAACTACTAAGCATGCATGCCACAACTACCGAAGCCCATGCACCTAGAGCCTGTGCTCTGCAACAAAAGAAGCCACCACAATGAGAAGCTTGCGTACCGCAATTAAGAGTAGCCCCTGCTCGCCGCAACTAGAGGAAGCCTGTGCGCAGCAACGAAGACCCAATGCAGCCATAAATAAATAAATAATAAATTCATTTAAAAAATAAAGGAAGAAAAATCAGGGACTTCTCTGGTGGTCCAGTGGTTAAGAATCTGCCTTCCAATGCAGGTGACTTGGGTTCAATCCCTGGTCAGGGAACCAAGATCTCACATGCTGCGAGGCACCTAAGCCAGTGCGCCGCAACTACTGAGCTCGCAGGCCACAACTAGAGAGAAGCCCGTGCACCACAGCAGAAGATCCCACATGCCGCAAGAAAGATCCCACGTGTGGCAACCAAGACCTGATGCAGCCAAAAATAAAACAAATAAATAAATAATTTTTTTTAAAAGATCAAAGGATACTTCAAAAGTATAAAGGTGAATAGGACATTACTGCCATACACACACACACACACACACACACACACACACACACACACACACACACACAGGGCTTTCATGGGCATTAAATAATTTAAGCCTCAGAGTAATTTTATGGCTTAATGCTGTCCTTATTTTTATCTATTTTTACTTTTAGTTTTTTTGTCCACGCCATGCAGCTTGTGGGATCTTGGTTCCCTGACCAGGGATTGAACCTGGGCCCTCAGCAGTGAGAGTGTGGAGTCCTAGCCACTGGACCGCCAGGGAATTCCAATGCTATCCTTATTTTTATTTATTTATTTATTATTTTTTTTGTGTGTGGTACGCGGGCCTCTCACTGTTGTGGCTTCTCCCGCTGCGGAGCACAGGCTCTGGACGCACAGGCTCAGCGGCCATGGCCCACGGGCCCAGCCGCTCTGCGGCATGTGGGATCCTCCCGGACCGGGGCACGAACCCGTGTCCCCTGCATCGGCAGGCGGACTCCCAACAACTGCGCCACCAGGGAAGCCCCTATCCTTATTTTTAGATAAGGAAACTAAAACCTGGATATGTCAAATGATTTGCTTATGGTTGCACAGCTAGTAGTGGACAATTTGAAACTTGGACTGGGTTTTCTGACTGTAGATCCTGTTTTCTTTTATCTACTGCCACACTGCCTCAAACTATAGATTGCATTTTCTTCTAAAAGGTGTTGAGTTATATAACAAGCCATCCAAATCCCTTTTTACCTTTTTCAAACTTTATTTTGAAAGTTTCAAACATGCACATACCCTCTAGCTAGATTCAACAACTGTTATTTTGCCATATTCGCTTTTTCTCTGCACACACACGTACACATTTTATTTGTTGTTATTGTTAGTCATTTGAAAATATGTTGAAGAGATCATGAGCCTCCAACCCTAAACACTGCAGCATGCATCTCCTAAGAATAAGGACATTCTTCTACAGAAGCAAAATATAACTGTCAGATTTAAGAAATCTAAACAATTGTATATTATCATCAAATGGGCCTAGTATTAAATATTACATCCACTCCATATTTAGTGTCTCCATTTATCCCCAAATATCTGCTACAGCTTTTTAAAAAAATTCAAAGTTCACTCATTGCATTTGGTGGTTGTGTTTCTGAAGAGTCTCTCTTAATCTAGAACAGTTGGCCAACAGTTTTCATTTCACTGACTTTTCAAAGAGTCTAGGTCAACTGTCTTATATAGTGTCTCACATTGTACAAATCAAAAATCAGTGAATTGGACTTATTTTCTCATCATATCCCCCTATATTTCCTGTAAATTGGAAGGTAGGAAAAGAGGCCTGATTAGATTCAAGTTAAATCTTTGCTTCACTGGTGGTGTTAGAACTTATGCATTACATGGCATCCTTAATTTCTTTTTCTTTTTCTTCTCGTTTTGTATTTTGTGTGTACATTAAATTTCCCCATAATAAAAAGTAAAAACAAAACATTAAGGCTGGTGGAGGGGGGAATTAGAGGGAGGGATAGGTAAAAGTTAGGGAATCTCTTTTTGAGGTGATGAAAATGTTCTAAAACTGCCTGTGGGGATGGTTGCACATGCATGTGAATATACCAAAAATCATTGAACTGTACATTTTACAAGGATGAAGTATATGGTATGTGAATTATATTTCAATAAAAACGTTAAAAACAAAAGTCAGGAACTCACCTCAGAGAACCATTCGTGTGCCTGCCATAGTGCCGAAATGTCCAGGTTTCAATAGAGAGTAAAATACAGATTGAGGAGCCATTTGGAAGACAACCCAGGAGGCAGTGGTCACAGTGTTCAACCTAGGGGGAAATGTGTTCACTTAAGAATAAGGCCAACTCCTCACATTAGCAGGTCAATCCAGACTTGCCCTTCCGTTAAACTGATATCATGGGCTACGTTGTGTTCCTCGCAAATTCGTATGTTGAAGTCCTAAATCTCAGGACCTCACAATGTGATTAAATTTAGGGATAGAGCCTTTAGAGTGGTAATAAAGGGTAAATGAGATCATTAGGGCGCATCCTAATTCAATACCACTGTATAAGAAAAGGAAATTAGGACATAAACTAACAGAGGGAAGACCATGTAAAGATAGAAGGAGAAGATGCCCATCTACAAGCCCAGGAGAGAGGTTGCAGAAGAAATCAACCCCACTGACACCTTGATCTCAAACTTTCAGCTCCAAAACTGTGAGAAAATACATTTCTGTTGGTTAAGCTACCCAGTCTGTGGAACTTCGTTATGGCAGCCCAAGCAGATTAGTACACCCAACTTCCTTGAGAAGCAACATACTTCCTTGAGAAGCAACCAACTCATGATTCCCCCAAGAAGAGGAAAAGGGGTGTTCGAGAACCTGGAGATGCAGAGCAGGTGGCATGTCAGAAGATGGCTTTACCCTTGATATTAATTATGGGCCAAGACATTATAGCTTCTTGTTTGGGGGAGGGCAGGTAGAGCACAGCTTTAGCTCTGCCCCAATGCAAGATATTCCTGACTCTTATTCGAGCATATTGCTCTGGGCAAATCAGAGGCCCCCAACCAGATGTGCAACTTCTTTGGTTCTTGCAGAATTTGGGGAATTGCCCAGCTGTTCCTGATTATACAGTTCGAACATCCCACATATCCACTCTCAGTGGAAACCTCAGGGAGCCCCTGAGAAGAGGTGAATTGTCTAGAGTTATTCTAATGGTTCTCTTTTGAAAGTCTTTTACATAACTCACTATCTCGTTGTTTCAGTGCTGCTCATTGGGACAGATGTTGACAATGGATAGTGTGGTAAGTGCACAGCTTAGCCTGGAGAATACAGTTGCCAGTGGCTTTTATTTTAGCACCATAACAGCTGCCATGACCACCTTCTTCATAAATGGCCCCTTAGTAGGCTGCACATACCTCAAATCCTAAGGCCACCAGTAATGTGGCTCCCAGTGAGAGCTTGAGTGTCATCGATTTTTGCTCATTGTTGAGGCAGCCTGACTATAAGTTTCACTAGTGGCCTTTTTCTGAAATCAGGTCATGCTGACTTGCCAGGGTCCCTACAGGTATGGTGTAATTGCATCATTCTGTTCCCTCCTTCCCTGGGGAGCAACACAGACGATCTCAGAGAGGGGATATAGCATTTTTCAATCTCACCCAAATGGAAATCAGAGTATAATGTATACAACCTGGTGGATGAGCATGTACCTATGCACCCCGTGGCCCTGAACATGCAGCCGTTGTTACCACTCCTCATTTAATCTTAGAGGAATATACATTGTCCTGTGATTACTCTGTCCTTTCATCTCATTGTACTCAAATCTTGGGTGACTGTTGGCCCTGTCTCTTTCCATCCACAATCCATATGGCACCAGCTTGGGAAACTTAACATCTTGTAAATGCATCATCCATACACAAGACAATGCAACTGGAAGGGACTTGGGGGAGAAGCCTGTTAGATATCATAAAATGCCATCTGTACATACATCTCTAGAAACGTTTAAGTCATTGGACTGCGCCATGTAGGGTGGAAAAACATTATGCTTTCAGTCAGCTGCAAATTCCTAACCAAGAGTCACAGATCAGAAAAGGGGGTGAGGGCTTCCCTGGTGGCACAGTGGTTGAGAGTCTGCCTGCCGATGCAGGGGATACGGGTTCGTGCCCCGGTCCGGGAAGATCCCACATGCCGCGGAGTGGCTGGGCCCGTGAGCCATGGCCGCTGAGCCTGCGCGTCCAGAGCCTGTGCTCCGCAACGGGAGAGGCCACAACAGTGAGAGGCCCGCGTACTGCAAAAAAAAAGAAAAAGAAAAGGGGGTGGAACACCAAATATTTCTCTCAAACTGTGTTTTCACGCAGGGTATTCACAGGTCTTGAAAGGGAAAGCACACCCATCCTACAGGGCATCCATCTGGGCAAAGTACAGGCCGTTGGTCCTGTGCATATATTAGTGGGAGGACTGTTGTGTTTCAGTAAGGAATCAGTCTACAATGTCATATCCTGGGTCAAATACCTGTACTACAAGGTACTTGGAGCCAGCTGACATCATAACACCTTCTCATTATCCCCTTTGGGCAAGAGTTTTACAAGGCCCCATCAGGCTAGAACACAACCTAATGTTAGGGGGGATAGGGGGTTTGTTTTTAATTTTCTATAGAGCAAAAACCACCCTGTGGGTATTCACAATTTGTCCCTAACACCTAGAGCATCCTTTGTAACACTCCAAGAGGTCGACAACTTCACAGAAATGTCTTGCAGCATGGGATAGTACTCATCAACTTGTCGGCACCCAAAATCTCTGGACCTTTCCTCCTGGTCTTAGAAGCTGAATTACCAGGGTTTGGGATGCAGAATATAGCTGTGGAATATTTTCTTTGTGTGTAAGAGGTAAGAGGGTAAGTGTCCAGCTCCTAACACGTTTACCACCATATTTGGTCACCTGAACTATCTCCTGGGTATAAATTTTGTCTGATTTTTTTTTTTTTTAATTTTTGGCTGTGCCGCGCGTCATACAGGATCTTAGTTCCCGGATCAGTGATTGAACCCGTGCCCCCCTGCAATGGAAGCGGGGAGTCCTAACCACTGGAGCGCCAGAGAAGTCCCAAACTTTGATTTTTAAAAATAAATTGGGAGCCCCGCAGCGCGGAGGGCGAAGAGGCCTGCGCCAGAGGTCGGCGATGCGGCGCGAGAGGCGGCGCGGGAGCGCGGCATCGAGGCCGCGCTTCGCTCCATGATCCACTGGGTGAGGCTACGCCGCGACAGCGCGGCCGACTTCTGGCGCTGTGAGGACCTGTGCCCGCTGCAAGACTTGGTGCCTTTGCTCGCGGTGCGCGCCTCCCTGCGGGAGGGCCTTCTGGACTTCAACGCCGACCGCCTCCGCGTGGTCGACTGGGCGCCGCCCCTGAGCACCCTCTGCCCCTGATCTGTATCCAGAGCTTCTTCCAGCCACGGCTGGGCGAGACAGTATCAGACTACCGGAAGGCATGAAGAAACCTAGGCTGAGAGTCTTCGTTACAGGAGAACTGATCTTGACTGTATGGCTGGTTTGAGGCACATCACTCTGAACTGCAACACGCTCATTGGTGACTTGGGTGCAAGTGCTTTTGGAGAATCTCTTAGTGAGGATTTGTGGCTTGGAGCACTTGACCTGCAGCAGTGTGGCCTCACCAATGAAGGAGCAAAGGCTTTACGAAAGGCCCTTGAAACCGGTAGAACTCTGCTCGTTCTGTATATAAGAAAAAATACACTTGTTAATCATTCTGTGGTGAAAGCAGTTATCGAAAAAGGTCTCCAGAATGGAAGGAGTGCCAAGTCAGAGTACCAGTGGATAACTTCTCCATCGGTGAAGGAACCATCCAAAGCTGCTAGACAGAAAAAGAGAACTATAATTTTGGGAAGTGGTCAAAAAGGAAAAGCTACTATTAGAATTGATGTCCACTGGAGCCCCCAATAGAAGCAAGATGAATATTCCATTCCGCATTGGCAACACCAAAGGAGATGATGCTTTAGAAAAAAGATTTCTTGACAAAGCTCTTGAACTCAATATGATCTCCCTGAAAGGGCATAGGTGACATTTTTGTCACCCCAAAAGGAAACTCTGTACCCATTGAGAAGCTACTACTTCGCTCTCTCTACCAGGCCCTGGAGACCACCAATCTGCTTTGTTTCTCTATGGATTGACTTATTCTGGATATTTCAGATAAATGGAATCATACAATGTGTGACCTTTGTGTCTGGCATCTTTCACTTAGCGTGATGTTTGTGAGAGTCATCCACACTGTAATATGTATTAGTATTTCATTCCTTAAAAAAATGTTTTTGGCCGTGTAATTGTTTGATATTTAATTGCTCCATTCCTTTTTACGACTGAATTACTATTCCACTGTAGGTATATACCACAATTTGTTTATTCACTCATCCATTGCTGGACATTTGGGTTATTTGCATAATTTTTCTATTGTGAATAGTGCTGCTATAAACGTGTGTACGTAGGTTTGTTTGAGTGTTTGTTTTCAATGATTAAGGAGTGGAATTGCTGATTCATACGGTAATTCTGTTTATCCCAAAAAACACACCTCAAGAAACTTCCTGAAAGTCTGTCCTTGTCTCAGAATCAGCTTTTCAGGGAACATGACCTGCAACAGTATGGACAGTGTCCCATGAGAGCTTATTTGTGATGCCTGGGGGTCTGGAGTTGGGAAGGGCTTCCCTTAGGAAGTGGCAGCTAAACTGAGAGCAAATTCAATGTTTTTTCCTTCCTTCCTTCCCTCCTTCCTTCCTTCCTTCCTTTCTTTCCTCCTTCTTTCCTTCAGAGGGATGACATAGGTGTTTTACACAGTATGTCCTTTTAAAACTTTTGCATTTTAACCCTGAACTTATTCATAAGACAAATAAATGATTATTTTAAGCAGGGTATTAGGGCTCAAATTATTAATATCATAGAACCATTGTAGTGACAACTTGAATTGGAAACAATTTATTAGGAAAAAATATGGAAGCTTTTTTTATAACAATTTTGATTTTTAAAAGTTGAGAAATAAAAAAAATTGGGAGCTCTATCACACCGCTTACTGTAATTCTTTACTTGCATTGTGGACTCATGAATGGAGCAGAAGCCATGTGCTATAACTAAAAGCTTTTCTACACTTATTCCAGGAATAATATTTTTCAAAACTGTGTACAAAATAATAGAAACTCTGGATGAATGATTTCTTGCCCTCTAAACTCCAAAACAGATTATAACCCAGGTGGGTTTTGTTACGTCAAACAAGAAATAAACTATAACCAAGGCTTTCCCACACACAAATAAGTAGACTTCCTTGTAAGCATAAAGTCTCTGGTGGATGTTTCACACAACTGAATGTTTTCTCACACTTATCTCAGGAATAGTTTCTTTTCTCAGTTTGGAGTTGCTGAGGTAAAATAAAGTCTGAGTTGTGACTGAAGGTTTTTCCACATTCAGTTCTTTTAAAACAAAGCTATTCGCAACAGGTAGAGCACATGGAAGGAGCCTCTGCTGTACCCATAGTGTGAAGCCTGAGCGAAAAAGAAAAGAGGGCTCTGGGCAGAAGGTTTGCAACCAGATTAGCGAAATGTTGAGCTGCTCCTTTACTTCTTTACTGCTGCACAGCATATTAGTAATATACATTTATAACTCACCTTCTAGCTCCAAGTCTAAACAGACAATTTTAACAGCATGCAAATAGAATATAAAGCAATTCAAGGAAAACCCACTTTCCCTATCTTGGGGCAAATACTGTTGATTAGTGAAGAAAAAGACAGATGAAATATGAGGCTAATAAAAAGTCTCTGCAACTTGAGACAGTAAAAGGACATATGAAAAAAATATATTCAAGGGACCTCCCTGGTGGTCCAGTGCTTAAGACTTTGCCTTCTAATGCAGGGGCTGTGGGTTCAATCCCTGGTTGGGGAGCTAAGATCCCACATGCCTCTCAGCCAAAAAACCAAAAATCATAAAACTGAAGCAATATTGTAACAGATTCAATAAAGACTTTAAAAATGGTCCACACCAAAAATACCCCACAACTTAAAAAACCCAAAAAACTTGACAATCATGAAAGGAAAACTGAAAGGAAACCAAAATGTAAAACGTTATGGATGGGGCTTCCCTGGTGGCACAGTAGTTGGGAGTCCGCCTGCCGGTGCAGGGGACACAGGTTCAAGCCCTGGTCCAGGAAGATCCCACATGCGGCTGAGCAACTAAGCCCATGCGCCACAACTACTGAGCCTGCGCTCTAGAGCCCACGAGCCACAACTACTGAAGCCTGCAGGCCTACAGCCCGTACTCTGCAACGAGAAGCCACTGCAGTGAAAGGCCTGCGCACTGCAGCAAGGAGTGGCCCCCGCTCGCTGCAACTACAGAAAGCCTGCGCACAGCAAGGAAGACCCAATGCAGCTTAAAAAATAAATAACTAAATAAAATCTATAAAAAAAATTGTGGATGAAACACAGCTCTAACTACACATACAAAAGAGAGTAAAAGAACTTTACAGAATACTAGGTGCAGCTTTATGCCACTCTTTGACAGTCCAGTAGAAAGGATGATTTCCAGATACAGATCACCAAAATTTACACAGAGGTAGAAACTTAAAGAGGGCAATAGGGCTTCCCTGGTGGTGCAGTGGTTGAGAATCCGCCTGCCGATGCAGGGGACACGGGTTCGTGCCCCGGTCCGGAAAGATCCCACATGCCGCGGAGCGGCTGGGCCCGTGAGCCACGGCCGCTGAGCCTGCGCGTCCAGAGCCTGTGCTCCGCAATGGGAGAGGCCACAACAGTGAGAGGCCCGCGTACCACAAAAAAAAAAAAAAAAAAAAAAGGGGGCAGTAATTGAAGAAATCAAAATATTGCTAAAGATTTATACTTCTCGGGGTAGTAAATTCAATTTAGTTCTGCACTTAAAACATCATGAACAAATGGATTTTATTCCAGGAGTGCAAGGAAATTTCAATTATCTAGAAGCTTGCTCCCCCTAAAATTACAAAAATAAAGGACATTATCCGTAAAATTAAATATTTTTTTTTTTAAAATGTGGTAGAACTTAAAAACCGTAACAAAAACTCAAAATACAAAACAATAATTTTTATAGGGTATAGTATGTGCCAAGCACTGTTTTAAGTGCCTTACACTTATGAACTAATTTAACTCTCACAGCCCTGAGGTAGCTCCATTTTATACATGGAAGAGCTAGACACAAGGTAACAAAATGACTTACTCAGAATCACACACATAAAGTAAGGAGTCAGGATTTGAACATAGAGTACCAGGCACAAAAATCTATTCTCTTAACTACTGTATTATACTGCTGCTTCTAAAAATAGGAATAGGGACTTCTCTGGCAGTCCAGTGGTTTAGACTCTGAGCTTCAGATGCAGGGGATGTGGGTTTGATCCTTGGTCAGGGAACTAAGATGTCGCATGCTGTGCGGAATGGCCAAAACAAACAAACAAAAAAATAGGAAAAGAAGGAAACTTCCTAAACTGAATAGAAAATTTATCAGAAACCAACAATGAAGTAACAATAGTGAGACTTCCAGGGGTACACGTAGAAGATATCAGTGAGGATTTTATATGAGATATCCTATGAAGAGATGTCACTATGATCTTTAGAAGCTTCTAGTCTGGTGGGGGATGGGGGGAGGGGAGATTGTGTCCAATTTAAGGATGATTCAATTACAGAGCTGTTTTCAAAAGGTATTTATTAAACAACTACCATATGAAAATTATTATCTATGTACTAAAAGAAATAGATACTATACCCAACCTCAAAGAGCCTATAAGTTGGTATGAACACATATGCATTAAATTGAGAATAATTTACAATGCAATTTAACAACAGTTGTACACATAGCACCAGCTAACTCAGAGCACTGAGGTACAACAAATAGCAGTTTAAGATGAATGAAGATGTACTTGAAGAAGAAAGTCTTTCAGAGATGAGTTGGATCTGGCAGGTTCTGAGGGACACAGATTAGCAAAAGAAAAGACAAAAGATTTTCTAGACAGGGAACATAAGTGATGAGGGACTATATTAGAGTAGAAGTTCAAAAAGTAGATAAGCAGAGGGTGTGGAGAAAAGGGAACACTCTTGCACTGCTGGTGGGAATGCTGGTACAGCCACTATGGAGAACAGTATGGAGGTTCCTTAAAAAACTACAAACAGAAGTACCATATGACACAGCAATCCCACTACTGGGCATATACCCTGAGAAAACCATAATTCAAAAAGAGTCATGTACCAAAATGTTCATTGCAGCTCTATTTACAATAGCCAGGACATGGAAGCAACCTAAGTGTCCATCATCGGATGAATGGTTAAAGATGATGTGGTACATATATACAATGGAATATTACTCAGCCATAAAAAGAAATGAAACTGAGTTATTTGTAGCGAGGTGGATGGACCTAGAGTCTGTCATACAGAGTGAAGTAAGTCAGAAGGAGAAAAACAAATACTGTATGCTAACACATATATATGGAACCTAAGGAAAAAAAAATGTCATGAAGAACCTAGGGGTAAGACAGGAATAAAGACACATAACTACTAGAGAATGGACTTGGGGATAGGAGGGGAAAGGGTAAGCTGTGACAAAGTGAGAGAGTGGTATGGACATATATACACTACCAAACGTAAAATAGATAGCTAGTGGGAAGCAGCCGCATAGCACAGGGAGATCAGTTTGGTGCTTTGTGACCACCTAGAGGGGTGGGATAGGGAGGGTGGGAGGGAGGGAGACGCAAGAAGGAAGAGATATGGGGACATATGTATATGTATAACTGATTCACTTTGTTATAAAGCAGAAACTAACACACTATTGTAAAGAAATTTTACTCCAATAAAGATGTTAAAAAAAAAAAAGTAGATAAAGAGGGCCACAGCCAAGAGAAGGAAACAATGAATCAGTACCTTGGAGAATGACTTTATATAAATGGTAAAATGGAGGAAGTGGAACAGAATAAGGAAATACCGCTGTCTTTGGGAAGTACACAGTCTGATTTTGGGACGCCTAAGTAAGAAATGAGATAGATTTTAAACAGATGAAAAAAAAAGAAAGAAGGAAAGAAATCTACAAGCACATGAAATGTGTAGTCCTTAGTGGGGAAGGACCATACTGTTACTCCCACTCTCCCACCTTTGTGACCACCAGAGTTTAGGGAATGATCCACTTTGATTAGTGGTTCCAAGAGGAGACCAGGGTGAGCATACTTCTTATATAGAAACCTTAACTCAGAGTTCCTTGCTGTCTTAGAGAATCATGTCTTAAAAAACAGACCGAGCCAGACCTGAGTGCTTTTCTCCTGTGTGAGTTCGCTGGTGGTGATTGAAAGTAGAACGCTGACTGAAGGCTTTCCCACACTCAATACACTCATAGGGTTTCTCTCCAGTGTGAACTCTCTGATGCACAATGAGCTGTGAGCTGTCACTAAAAGCCTTCTCACAATCTTTGCACTTATAGGGTTTCTCCCCAGTATGAGTTCTCTGATGTACCATAAGACTGGAGCTGTAACTGAAGACCTTCCCACATTCATTACATTCATAAGGTTTCTCACCAGTGTGAATTCTCTGGTGTATAATAAGATGTGAGTTTTGATTGAAGGATTTTCCACACTCTTTGCATTTATAGGGCTTTTCACCCGTGTGAAGTCTCTGATGTCGAATGAGACATTTACTCAGACTGAATGCCTTACCACACTCATTACATTCAAAAGGTTTTTCTCCAGTATGAATTCGCTCATGGTCAACAAGTTGAGAGTTCTGATTGAAGGCTTTCCCACACTCACTGCATTTGAATGGTTTTTCCCCAGTGTGGAGGCTCTTATGTCGAATAAGACATTTACTTCGACTGAAGGCCTTGCCACATTCATTACACTCGTAAGGCTTCTCCCCAGTGTGGATTCTCTGATGGTCAATAAGATTTCTGTTGGAACAGAAAGCTTTCCCACACTCATTACACTTGTAAGGTTTCTCACCACTGTGAAGTACCTGATGGCGGACTAGGCTTTTGTTCTGAATGAAGGCCTCCCCACACTCATTGCATTCATAGGGTTTCTCCCCGGTATGGGTTCTCTGGTGGTCAATGAGTTGGGAACTCTGAGTGAAAGCTTTTGCACATTCGTTACATTTATATGATTTCTCCCCATTATGGAGTCTCTGGTGTTGAACGAGATGGGAGCTGTGGCGATAGGTCTTTCTGCAATCACTGCATTCATAGGGCTTCTCCCCTGTGTGGATTCTGAGATGTACTATAAGCTGAGAGGTCTGCCTGAAGGTCTTGCCACACTCATTGCACTCATACGGTTTCTCTCCAGTGTGGATTCTCTGATGCCCAATGAGGTGAGAACTCCGATTAAAAGCTTTGCCACATTCATCACAGTGATAGAATTTCTGTCCCTTCATAATTCCCTGATGTTCTGCAGGACTTGAGGACAGATCTGGATGTTCCTCAAGTTCCTTATATTCATCACATTCATCTTCTGTGCATTTATTTTTATCCTCTTGTGTTAATTCCAAGAAATCACTCTTCAGTCTGCTCCCTTGTTCACCTGAGGGTTGAACTTCTAGCTTCTCTAAAGCCTCTTCACAGGCATCTCCAGCTTCTGGTCCTCCAGGAATCACTCCATAGAGTATTCCTGAGGTCCTATCAGATGACTCCGATTCTTCAGAAATTTTCTGCTTTGGAGGCAACTCTGAACTCTCCATCCTGTTCTCACCTGCTGCCAAAAGAAAGAAGAAAACAACTGTTACCCACTCTTATTCTACTGAGGAAATGAACTCTCAGGAGCCTATGTACCTAAAAAAAAATTCATATTATGGGTAAGGAATAAGGAGACACATTGAGAATAGGAGAGAAAATGAGAAAACAGCTCAAATTTCTCTTCATGGACAGAAAAACAATGAGGGGAAGCTGGTCAGTGGAAGAAGGCAGAAGAGCTATCAGGACAGAGGGATGCTGAGCCAGCACAGCCAGGTGAACAGGCCAGTTGAAAGGCAAGAGACCAGACTGTAAAGCATGGTGTGATCTTCCAGAAGTCACTTAGATGTGACGTCTCCTTAGTAAAATGATGAACTCTAAGATCCTTTCCAACCATGATATTGTATGGTTCCACAGTTCTCAGCAAAGATGTTGGGGAGAGAGAGTGGTGGCAAATAGCTCAAATCAAATATGAGAAACAATGTGGGCAAACCTGAGAGTAGAAGGGAAATTTATATTATGAGGATATGATTAGAAAAAAGTGTATATAAAGGAGTGATTCTGGTATAACAGAACAGTGACAAGATTTGGAGAAGCCATGGGTAGAGAAATACTGGGGAAAAGTATTGAAGGGGAAAGCAAAGCTATAATATTGGGCACCCCCTAGTCCCTGGATCACTGGACTGGTAAGTACAATACTGCATGCCTATAAAAACTAGGAATGGGGCTTCCCTGGTGGTGCAGTGGTTAAGAATCTGCCTGCCAATGCAGGGGACACAGGTTCGAGCCCTGGTCCGGGAAGATCCCACATGCCGTGGAGCAGCTAAGCCCATGCACCACAACTACTGAAGCCTACGTGCCACAACTACTGAAGCCCGTGCACCTAGATCCCATGCTCCGTAACAAGAGAAGTCATTGCAATGAGGCCCGTGCACCACGACAAAGAGTAGCCCCCCCAAACCGCAACTAGAGAATGCCCGTGCATAGCAACTAAGACCCAACACAGCCAAAAATAAATAAATAAATAAATAAATAAACAAATAAAACTAATGGGGGACTTCCCTGCCAGTCCAGTGCTTAAGACTTTGCCTTCCAATGCAGGGGGTGTGGGTTTGATCCCTGGTTGGGGAACTAAGATCCCACATGCCTCTAGAACAAAAAACCAAAACAGAAAACAGAAGCAATATTGTAATAAATTCAATAAAGACTTTAAAAATGGTCCACATCAAGAAAAACCCGAAAAAACTAAGAATGGCATCAATAACTTGAAATATAAATCAAACATGTTTTTGTTATCTTGATAATCAGGAATCATAAGGAAAGTGAGCAGTTGAATATTTGCTTTTAAATTCTAGAATTTTTCAGTACTAAAACTGGGAGAAGGCAGAGCAGTTATGGTTATAGCTTAACCAAAAAATGTTGGTTCCTTTCAATGACATCTACATCAGGGCTATAAACCTTCATGCTTTTTTAGTGTGTGCAAGTTGTAGATGTCTGAATCTCTCACTTCTAAGCCCACCCTCTCCAGAGTAGGCTACTGTCCTGGACCAGTCAACCCCAGAACCTGCCCTAACAGTTCCTTCCAGGAAGCAGCCCTACCCCAGTCTTTCTGAAGGAGAAGCTGGGGCAACCATGCTTTGTGCCAAACAACCCAGCTCATCCATGATGGACAACAGGTGACTGGAACAGGGCCAAGCACTAGACCCAAGTGTAGCTTATCTGTAGATTAATCATCTGCCTCTGTGCAGCCAGGACCAAAGTTCTGCTCAAACAAAGATGATATTTAATGGGTGAATCACCCTTGGAGTTCCTCTATACATAAATTCTGAACTGAAGGTAGGACAAGATGAAGGAAATTACAAGTAGAAGCCCAAGCTGAAATGATGCACGGAGAGAGGGCAAGCCATCGGGAGCCAAAGCAAGCAGAAATAGAAAGTCTAACAAAAAGGAGCTCTGACAAAAGATTCAGAGTGAAGAGAATGGGTATCAGAGGCAGGAGAAAACAGATACACAGAGCACAGCTGTCTTATGACACTGGTGTAAAAATCCTTTCACTTTTGCTGCTGTGGCTCCCAGGCTCCCAGGTCCCTACAAGGCTTTGTTTCCTGAAGTCTGGTCTAGCTGGTCAGTTTGTTCTAGGTTTCCATTCCTTTAGCCTTATTGTAACTTAGCTCATTGTTTACCACAACTGAGTGGCTTTCTATTCCTTCCAACTACAGACTCTAACTAAACCAGCCTAGCTCAATTAATAAGAAAGTAAAAAGAATGTTAATAACTATTAAAGTGGATGATGACGTAGAGGCGTTCATTATACTATTCTCTCCACTTTGTCTCTTTATGTTTTCATAATAAAATGTTAAAAAAAAGAAAAAGAATATAGCAAAGAATATGTAAAGAAGGCAGACTCTAAGTTACTGGGTAACAGAGTCATTACCCAATGAAGCTAGGCTGCAGCAATTTTCTGGCATGATATTCCGGTACAGGGCTGCTTTCTGACTGAGTGCCGGACCTTTCCACTTCTTCTGAGTATAGTCCACAGACAGGAACTCGAACTCTGCAGCCTCCTGGAATGACAAGCTTCTATTGCTCAGGGACATTCCCAGCCTGGAAAGCAGTCATTAGAGGAACCAAGAGCACAGGGTCGGGGAACCTGGTGGTAAAATGGGCGGGGTGGGGGGAGGGAGGCAATCTGGGAAAGACCGATTAAAAGGACAAGTCCAGGGAATTCCCTGGTGGTCCAGTGGTTAAGACTCAGTGCTTTCACTACCATGGGCCCAGGTTCGATCCCTGGTCGGGGAACTATTATAAGATCCCACAAGCCGTGGGGTGTGGCCGAAAAACAAAAAAAGGACAAATCTAGGACAGGACCAGCTCCAGGGGAAGCCACAGGAGCAGACTCAGAATGGGCCAGAGGCCTGGAGATGAGCTCTAGCTATTCCTGGGCCACAGACTTGGAACTCAGGAAGCTCACCTGGGGCCTGACCATCTGGAGCACAGTTGCCGCTGCTTGGTCTCCTATGTTCCCCACTTGGGGAAGGGCAGGCACCGAGGAAGCATGCTGAGCTGAGGGAGGAAAGAAAGCTCTGAGTGGGACCAGCTCTGCTCTTGGCTCCAATGAGGTCTGTATCCCAGCAAGTGGATTCAAGAGAACCCAGGTGGCTCCACACACACAGACCCTCATCCCTGTTGCATAAAGGCATTATCCTTTGTGAACTGTGAATTTTTCCTGGAGGCACAGAAGGTCCCTGTTCAAACCGAACTGGCGGCTCCTTCCAGCCCTCTCTCCCACTCTTGGAAGGAAGCTACACTGCTGACCACCTTCTGTCTCCCGTGGCTTCCCCAGCAGCAGCCTGCCTGGCCTCCCCCTCACCTCTCGGCCCCTCATTCCCTGGCTTCTCTTCCTGCACCTGCTCTCTCATCACGGACACTACAGGCGTTCAGGCCTCAGAGCTTCCCCTTTCCCTCTCTCAGAGATCTCACAACTCCCATTCTCTGCTCTTAAGCTGTCAGTTCTCTCTGAGACCCCTATCACAAGCCTCCAGTTGCCTACTGGACATTTCACTTGGGTGTCCCACAACACCTGAAATTCAGTGTCTAAAGTGCATGTTTCCATCTCCCTTTCCTGACTTCCCAAGTTTTCTCAGTGATTCCAAACATCGGCCAAAACCCGCTAATTCTCCCTCCTCTCCATTGTCCCATGGATTCTTCGCTCAAATGTGTGTCACATCTATCACTTTCCATTCCACTCAAACCCACTCAGGCAATTACTGCCTCACATCTGTTCTCCTACACTAGCCTCCTAGTGAGGCTCCTGGTCACTGGTCTCCACACTCAACCCATAGTGCTCATGTGCCACAGTAATCCTTCTGAAATACTGTTTCTAACGCTTCAATCCCCTGCCCCCAAAATCTTCCTGGCCTCCATCCAAAGGCCCTGCACAAGCAGACCCCAGGCTCCCAAATAAGTCCTTCCTGACCCGACCTCAGTGGGGTCCAAGGAACTCCCACTTAGCAAGTGTCTTTGCTCCCGCCCTCCATGATCTCGCTCACCGTTTACACATGGCTCATTCGTGACGGCATCAAATGCCTGTGGACAGATATCATTCACATGTATCTTATGAGGTTGCCTCTTCTTGCACTTAGGACTGACTCTCTGCCAACTAGATAACAAGCTCTTTGGAAGCAGTGCCGGCGTACTACATCTCTCTGGTCCTCAACAGTGCCTTTGCCAGGAAACGTGCTTGACAAAAATGTGCTAAATACACGAATGATTGGAGAATAAGCAAAAGGAACAAACAAAGTCACTAGGGAAGGAAGACACAGGCAGGGCAATAAGGGACTCCAATGGGGTGGGAGATGGGGAGATGAAGGAAAGGAGACTCCGAAAGAGAGAAAGGAGGAATAACTTAAGGCCAAAGCGGGGGAGGTGAGTACCAGAGTGCCCAATGGGGAGGTGCTGGTGTGCCCCAGGGTCACCAGGAGGCTCCAGGTGGGCTCTGGGTGCCGAACCCTCACTGAGAAGTGAGGTAGGAGGAGATTCCTCTGTTGCACCCAAGGCTGTCATCTCCTCTGAATGCATTTCCTGTTCCTGTGCCGGAGGTGAAACCTAGAGACAAGGAAATAAAATTGGGTCCAAAAGAGCATCCTTGAAGGTACAGAATCCAAAACCTCTAAGAAGCACCCCCAGGAGAGGAAGCCAGGGAAAGAAGAGCCAGAGGGTCCTTCTGGGGCAAAAATGTCAAAGCAGGATCTACAGCTTACAATCCTATTTGCCATCCCTCTGTTGACCCTTTTGGTAGGAGCTTCAAGACCAGATTATATAACTATTTCCACTCTGTGTCAGTGCTTCAGACACACATTTGCTTATGAAGAACCCCCTGGACAAAGGAGTCAGGAAAGTAATTCAGTACACTCCCTCAGGCCTTAGCCTACAGAAGATATCAATCAGAAGTACCAAGGAAGTAAAAAGTGACAGGTGTATGTACCCTGTATGTGCACAAATAATGCTACTGAGGCCGACAGCTGGAGCAATACCCCGGAACAGCAGCTGACAAACCTCAGCTTTTCCAACTTCTCTCAGCAAAAGTGTCTCCTCTTCAGAGAAGCCATCCCTGACCACATTGACAAGGCAAGGATAGTCACACTCTCTCAAATTACCTGGTTATGTTTTCTAGAGCATACATTAATCTTTAAATTATCTTATTTATACCTTTATTGTCTATTTCTCTGCCAATGAAGTATAAGTGTTTTGAGGGTGAGCACTCTCTCTTGGTCACTAGCTCCTAGAACAGTGCTTAGCCCAATGGTGGTGTTCAATTAATATTTGCTGACTGACTTCCTCTTGATATTTTGCTAACAGTTACCTGCAAACTTGGTTTTCAATATGTACTACCTCTCCCCCAAAATTTATACAAAAAGTCAAATAGAAAAAAAAATTTTTTTTAAGTCAAATAGGATCACATAACACCAATCTTTAGAGACCTCGAGAATATCTCAGAGCATAGACCTTTTATTTTCTAACCCTTGCTTGTTGTCATCAAATCAGTTCCTCACAATCTCATGGTTACTACTTGTACCAGCATTTGGAGCAGAAAACCTAAAACATTATCTAAATAAATCACTTTTTAAAAATTGAAATATAGTTGATTTACAATGTTGTGTTAGTTTCAGGTGTACAGCAAAGTGATTCAGTTATACATACACATATATTCATTCTTTTCCCTTATAAGTTATTAAAGAATATTGAGCAGAGTTCCCTGTCCTATACAGTAGGTCCTTGTTGATTATCTTAAATCACATTTATAAGCTCACTCACTCTGGCATGTACATAGCACAGCATAAGGTGAAAATAACTTCTTCTTCAACAAAACACATGGATTTGTCCTACTGGGTTACATCTGCTGAGAAGTTAGGGGGCTCTCTCCTTTAGTGTATATCTCTCCAATGGAATGGTAGGTCCAAGAGGCTCCCTGAAGTCTGGAGCTCCCCAGCTCTCCCCTGGATGATTCTTATAAATGGGACTTAGAGCTCTTAAATACAACAGCTGTGGGTACTGGCAGAAGACAGAACTTAACTGCACTGTGATAACACAACCTTGTAATTCACTGACAATTAAATCCTGATAAAGTTCCTATTCATAACCTAGGACTCATACGTGTCCTCTCCTCGCAGGCCATGAAAACCCCATTCCAATTTTCATTCCAAGATGGCATTCCACAGCAAGACATTAGGGAAGGTAGTGGTTTAGAATCTACGGAGCTGGAAAATCCTGGTTCCCACAGACATGAACAAAGGGACTGCTTACTAGCTCTGTCACCTTAGACGAGCCAATTAACTTCTCTGCCTTTGTATCGCTTGTCAAATGGAGATAATGATTACTATTTGCATACCTTGTAAGCCTGCTAGGAGCTCAAATTTTAAAAGATATAAAAGCATTCTGTAAATTCTGCAACCCTGTAGGGATGCCTCTACCACTCTCTCCAGCCCCAATGTGCACACACGTGCATGCTCACTCCTGCTGATCAGAATGACATTCCTTCATCTCCTCCTGGCAAACTCCCATGAAAAAGCCTGTTTTTTCATTTAGTCATAAAAACATTTTCTGAATCCAGGCTAAGGGAGATATTCCTGTTCTCATGTCCTTATGTCAGAAAACTTAAGCTGGTGACAGTGGCAGAGTAAGAAATGGAGTCCAAAGATCCCACTTCTATGCTAGAGCCATGAGTGTTCAGCTGCCCTGTCAACTGTTAGTCACTCTCTTGGGTTTGTGACTCAGTCACCTTTCTTCTGAGGCTCCCTGGATAAAAGACAGTTTTAATGGAGGCTACATTCTCTTCTGCTTAAGCAAAAGAAGGCAGGAGATAGGGAAATTTTCCTTCTACCCTCCTCACTAAATAGCACTCTAAACATTTCTTCAACCACTTGTCCTTGCCTACGGTTGGGCCTAGCTGCTCTCTAGACCCTACTGATAGTTGATTTATCCCTGTTTACTTGTTTAAACAAGGAAATAATGATTGACAATGGATCTGATACTGTCAGAGGGTACTGGCTATTACCCCTGGAAAAAGTCTAGCCCTAGGACTCCAATCAATTGGAATTCATTCCCTAGGCCTAGATATGTAATCATTTTTGAAAAAGCGCTGAATAAAAATGATGTACTGTATACTAAGGAAATTTCACTGGTACTGGTTTTCCCTGGTAAAGCACAAAGGAGGAAAAGTAGAGGGGACCTAATCCATCCTGCTCAGTTACAAGGGAGCAATTGGAGACTCATCAGGAAGAACTGACTCATCCACAGTGTGATGGTCTTTTGATTTCAATTTAGCTCTAATCTAGGTGTTGCTGTGATGGTATGGTGTACAAGTGATTAAAATTCATAATCAGTTTAAGTAAGGGAGGTTATCTCAGATAATCTGGATGGGCCTGATTCGATCAGTTGCAAGGCCTTAAAATCAGAGCTGAAGGTTCCATGAAGAAGGAATTCTCTTTGTGGACAGCAGCTTCAGCCTATGCCTGAGAGTTCTAGCCTGAACTTTCTGACAGCCTACCTTACAAATTTCTGACTTGACTTGTCAACTCCCACAACGACATGTCACTTTCTAGCAATATATATATGTATGTATATATATAATTTCCTACTGGCTTTGCTTCTGTGGCTGAACCCTGATTAATACACATAGTCACTGAACTAGTTAGCTCTGTGATCCTAGGAGCCAGATTTCCCACTGTAACAACACTGCTGACTCTCTAACTCTTCCTTTTGAGTTACCCTGGCTTAAAATTTTTTTTTTTTTTTTTTTTTTTTTGGTGCTAGGCGGGCCTCTCACTGTTGTGGCCTCTCCTGTAGCAGAGCACAGGCTCCAGACGCGCAGGCCCGGTGGCCATGGCTCACGGGCCCAGCCGCTCTGCGGCATGTGGGACCTTCCCGGACCAGGGCACAAACCCGTGTCCCCTGCATCGGCAGGTGGATTCTCAACCACTGCGCCACCAGGGAAGCCCCTGGCTTAAAATTTGAGAGAACTCCAGAAAGAGAGAAAATCAAAAATAGAATTAAAGAAGCAAAAAGATCCCAGTTGGGTTTGGAAAGCTAGAAAAGAACAAAATGATGATGAGGCCCAGAACTGTTACATCTCATAAGGAACCTAAAAGGCAGGAAAACAGCACAGTATCTTGGAGAAATCCGAGGAAGTAATGAGAACTTCTCAAATGAGGGCCCATGTTATCAGCATACCCTAAGGGCTACTTCTCCCTGACATGCTTCCCTATTCTAACCAGTGTGCAGATCCTCTGCCTGTCAGGAGCACTGTGTGGAGCTCCAGGCTGCAGCTAGGTTCATGACACAGTACTTCACAAAGTAATTCACAGAGCGTGGCTGGAACCTGCTTTTGTTTAAGGCTAGGAGCACAAAACTCTTTCCCCTTTATACATGGCACTGGTTCAGGAGTCCCAAAGGCAAACCAGCTTAGAGCCTAGGGAATGGAGAATGTCTATTCTCTGGCTACCCCAAGCAGTACAGAATGGTTCCAGATGCCATTCTAGACTCGGCCGCTCACCTCTCCTGGTCCACTAACGTGTCTCTGGAAATCCTCCACCACAGCCACAGCCTCCTCACCACTCTCAGGGTGATGCAGCTGCACCCAGGTCTGCAGTTCCCCTGGCAGGATGCTCAGGAACTGCTCCAGGACCAGCAGCTCCAGGATCTGCTCCTTGGTGTGCACCTCTGGCATCAGCCACCAGCGGCAGAGCTCCCGGAGCCGGCTCAGTGCCTCCTGCGGCCCAGACATCTCGTGATAACATAACTGCCTGAAGTGCAGCCGGAAAATTTCACAGACAGGAGGGTGATTCTTTTGGAGACTGCAGCCCTGTCCCCAGCTCTGGCTCTCTGGCTCCTGTTTCACGGTCAAGCGCCCCTCCTGCCTCCGGAGAACAGCACCCCTGGGGATGAGGCCTGAAGTTCCCCTGCCTTGGGCGGCCATCGTGACACCAAAGAGAAGCTTGTTTCAGTTGTGGTTTGTCCGATTAAAATGATGGTCTGTAATTCAGGTCTCAGAAGCTGTTGTCAGAGTTGAGGATGTGGGGTGATGGGAATGTCACCTACAGAAACATCAAGAGAGAAATCAGAGTCCCCAGAGTGTTTAGCCCCAGGCGGATGACAGACCCTCCACAGTTAAAAAGCAAAGCTCTAGAAAAAGGAAAAAAGAGCACAACCAGGGCAGTCTCTCTAAGCATCTCTCCAAGTAACTTCCTTAAAGTTTCAGTGGCTCCCATCACCTACAGGATAAAACCTAAATGTCTATGCCTAGCATCCACAACCTGGCCTGAGGCCTCTGTTCTAGCCACACCCCCTACCACTTTCCCCAGGTACCCAGCAGGCTAGAAAGACTGCAGTGATCTCCAAATGTGGGATATGCAAGATAATCCAAAAGGTGGATAAAGAAATACTAAGTTGTTATTTAATTATTTAGTGGATGTTTTATAATGTGCACTGAAATTTGTACAACAGTACATACCTTTAACTCACAAATAAACCTATGTTGGAAATACATGCTCAAAACTCTTCTACTCTACTCTTTTGTAATAGAGATGCACAATAAAGAAAGTTAGCAACTAAAGCTCTAAAGACATAGCTAGAAGCCACACACTCTTTCTCTGGATTTTTCTGCTTCCGAAACTTTTGACAAATACCTACTCACCTGTCAAGACCCAGAACAAATGCCATTTTTCTCTTGAAGGCATTCCTGATTGCCCCATGCAGGAAGGGGAGCTGGCCGCCTCCCCCTCTTACTTCTCAGTGTAACATTGTATTTTAACTGATTTATGCACGACTCATCACTCACACCCTCCAAACTGCTGGATGGCCACAAAAGAAAAGGAACCCAACGGAGTAAGAAATGCCAGACACTTTTCTACTCAACCCACTTCCCCTAGAAAGCCTTGCTGATCTCTCCAGGCTTAAGTGTGGTTACTGCCTCAGTGAACCCACAGTACCTTTTTCATTCAAACCTCTGCTAGAGCACTTCTCACACTGTGTTTGGGACTTACAAGACTGCCTCCTCCACTTTATGGGAGGACTCAAAGGGCAGAGCTGGTTCCCAGTCATCTTTGTACGTGTGTGTGTACTTGGCATACAGAGGCACATATCTGGGAAACGAACGAATGATACTGAAGTTGGGGCGACTTTCATCCAGTTTACATACTGTAAAACCCTGAAAATCAGCACCTTAGTGGTAACTAGGGCATCTGTGCTATGCTTCCAACTCACCATGCATCTTGGTACCTTGGGTAAGCTACTCTCTCCAGGGCTCATTTTCTTTAAAAAGACGAAGATAGACTTAAAAATCTGTGACTCTGCTCTGAAATACATAGAAAGTTCAGGGCATTTTCCTACCTCCCTTACTGCTCCGAATGCTCAGCCCCTCATCTCATCTGGATTTTTGGCTCTCCAAGCTTTACTTCACGTCTGAAATTCTGACTCGGTCTGACCCACTTCTGACGCTTCGTACTGTCTTCCAGCGCAAGGCTGGGAAAACGTCTATCTACATTTCGCATTCGACCAGGCTTCTGCGGCGCCGCTCACCTGGCCACGTCTGCCATGCTCATCGCTGTACCCGCAGATCCTGGGCTCTGTGCCAGGCACGGCTGGTCAGGGCACTGGGACAAAGAGGCGGCTCTACATCTGGCGGCTTCTGAGCGTCACGGGGACCGCGCCGCCAGCCCCGGGGGCGAAGAGTGGGTCGGGCCGGCGTAGCCGACCTGGGCTGTGGGCGGCCGCAGCTCCAGCCTAGAGGCCCCGGGCCCCAACAACACTTCTCTCCCCGCCCCGGGACCGCTGACCGGGGCACCGCGCCCGCGACCCACGAACACCAGACGCCGCCGCGGCCGCATAAGCGAAAACAATGGCCGGGCCGGAAGCGAGAGAGGCCTCACTTCCGGCTCCTCCAGGATCCCGGAAGTCTCGGTTGAGAAAGTGGGAGCCCTTGCTCCCGTAGCCACACAGCTGGTGACACCTTGGGCGCGGAGACCACCTCCTCCGGGCCTGGCTGAGGCACAGCGGCGGCAGCGGGGAGGGGTTCTCAACTGAGGCCTCAGGCTGCACACGTGCCAATCTCAGACCATTCTAGGTCTGGGCGACCCTGCCGCACCCCAGCTTTGCCCCTTCCCCTCCTGGTGGCCTTGGGAAAGAAAACCTAACCTCTGAGCCTGTTTTTTCATCTGAAGAATGCAGAGCACAGCGTGCACCTGACAGGGCTGTGAGAGCTGAAAGGGGTAACATAAGGACACTACACAGCAAAAGACCTGACATATCCTGAGCACGCAGTCAGATATTATTATATTGTATGTGATGCCCAGGGCATTTTCACCCAATGTGAGTCTTAATGAAATGAGCAACAGGTATCTCCGTCTTACTAAAGAAGAAATGAGCCCAGAGATTGTGACATTTTGGCTGGCAGGTGTGGTTAATCTTTCCTAAAACAGAACAAGCACTCTGGTGTCCAAGGAGAGGCCCCCTAGGGAGGGCCAAGGAGATGATAAAAAGTGGGAAGTTATGGGGACAACATAATCTAGATGCAATTGTCTAGTCTAATATCTGGGAGGCAGGTGTTACCCAGGTGGACTTCACCTGGAAGAATGGTTTGCATACAGAAACATGTGAACAGGTCCCTGCTTCTAACATGATTGAGGAGGATCTGAAGGCACAACCTCCAAAAACGAATGATATATGGGGCTAACGAAAAGCTTCTGCAACTTGAGGCAGTAAAAGGACATATGAAAAAAATATATTCAAGAAAAACTTGAGTTCCAAAGAGAAACAAAAGGCAAAGGATAACACCAGCCACATTTCCAATGGAGTTAACTATGTATCTTATGCATTGGGTTGGCCAAAATGTTCGCTCGGGTTTTTCCATAACATCTTACGGAAAAACCCTGATGAACTTTTTGGCCAACCCAATATCTTGTTGTAGCCCAGCAAGTAGTTTCTATACAGGGTCCGAAGTAACAGTAACTTGTGCTGTCCAGGCCATCAGCAATATCCCAAGGGTGTTCTGGGTCTACCTCTGGACCTGACATGTGTCCATCACATCTCTGCATAAGCCAGGACAGAAACGAAGGCATAAGAAGACCTACTGCAGGGTTTTTACAGTCTTTAAAGAGGTCTCTTAGAGCAGTCTTTGCCCACTGAGCCTGATGAGTGGCCTTCTGATATCAAGGTCACCCTCTACATTTGGAAACCTCACAGGGAAGTCTTGGCTATCTGGTCCTACCTTCTGCCTGACATTGCCACTGCGTGTGGCCCACTGGCCCATTAAGGCCTCAGAGACTCAGGGATATCGAGCAGGAAGTCTCCTAAGGCCAGGCCAGATACTGTCAGCTCTTTTTCAGGTTTCCCTGATGATGCGTTGTCCTGCAGTTCTGGCTGCCTGGTATGTAGGAGACTTAGGGATCTGGAAAACAAGATTACGTTTTTTCATTACTCAGAGCTGTTTCATGCCCAGGTGGTTGGCTTTCATTGTCTGTGAGAGCCAGCTTCATCTGGGAAGTGTGTCCAGACTTCATAGGTTCCTCTGTGGCCAGCACTGTGGGTCTAACCTACCATGACTGGATTGGGTTCCAGTGGAGGAGACATGCTCCATGATGCCCCTCATATAGCACCTTGGGAAACCTATATTTGGGCCAAAGACAGTCCCAGAATACCTGAGGGAACACCACCACTGACCTCTCTGGGAAACTATCACACTAGCTTTGGTATGAGAGCTAATAGAACAAGTAACCCAGTTCTGTGTGCCTGAAGCAGAACTCACCATCTACCCCCCCAACCCTGAAGCTCCACTCACATTCACTTCACTATAACGGGCACTATCATTCATCCAAGAGTCCAAACTAGAACCCTGGATGTCATACCACGGGCTGGGTGACCATAGGAGAGCTACTTAGCATCTCTGTGCTACAGCTTCCTCATCTATAAAATAAGGAGAATAATAATAATGATACCTAAATCATAGAGTTGATATGAGGATTGGATGAGATTTTATATATATATATTATATATATATTATATATATATATAATATATATATATAGTGCTTAGAATGTGCCTGGCACATTGTAGGTATTATAGGTGTTTTCTAGTATCATGTTTACTCACACTTCTTTATACCCTGTATCCAGATTATTGCTGAGTCTTTGCCCCATTTGTATGTAATAACAATAATAATGACAACAAAACAATAGAAAATACCTATACCACTTACTATGCTGCTCTGTATCATTGCCACTGTTCACTTCCCTGTGTTAAGTCCTGCCTGGTGTGAGGGCAGCTGTGAGAAGGATGTTCCTAGGGACCTTTGGGATTTAAGGAGACCACAAAGAGAGGAGCATGGTCAGGTCTGGAGATTCTTTGTCCCCAAACTGCTCATACCTTCTGACATCATCTGTGTGGACAGTCCCCTTTTCAACAGCCAAGACACTCTTACACACCCTGAAAATAACATGGGGGTACTAGAACTGCCCCCTGTGGGGGGATAGTTGTAATATGGGCAGGAGACCCCAGCTACTATGCTTGAATAGGAATGTATGAGGCCCAAGCTCTAGCCAAGAGAGCAAAGAGACTGTCCTATCACCTTGAAAACTTCTCCTTGTCCTTCAAGAATTAGCTGAGAAACTCCATTCTCCAGGAAGACGTCCCAGGACCCCATCTCCCCACCTGGATTAGGTGCCCCTTCCTTTGTGTTCCTGTGGTGGCCTGCCATGTGCTTGTCACGGCCCTTATTTGTCACATCAGGTTAACAATGTTTATTTGTCAGCTTCCCCATGCACAGTAAGCCCTATGTGGGCTGCCACCATGTCTCTCTGGTTCACAGTTGGGTCCCAAAGCACAAACTCTAAGCCTGGCTGGTTTGAATATCTGTCTTGGCCGGAAGACAAGGTCAGTCCACCTTTATTTCCCTGGTGTCCAGTACAGAGCCTGGCCTAACCTCTAAGAAATGTGTGCTTGATCCAGGCTGCTGTGCAAGGCTTTTTAAGCAGGTAAGGAATCTGTTCAGTCTGGGCTTTGATTGCCAGCTATACTGAGGGGCTTGGAGGGAAAGAGATTGAGACATCCATTGTATCTGCTTATCTGCTTTGCCACCCCAGTGCCTCTGTAAGACAGAATCATTAGTTTACAGGCGAGGATTCTGAGCCTCAGCAAATGTCCTGCTTCCTGGGTAATATTTTACGGGCTGAAAAGGGCACGGAAGGCTTTGAATTCAGGTCTATAGACCACCCCCCCTCCTCTTTTTTTTCCTGTTTTAGGATCCTATATATAACCCTCATTTATTCCTCATTCTTTAATTACTCTCGGATTTCTTCCCGCTGGTGGTGTGTCAACGATGATCACATAACATGGCCTCGTGGTAGACTCGGGAAAGGGAACGATTCTCTAGGTCTTCTGGCCTCAGGGATGCCGCGAGGAGCCAACCCCTGGCGCGGAGACCAGCGAGATAAGAAGGCCTCCGAGCTTCCTAGACAGAACCGGAAGTGGCTCCAAGGGCCCGACGATCGGAGAGGAATTTGCTTCCGGCTCATCTTTTGTTCAGGAATCTTTGGAAGCTACTGCTGGTGGGGAGGCTTTCGGGCTAGTTGTGGAGCTTCCTCAGGTTGCCAGGAGTGGGGGCCGCAGTCTCGGGCTGTTCCTGCCAGCTGTTGGCGCTGGTATTGACCCTACCCCGTGACACACGTGATGAGACAGGCCCAGAGGGCAGCAGGAAACTTCCGGGTATACCAGCGCATCCCCGACGGGGTTTGGTGGGAAGGCAGGACTGTCTCCCTGCCTAATACCGCTCGACTCTCCGTGCTTCATTCCCGGGGTTTACCCTAGAGGTCTTCGGAAAAGCGGGGCACTGTATCCCGTGATCTTTGTTCTAGCTTAATCCCCGTCCCGAAACCCCGAAACCCGACCCTCAGCTCAGCCTCTGGCCCACTGAACTGCAGATTTGCAAAGTGGAAGGAGCGTTTTCAGTCTGTCCTACCCACAGCTCCCACAGACACCAGTGATGTTATTAGCAAAGACTCGTGGATTGCACAAAGGATCCTTGCAGCCGCTGGTCCAGCCACCACCTTCCTACCTGTTATGGGTGGGGAAACAGGACCATGGAGGGATTTGAGCTGAGACTTTCTGCCTCCCATTCCAGAGACCTTGTCTCTTTTTCTTAGCCAATGTCTGTGACCTTAAGTCTCCTGAACCACAGTTTTGGTCTTGGAAATAATAAACTTGATACTATTGGCTGTAATCTTTCAGTTTCTGTGTACTGTTGCGCCTTAGATTTGAAATCCAAGTGCTTCCAGAAGCACCTCAAACATATATTGGAATTTCTTTCCAGCCTGTGAGTATGGCAGACCTCAACTTTGCCACTTACAATCGGGGATTCGCAATTTTGGGCAAGTTATATATCCACTGAGTCTTAAGTTTCTTCATGTGTGAAATGGAAAAAACCAATCCATGCCTGCTTATCCCTCAGAGTTGGGAGGATTGAGTGAGGTAAGTTGTGAGTTTTGACATGTTCTGTTAAGCACTATTCAAAGATTAACAAAAACACCTACACAAGAAACTTCGGATTCAAGGAGGGAGATGGAAATGACTGGACCTTGGAAACATGAAGGACAGGGGCCGGCAGACTTACAAAAGGCAGTATCTGATAACAACGTAAGAGAAGTTCAGAGAGCCAAGGAAGGGATTGATCTTGAAAGGGATCAGAAACGGCCTCAGAGGGAAGAAAATTGAGTTGAGCCTTGAAGCAGGATTTAGGGAGGTTTGGGGGGGAGAGGGAACAATATTATCAAATGTTGAGAGATACACATTTCTGGGGGGGTCGTTATTTCAGTCCAGTATTATAAGCTGTAGGGAATTTAAAAACGGTGATGAGATCTCTAGATGTATAAAATCTATGTGCTCCCTAAGCCACCATAATGTCTCCTGATGATCCTGTTCTTCCACCACTTTAGAGGACAGGTGATATTGTACTTCCATTCCTTATTGTTAGTTGAACAATCGGGAGAAAGCCAAGAAGAAGCTGAGCCCTGATACTCCAGGGAAATTGTACATTCTGTTCCCATATTAGGCCTCCAGGATGTTTCCATCTGCACTTGGAGGGCTTTCATGACTAAGCCTAATCTTTTCTAAGAGTATCTAGCAGATTACCCTGTGCGCCAATAACAGCAGTGTTCCATACACTAATGTTTCTATAGAGTAAGCATGCATAACTTGCTAAGTGAGTGGATGTTTCCTGCTTCCTCAGAGAAGGCGTTCCAGAGGGCCAGGTTGGTTCTCCCAGGAGGTGGACAGGAGTATTGTTCTCTCTTTCTCTCTTTCCTAGCAGTGTCTGGAACAAGGCTATCTCCAAGGGTTGCTCACCTGAAATATATTGAGCCTGTTGCCCTGTCATCCTAAATCCCTGTCATTTCTGGCTTCCTTCCATTGTCCAGAAGCTGGTGGAGCCTGGGAAGAGGATAACAGTGAAGAAAAGTCTGATATCTCTCTAAGTACCATTTAGGGTAGAAAGGGCTTGTCATTGGCATCAAGTTTACTGATAAGGGATGCACAGTAAAGTTCGGAGAGTAAAGCTCTAGTGAGAACTTCTCAATGTGAAAAGGTCAGTTGTGTATTGGAATTTAGCTGTGTTTGCTCTTTGCTTCTTGGACTATGATAAGTGCTACAACTCTTCTCTGGAAGAAGCACTTCCCTCCCCAAAGTTTTAATGTATCCTTTCTTTTAGGACTTTTCTAGCCCTCATGCCAGAATTTTGTTTCATTTCATTAATCCTAATCTCACACCTTTGTTCCAAACAGTTTCACTCTGCTGTGATGCCCTCCAATTTCAAACCTCATAGCAAATACTAACCATTAAAAATTCCTGGTAACACTGTCTGAAAAATGAACTTCTAGCTGGCTTCTGCATTTGTCTTTTTTTGATATCTATTAAACTTTCTTTTTTATACAACTATATTTTATTCCAGTGATCTATGTGTCATAAAGTTTGTGTCTGATTTCCCCCTTTTTTTAATTGAATAAAAGATTCTTTATAGTGCTTTACAGTTTTCAAAACTTTCACACATGTGATTTCATACAATACCATAATAAATCATTTTTTAATCCTCTAGCCCTATATTGCCCTCCCCACTTCCCTCTCCCCACTGGTACTAGTTTGTTCTCAGTATTTGTGAGTCTGCTTCTCTTTTGTTTTATTCATTAGTTGTAATTTTTAGATTCCACGTGTAAGTGATATCATACAGTATTTGTCTTTCTGTGACTTATTTCCCTTAGCCTAATGCTCCTCCAATTTTTAAATTAATTTATCTTTTTATTTTTGGCTGCGTTGGGTCTTCATTGCTGCACATGGGCTTTCCCTAGTTGCAGCGAGCGGGGGCTGGTGGCTTCTCTTGTTGCAGAGCACAGGCTCTGGGCATGCAGGCTTTTTAAGTTGTGGCACATGGGCTCAGTAGTGGTGGCTCGCAGGCTCTAGAGCGCAGGCTTAGTAGTTGTGGCTCACAGGCTTTGTTGCTCTGCAGCATGTGGGATCTTCCCGGACCAGGGATCGAATTCGTGTCCCCTGCATTGGCAGGCGGATTCTTAACCACTGCGCCACCAGGGAAGTCCCTGTGTCGTATTTTAGATTACACATGTAAGTGATATCATATGGTATTTGTCTTTCTCTTTCTGATTTACTTCACTTACTATGCTAATCTCTAGGTCCATCCATGTTGTTGCAAATGGCATTACTGCATTTCATTCTTTATATTTATTTATTTGTTTGTTTCTTTGTTTATTGGCCACACTGCACAGCGCGGCATGCGGGATCTTAGTTCCCAAAACAGGGATCCAACCCATGCTCCCTGCCGTGGAAGCCTGGAGTCTTAACCACTGGACCACCAGGGAAGTCCCTATTTCATTCTTTTTAGTGTCTGAGTAGTATTCTATTGTGTGTATGTATATATACCACATCTTCTTTATACATTCATTAGATTGTTTCCATGTCTCGGCTGTTGTAAACAGTGCTGCTGTGAACATTGGCGTGCATGTATCTTTTCGAATTATAGTTTTGTCTGGGTATATGCCAGGGAGTAGGATTGCTGGATCATATGACAACTCTATTTTTCGTTTTTAGAGGAACCTCCATACTGTTTTCCACAGTGGCTACATCAATTTACACTCCCACCAACAGTGTAAGGGGGGTTGGGACTTCCCTGGTGGCCCAGTGGTTAAGACTCCAGGCTTCCACTGCAGGGAGCATGGGTTCAATCCCTGCTTGGGGAACTAAGATCCCGCATGTCGCATGGCGCAGCTAAAAAGAAAAAGTGTAAGAGGGTTCCCTTTTCTCCTCACCCTCTCCAGCATTTATTATTTGTAGACTTTTAAAAAAATAAATATGGGCTTCCCTGGTGGCGCAGTGGTTGAGAGTCCGCCTGCCGATGCAGGAGACACGGGTTCGTGCCCTGGTCCGGGAGGATCCCACATGCCGCGGAGCAGCTAAGCCCGTGAGCCATGGCCGCTGGGCCTGCGCGTCCGGAGCCTGTGCTCCGCAACGGGAGAGGCCACAACGGTGAGAGGCCCGCATACCGCAAAAAAAAAAAAAAAAAAAAAGAATAAAAAAATAAATAAATTTATTTATTTATTTATGGCTGCATTGGGTCCTCGTTGCTGCACGTGGACTTTCTTTTAGTTGCGGCAAGCGGGGGCTACTCTTCGTTGCGGTGCATGGGCTTCTCATTGCGGTGGCTTCTCTTGCTGCAGAGCACGGGCTCTAGGCGCGTGGGCTTCAGTAGTTGTGGCACATGGGCGCAGTAGTTGTGGCTCATGGGCTCTAGAGCACAGGCTCACGGGCTCTAGAGCACAGGCTCAGTAGTTGTGGCGCACGGGCTTAGTTGCTCTGCGGCATGTGGGATCTTCCCAGACCCGTGCTTGAACCCATGTCCCCTGCATTGGCAGGTGGATTCTTAACCACTGTGCCACCAGGGAAGCCCTATTTGTAGACTTTTTTTTTTTTTTTTTTTTTGTGGTATGCGGGCCTCTCACTGTTGTGGCCTCTCCCGTTGCGGAGCACAGGCTCCGGATGCACAGGCTCAGCGGCCATGGCTCACAGGCCCAGCCACTCTGCGGCATGTGGGATCCTCCCAGACCGGGGCACGAACCCGTGTCCCCTGCATTGGCAGGCGGACTCTCAACCACTGTGCCACCAGGGAAGCCCATGTAGACTTTTTAATTATGGCCATTCTGACTGGTGTGAGGTGGTACCTCATTGTAATTTTCATTTGCATTTCTCTGATTAGTGATGATGAGCAACTTTTCATGTTCCTATTGGCCATCCGTGTGTCTTCTTTGAAGAAATGTCTATTTAGGCCTTCTGGCAAGTGCCAAAATTTAATTCTTTTTATCCACCTATGTCTTTTAATTCCTTTCTCCAGTCTACATTACTTCAGGCAGTTTCTGGAAAGTCAGCTTCATTTAGTTCAGACTCTCATTACATATACATATCTGTTACATCTCAACAGATTGAATCCAGAAGCAGATATGAGAATCCAGCCATCTTCTGTTAAAAATCGTTAGTCAACAAATCCATTTACCACTTCAGTCCACTCAGTGCCCTCTGATAAGTGCACCTAGAGCTGTAAATTCAGTCCAATCTAGAATTATGGTCTTCTCTCTCAAATCCCCCCATATCTATTACTATACATATTCTTTGTATCTAATTTATGGGATTCTCACAAAACCCCAGGCATATAATACCCTCTTAGGAAAGCTGTATTCTCGTCAATCTGTACTTTCATAATTCTCTTGTAGGCTCTGCTGAAAGCAGCAAGAAGTAAAGAGCACACACCAAAATTCTGAGACTTTCCTGCCATTTCCTCTAACATTACAGCTTTAGTGGGCATATGGTCTGCATTGCAATGGACAACACGTAACTGAACCAGTGCTTTTCCACTGCATAACCAGGTTCATCAGCAGCATCCTACTGCAACAGGGTTTCTCAATCCCAACCGTTTTGAATCAGACAATTCTTTGTTGATGCATGTAGGATGTTTAGCAGCATCCCTGGCCTCTAACTATAAGATGCCAGTAGCACCCTACCTCCAGCTGTGACAGTCAAAAATGTCTACAGATGTCCCTTGGGGAGCACTTCATGTTCCAAATTCTGTATCAATGAATAATTCTTTGAACAGTAACAGAAATCGGGAAAACAGCAGCTTAAGCAAATAAGTTTATTTTTCTCAGTACCATCAGGCATTGCATCTGTATTGTAAGCAGGACTGAGGAAGGTGAAGACTTCTCACCAGAGGGCTTTAAAAAAATTATGTGGGGGCTTCCCTGGTGGCGCAGTGGTTGAGAGTCTGCCTGCCGATGGAGGGGACATGGGTTCGTGCCCCAATCTGGGAAGATCCCACATGCCGCGAGGCAGCTGGGCCCATGAACCCTGGCCGCTGAGCCTGCGCGTCTGGAGCCTGTGCTCCGCAACGGCAGAGGCCACGACAGTGAGAGGCCCGCGTACCGCAAAAAAAAAAAAAAAAAAAAAAAATTATGTGGTAAGAGACACCCCCACCAAAGACTTTCTTTTAAATGCTAGAACTGTGCATATGGCCCCCCTTAGTTCTAAGACAACCTAGAAGACTGATTATTTGAGGTGTCTAGCCTCTGCAGCAGCTCTGTCAAAAGGTTCTCTGATGATGGAAATGTTCCATATTTGCTCTAATAATATGATAGCCACAAGCCAAATGTGGTAAATGAATACTTGACATGTAGCTAGGATGACTGAAGAAACGAATTTTGAATTCAGTTTAATTTAAATAGCCATATGTGACTAGAGACTACCATATTGGCATATGGTAGTCTAAAATAAAGCTCTAGGGCTTCCCTGGTGGCGCAGCGGTTGACAGTCCGCCTGCCGATGCAGGGGACACGGGTTCGTGCCCTGGTCCGGGAAGATCCCACGTACCGCGGAGCAGCTGGGCCCGTGAGCCATGGCAGCTGAGCCTGCGCGTCCGGAGCCTGTGCTCCGCAACGGGAGGGGCCACAACAGTGAGAGGCCCGCGTATAGCAAAAAAAAAAAAAAAAAAAAGATATTTGGCTTTTGTTCCTTTAAATGTGGCCCTCGGAATAGCAGCCCTCCCCCCATTATCTGGGAGCTTGTAAGAAATGTAGAATCTCAGGCCCCAGCCTAGTCCCATGGAATCAATCTTGTTAGCAAGGTCCCAGGTGATTTGTATGTACCTTAAAGTCTGAAAAGCACTGGTCTGGGTGGAGCCTTCTGTTTATAATTCCTGCTTCATCTCTAGGAACCCCAACAGTCCCAAGGAGGAGAGGTTGGGAAGCAAGGGGTACATATGAGGTTAAGGTCTTCTAATCCATGGCACCTGTGGACTCTAAAACCTAGGGACAGAGGGCAGGAGGCTGAAACCATTGGCCACCCTTGGGGTCAAACACAACTTAGGTGAAGCAGATTTTTACACAGCCCCACCCTCCAATTAGACAAACAGAGGAGGTTCCTATCACTTTTTCTTAAGAAATCCATGTGGAACTTTTCCCCAGGAAGCAAAACAAATTTAGGGCAGTGCTTCTCAACTCTAATGCACAGAAGGAACTTTTTAGAGCTTTGTAGAAATCCATCTGGTTGAATTGGTCTGAGGTGGGGTGGAGGGCTGAATTTTAAAAAATTCTCCTGATATTCTAATGTGCAACTAAAGTTGAACTGCCAACTTAGAGGGTTTCCATTAAGATAGTGGGTTCCCAAATGTGCCCCAAACCACTGCATGAACATCACCCAGGAACTTGCTACAAAGGCAAATTCTCAGGTCCCACTCTAGACCTACTCAATTATAAACACTGGAGTAGGGCCCAGCAAACAGGGCCTCCAGGTGAGGCTGATATGTTTCAGAACCACATCATAAAGGCAAAAGAAACAGCACAGGATGCAAGCTGACAGTCCCTTTTGTGGATCTTTCTAATAAACTACAAGTTCCAAAAACTTAAAGGGCTTAATCCATATTCCTAGTTATTTAATGTCATGGCCAGCAAGCTTCATAGGGGATTGAGTCTGCCTTGGAAAGCTGTCATGGTGCCTGTTCTTGAAGGGGTTCCGAACAAGTCCCCCAAAAGATGCTGCTTTGGCATGAGGATTATTTTGCTTAGAGGTCAGTCAAGACCCAACAGACTCAGGAAAAGCTCTTTACCTCCCCCTTAACTGCCTAAAAGAAGCAAGCAGTTCCTCCATTTGTGGGGATGTTACCGAGCAAAGGGCTTGCTTTCTAATGGGCTTGGAAGCCAGTACTATAGCACCAGCTTTTAGGCTCTCAATCTGCCTCCCCCATCCAGTGTTTGGGGCAAAATTTAAAAGGTAGGGGAGGGCTTCCCTGGTGGCGCAGTGGTTGAGAATCCACCTGCCGATGCAGGAGACACGGGTTTGTGCCCTGGTCCGGGAAGATCCCACATGCCGCGGAGCAACTAAGCCCGTGAGCCATGGCCGCTAGGCCTGCGCGTCCGGAGCCTGTGCTCCGCAATGGGAGAGGCCACAACAGTGAGAGGCCCGCATACCGCAAAAAAAAAAAAAAAAAAAAAGGTAGGGGAGGGCTTCCCTGGTGGCGCAGTGGTTGAGAGTCCACCTGCTGATGCAGGGGACACGGGTTCGTGCCCCGGTCCGGGAAGAACCCACATGCTGTGGAGCGGCTGGGCCCTTGAGCCATGGCTGCTGGGCCTGCGCTTCCGGAGCCTGTGCTCCGCAACGGGAGAGGCCACAGCAGTGAGAGGCCTGCATACTGCAAAAAAAAAATAAATAAATAAATAAAAAATAAAAGGTAGGGGAATTTCAAATTTGGGAGCTGGTTGGCTAGCCCTGAATTAGTCCAGATAAGCTACTTGTGCTGCTGGAAGCCAGATTTTTTTTTTTTATTAAAGGACTTCTCGCTTCCTAAAGGGCTTCAGTGGCAAGACTGAAGATTCTTGGCTCCAGGGTCATCGTGGAGACCTGGGTCCCTGCCTTACACACGTGTTGTTCTGTCTCTGTAAAATAACTCAAGGTTTGATTAATCAACCACCTATTTAAAGAGGCAAAACCAGTTTAAGCTGGTGCTGTTTCACTTTGATTACGGGATTAAGAAAGGAATGTTATCTCCTAAGGAGTTATCTTGCTGGCATCAGGAGAAAACTGCTCTTTTCTGTCAAGGAGTCATCACTGAATCTTCTAAGGAGATCTGGTTAATGTATAATGTAGATGCACAATGCACACTTAAAGGGGTTTTCCAGAAAGCAGAAAAAGAAAACCAGCACTGAGATAAGCAGTGACTGATAAAGTATAATTTTGAAGTAAAAGATAAATTTGCACAGCAACGAAGACCCAATGCCGCCAAAAAAAAGAAAAAAAATTTAATTAAAATAAATAAAATGAAGCATAAGAACTATCTAAAAGAAAAAAGATAAATTTGTATTATTCTAATCTTGCCCTAAACATATGTTTAATATGAAAAAGGTAGCTTTCGGTTTGAAAATTTAAGGCATTTTTATGACTAAATCAAGCTTTTCTAACTTCTCTGCTCTTATGCCCAAGAAAGATCCTCTGTAAAGATCTCACTCATGAACAGTTCCTAGACTTGGATTAGCCTCGGAGAAGCCATGATTGATTTCAGTTCGGGCGATGTGGAATTTGGCCTGAGCCCTATGATCCTGGTAAACAGTGAAGGTTAAGAAATCCCCTCACACTTTTGTGTTCCAGAAAACAGCTTACTGCACAGAACCACCCTTCCATATATGACTCAGTTAAGACTCACAGACACCCTCCTTGGTACTTAAGACAAAGCCAGATACAGACTGGCCAAATTCCCATTCTTTGTCTCATTGGCTGAGCTGCTTGTCCCCACTGATCAATCAGAACAAAATGCTTGCTAGCCAGACTTCAGTCAGGCTTCTCTTTCCTCCAGGCCCCTGACCTCTGCTGTCCCCCAAGGCTGAGCAAGCACAGAAAAGTGGAACATGCCCCCTTATCAGCTTCTCCCAGGAATCGGGAGTAGGACCCCAGGGAGATACTTTTCTGTCAGACCCCACTAGTCATTTCACCTTGCTCGTCCAGCTTTCCCCCCAAAGATTCGGTTTATCTTTGCTTCCTCTTTACCCTATGAAAGAAAAACCATCTTCTGTTTGATTGGAGACACTTGCAGACCCCAGGGTCACGATCTCCACCTTGCAATAGTCCCCCTTTCCCTCTTGCATTAATTCTTTTGAATACAAGTCTCTATTTACTAAGTCTGGATTGGTTTTTCTCTGGCAGTTTCCTACCATGCTGGCCATCTTTCAGTTTGTAAACACACCAAGCTTGTGACTACCTTGGGGCCTTTGCATACTACTCTCTCATCTGTTACATTCCTTCCCACCTTCTCTGACTGGCTTCACAGCCCTCCTGCCTGTCCTGACCCTGGCCCTGCTCACTGTATACCAGAGCATAGGGTCATAGCCCTATTCTGCACATTTGATATAAGTGGAATCATATAATATGTGGTCTTTTGTGACTGGCTTCTCTCACTTAGTATATATTTTCAAGGTTCATCCATGTTGGAGCATCTATCACTACTTCATTTTATTGTCCAATAATGTTGCATTGTATGGATATACCCCATTTTGTTTAATCATTCCCAGTTGATTCCCAATTTGGGTTGTTTCCACTTTGGGGCTATCACATGAATGCTGCCACAAACATCCATGTACAATTTCTGTGTGGACACGTTTCCATTTTTCTTTGGTATTCTATTAGGAAAACCACCAGTTTTCTCCTCCTGAGTAGGGAAAAACCCATTTCTTCCCTAATGTGTCTTTCTTTCCTGTGTGTCTCCTTTACTACTCACACAAAACACTTAACTTCTGATACTTTTGGTCACCAAATGCGTGAGGTTTCTCCCCACACCAAGCAATTCTCTGAGACACCAGCTGGATGTCCTACAACTTAATTCTGACACTATGTACCCAGAAATAGTGTCAGATCCCACAGATTAAGGGCTCAGTCCCACAAGACTGCCCCACCCCACTTCAGATGCCAATCATAAGTAGTAGGTCCCCAGGTTACCCAAAACTTCTGTCTGCATTGTCTACAAATCAGAGGTCCCCATGACCCCCTCCTTGGGTTGGATTAATTTGCCAAAGCCACTCACAGAACTCAGAAAACACCTACTTATATTTACCAGTTTATTAAAGGATATGATAAAGGATACAGATGAACAGTCAGATGAAGAGATAACATAGGGTGAGGCCTGGGAGGGTCCAGAGGGCAGGAGCTTCTGTTCCTGTGGATTTGGGGTGCATCACCCTCCCAGTATATGGATGTATTCACCAACTTGGAAACTCTCTGAACTCCATACTCTTGGGATTTTATAGAGGCTTCCTCACGTAGGTATGATCAATTATTAACTCCATTTCCGGCCCCTCTCCCCTCTCTGGAGGATGGGGGGCAGGGCTGAAAATTCTAAGCTGCTAATCATGGCTTTTACTTTCCAGTGACCAGCCCTCCTCTGGGAGCCCATTCGGAGTCACCTCATTAAAACTAAAGATGCTCCTAGTGCTCTTCTTATTACTTAGGAAATTACAAGCATTTTAGGAGCCCTGTGTCAGGGATCAGGGACAGAGAACAATATATATTTTTTCATATAGTAACACTATGTTTAACATTTTAAGGTATTGCCAAACTGTTTTCTGAAGTGGCTGCAACATTTTACATTCCTACCAGCAATTTATGAGGGTTCCAATATCTCCACATTTTTGACAACATTTGTTATTATCTAACAGTCATCCCAGTGGGCGTGAAGTGGTATCTAATTATGGTTTTCATTTACGTTTCCCTAATGATTAATGGTAATGAATATCCTTTTTATGTGCTTATTGGCCATTTGTATATATATATCTTCTTTGGAGAAATGTCTATTCAGATCCTTTGCCCATTTTTTCAACTGGATTATTTGCCTTTTTACTGTTGAGTTGTAAAGAGTTCTACATATATTCTAGATATAAATCCTTTATCAGAAATACATTTTGCAAATATTTTCTTGGGATTTTCCCTCATTCTTGAATGATAGCTTAGCTGGGTATTGAATTATAGGTTGTAGTCATCTTCCAATGCAGGAATCAGAAAACTTTCTCTGTAAAGGCCCAGATAGTAAATATTTTCAGCTTTGAGGGTCATATAGTCTCAGTCATAACCACTCAACTCTGCCACTGTAGCAGGAACACAGCCACAAATAATACATAAATCAATTGGCATGACTGTATTTCAATAAAACTTTACTTATAAAAACAGGCAGCAGGGCTTCCCTGGTGGCGCAGTGGTTGAGAGTCCGCCTGCCAATGCAGGGGACACGGGTTCGTGCCCTGGTCCGGGAGGATCCCACATGCCGCGGAGCAACTAAGCCCGTGGGCCATGGCCGCTGGGCCTGCGCGTCCGGAGCCTGTGCTCCGCGGCGGGAGGGGCCACAGCAGTGAGAGGCCCGCATACCGCAAAAAAAAAAAAAAAAAAAACAGGCAGCAGGCTTGATTTGGGCCATGGGCTGTCGTGCAGCCACTCTGCAAAATTTGGCATGTATGTTGAGATTAGAGATACCACACACTCATCAAAGATTTATTACTCACATAATGAGGAATTCTGGGAGAGTAGGGTGACTCCCACGCAGATCCAAAATGGCTTGAGGGACTTCCCTGGTGGAGCAGTGGTTAAGAATCTGCCTGCTAACGCAGGGGACATGAGTTTGGTCCCTGGTCCGGGAAGATCCCACATGCCACAGAGCAACTAAGCCCATGCACCACAACTACTGATCCTGCTCTCTAGAGCCTGAGTGCTGCACCTACTGAGCCTGCATGCCACAACTACTGAAGCCCACGTGCCTAGAGCCCATGCTCTGCAACGAGAGAAGCCACTGTAATGAGCAGCCCGTGCACGGCAACGAAGAGTAGCCCTCGCTCGCTGCAAAAGCCTGCAAGCAACAACAAAGACCCAATACAGCCAAGCAAACAAACAAACAAACAAACAAAAAGGCTTGAGAGAGCAGGGAAAGGAAATTGGTCTGAGGTTTTTATGGTGGTTCAGGATTGGGGCCAAGGTAGGGTTCTCACAGATGGGCAGAACATGAATGGTTTGAATTTCCTACTGGTGTCAACGGAGGAAACACCTGGGATTTCTTACCAGCTTGCTCAGATGTAGGAGAGAAGTGGAAGAGGAGAGTTAGGCTTAAAAGATGTCAGTTGTCAAACATAAAAAAAGATGAAGCAGACTCTATTACAGGCTTTAGTTGGCTGACACCATATTCAAGGTTTTTGAAGATACCATATTATCTTCTGACTTCTATTGTCTTGTTGAGAAATCTGTTGTCAGTTTAATTGTAGTTTCTTTGTAGGAAGTCCTTTTTATCTTTGGTTGATTATACGATCTCTTTATAGCCTTTGATGCCCTGCAATTTCATTACAATGTGTGTAGGTGTAGATTTGTATTTATTTATCCCATTTGGGATATGTTAAGTCTAGGGATTTCTGAATCTAAAGAGTCAGCCCTTTAAACAATTTTGGAAAACTATCGGCTATTCTATCATTGAACATACCCAGATATTTTTTATTCTTTTCTGAATTCCTAATTGATGTAGATGAGACCTAATTCCTTCCCCTAAGTCTCTTAGTATCTCTTTCACATTTTCAATCTCTTTCATATTTTCAATCTCTACATCTCTGTGCAGGAGGGCTTGTTTTCAGGTTATCTAATATGCAAAATTACTTGAAACAGAAATCCTGTCCCACCACTGTTGATTGATTGATCTCAGAACGAACATGCAGCCTCAACCTGGATGTTCCTGAGTTTTCTGTTTCTAAGATTTATTTTTTATTTATTTAATTTATTTTTCACTGCATGGGGTCTTAGTTGCGGCACGTGGAATCTTTCACTGCGGTGCACGGGCTTCTCTCTAGTTGTGGCGTGCGGGTTTTCTCTTCTCTAGTTGAGGTGCAAGAGCTCAGTAGTTGTGGCATGTGGGCTTAGTTGCCCCGCAGCATGTGGGATCTTAGTTCCCTGACCAGAGATCAAACCCCTGCCCCCTGCATTGTAAGGTGGATTCTTTACCACTGGACCACCGGGGAAGTCCTCTAAGTTTTTAAATTGCAACTGAGAACAGAGCTATTTGGTATGTCTGACAGACTTTCTGGTCTTTTTCCAGCGTCTGTTAAGACCCAGCTGCACCTCTGTTGTTCAAGTGTTTATTTAAGTTCTTTTCAGTAATGTTCCCTTTTGCTCAAACTATTTTGATCTGTGTCTCTTATGTGTGATGAAGAAAGTCCTAACTAGTGCAGCAGACTATCTCAAAATTTCCAAGTGCCATTTCAGAGAGGGAGTCAGGAACTGCAGACCAAGGACAATGTGAGAAATCTGAGAGTTCTCAAAAACATTGTGTATTCGTTATCTATTGCTACATAACAAATTACCCCAAAACTTATTATTAAACAACAATTTTATTATCTCACAGTTTCTGCATTCAGGAGCAGCTTAGCTAGGTTGTTCTGGTTTAGGGTCTCTCCTGAGACTGAAGTCATGATATTGGTTAGGATTGAAGTCACGGGCCTTCTATAATGCTGCTCAAATTTTCTCAAGTTACGGAAGCTAGCTTACCTCAATGTGAGTCATCTCAGAAAGACAGAGAGCAGAGAGGTAGCCTCAAGGTCTTTTTACGACCTAGTCTTAGAAGTGACACATCATCACTTCTGCCTTATTCTATTTGTTAGAAGCAAGTCACTAAATCCAGGCCACACTCAAGGGGAGGGGAATTATGCTCCATCTCTTGAAGGTAGGAGTAGCAAAAAATTGTGCACATATTTGAGAAACACTACGATTTGTCATTCCTCCAAGGGTTATAAAGGTGACACTACCTCCACAGCTCCAACTAGACCATTATTCCATCTGAATTTACAGCCTCTCTTCTTTTGAAGTTCTTGGTGCCAGATTTAGCACCCACTATGCCTCATGTCAGGAATTAAAACCCATGTTTTGCCATTCATGAAACCTGCATCTTAGCCATGGCTAAGCCTGGGAGGCCCGAGGGAATGTAACAGTTATTCCAGACCCCCAAAACCCTCAGATGGGTTACCCCAGACCTCATCACTGACCTACATCCCTCACAGGGTGGCAGTAGATAGTCCTGACACACTTCACGTGAGTTCCCTGTCCACATCAGTCCTGGCCTACCTGTTCATCAAGGAGGTACACTGCTCCTATGACTCCCTAACCACTTAATTTCTGAATACTGTCTCCAGTCTGTCTCCTGATTTTGGAAGGAACAGTTGAGGCATTTTGACTCTGTATTTACCCATTCCCTGCCCAGTTTCTACTGCCTGAGGACCACACATGAAGTGTCAACTGTGTGCTCAAGAACATCTTCCTCATAACTCTCCTGGTTCTCTCATCTTGCTGCCGACAAGACAGTATCCAACTTGTACTCCATCATTCCCAACAGAACAATTATGGCCTCTACAACTCCCTGCTCTGTACACCCCTAACCCCACTGACACCCCGGCAGTCAGGTCACACAAGGGAATCTATAACTTCTGCTGGTTTGGAAAGTAAGGTAACCAGAGCCAGGCCATGTGGGAGGCCATGAGCATGGAACACATCCGTCTCTCTTTCTAGCAGGCACTCCCACATCTTCCACCCATGCAGTGAATAATTATCCAGGCTTGTGGAGAATGGATGAGGTCCTTAACCCCATGGCCCTATGATACCAGCTCTCCCTACCTTCCTTTTCTTTCTTTTTAAAAATATTTATTTATTTGGCTGCATCGGCTCTTAGTTGTGGCACGCGAACTCTATTTTTTTCTTTCTAAGATTTTAAAAATTTATTATTTGTTTATTTATTTATGGCTGTGTTGGGTCTTCGTTTCTGTGCGAGGGCTTTCTCTAGTTGTGGCAAGCGGGGGCCACTCTTCATTGCGGTGCGCGAGCCTCTCACTATCGCAGCCTCTCTTGTTGCGGAGCACAGGCTACAGATGCGCAGGCTCAGTAGTTGTGGCTCACGGGCCTAGTTGCTCCGCGGCATGTGGGATCCTCCCAGACCAGGGCTCGAACCCGTGTCCCCTGCATTAGCAGGCAGATTCTCAACCACTGCGCCACCAGGGAAGCCCCTGGCACATGAACTCTTAATTGTGGCATGTGGGATCTAGTTCCCTGACCAGGGATCGAACACGGGCCCCCGGCATTGGGAGTGCAGAGTCTTAGACACCGGACCACCAGGGAAATCCTCTCTCCCAACGTTCTTAATCTACTCCATCTTTCATTGCTCTACAATCATGCTAACCCTGATCATCTATATGATCCAGTAACTAAGGAGTTAATTAGGAGATGCTCTTCTGCGGAAGGAAAATAAAAATGGAGTCTGTATTGCCAAGAGAGCTTTCTAACAAGCTATTGAGGAAGCGTGACTTATGCATGTCTTAGCCTGTGGAACCTGACCTTTTGACCTAATGAAGTCATCCAGAACATCTGCCAGAAACAACATATCTACTTATTGACACCCTAAAAAAACTTGTGATTCCTGAGGACAAATCTTTTCCGATCATGTCAGTGCCAACCACAGTTCGTGCCAAGCAACTTTTAAGAGCCTCGTGCCTTTGTTTATTTTAATAATTTTTTTTAAAACCACATTTATTTATTTATGGCTGCGTTGGGTCTTCGTTGCTGCGTGCAGTCTTTCTCTAGTTGTGGCGAGCGGGAGCTACTCTTTGTTGCAGTGCACGAGCTTCTCATTGTGGTGGCTTCTCTTGTTGCAGAGCTCGGGCTCTAGGCGCCCAGGCTTCAGTAGTTGTGGCACGCAGGCTCAGTAGTTGTGGCTCACAGGTTCTAGAGTGCAGGCTCAGTAGTTCTGGCGCACAGGCTTCGTTGCTCCGTGGCATGTGGGATCTTCCTGGGTCAGGGCTCGAACCTGTGTCCCCTGCATTGGCAGGCAGACTCTTAACCACTGTGCCACCAGGGAAGTCCCAGCCTCGTGGCTTTTTGTCTTTATAAGTCCCTGTTTCTCTTCCCCATCAGGGAATACTCTTTTAAGAGTTACCTGAATCTGTGTCTTCCAAACTACAGTTATTGCAATTGCAATAAGATTCCAAATAAACATTTTTTTTTCATCCTCCTACATTATTTTTTAGTTGACACTTCCTACCTGGTCTCATTCTACCTGTGAGGAGGAGTTCCAGGTAGGGAGGCATATTAGGCCCCTTAAAAGACTCCAGTCCACAGACAGGACTGAAAGTGCTACTTAGGTCTCTTTCTCACTTAGAGGTAATATTTGAATTATTAACAATTTACTAGCCTAAATGGATCAAAGCAGATCTGAAGGGTCCTTGATGGGATAGGCATTAACTCTTCAATTGTTGTATCTCATGAGTGATCTGTGAGGGGTTGGTTGGTGGGGGAGCTCCTATGGGGTTCAGCGTGTGTTTAAATAGTTCAGCCACTATTTACCAACTGGAACATGGGAACTTTCAAAAATGATAAGAAAAAAAAGGTTGGAATCAGAATAGCTATAACCATATGTACAAACTAAAATTTGTACTGCTTTGTACCTGCTTCTCCAGCTGATAATGCCACAAAGTCTCTTCCAGTTATGGCCTAGGAACCAGACTGCTCTGACTTTCTGATGTGAGTTTTGACCTTCATCCTTGCCTGTTGTTCTTGATATACTCTTGGCCTCAATATTTTGAATCATCCCTGCTTCTCTGGGTGGTGCCCATTCTTGGACAGGGACTTTAGTTTTCATTGGAAACTTGTCCTTGAGCCTAACTAGACCTCCTCACTACCCTACCCACAAACCCCTTTCTGTAGCTTCTGGGATCCCAGGTCAGAGCCATGCCATCCCCTGCTCTTCCTCTAGATGGAGATGGGACAGGATATGATGGAAAGCTGTAGTGAAAAGACGGAAGGATTTGTCCTGGGTGGCTATTCCACTTACCCTACTTCCTAGGGCAACCCAAACCAGTCTATGGCAGGCAGTGTGCTAGGAGCTGCAGGAATTGTGAGGTGATTAAGAAAATATACAGGCATGGTAATCAGTCACTCTCAAATAGCCCTGTTACTTAATTCTTTTTTTTGGCCACACTGCTCGGCTTGCGGTATCTCAGTTCTGCGAACAAGGATTGAACCCGCGCGCTCAGCAGTGAAATCGCGGAGTCCTAGCCAGTGGACCAGCAGGGAATTCCCTACATTTTTTAACTTAGCATTTGTAAATATTTGACGAAGTTATTAGTGAAGTGGCTTATCAATTTTCCACACTGGACCACTGGCTCTTTTCATAGTAGGTACTTGACTGCCTTATGTCTTCAAAGACAGGGCCCAGATTTGTGGCTAGAAAAAGGGTGAAAATCCCAGCAGGACATTTTACTTTCTGTCACTTGGCCACAGCTGATTCTCAGGCTTACATTCTGATCTATTTTCTCTGGCCACAGTCCTGACCACATTCCCACTCCCCATACCCAAACTTCAAATAGGAGGGAATTAAGGGGAAGCTTTTCCCGTTCTTTTTAGAGGCAAAAAGCTGACGCATTTTAAAAATTTATTTATTTATTTATTTATTTTTGGCTGTGTTGGGTCTTCGTTTCTGTGCGAGGGCTTTCTCCAGTTGTGGAGAGCGGGGGCCACTCTTCATCGCGGAGCTGATGCATTTTAAATTTGAAAACACGCAAATGAACAAAACCCTTCAGCCTGTGGCTTTTGCACGCTGCAGGGAATCAGGGTAAAAGGAGGGATCCTGCACTTCCAGGTTGTCAACTTTGGCTACATGTTGGGATCACCTGGGGAGTTAAAGAAGTAGGAACACTTGGGCCCCATCCACAAAGCTTTGGGCTTAACTGATGTGCAATGTAAACGCTTTAAGAGCTCCCCAGGGGATTATACTGTGCAGCAGAATTAAGAGCCGGTGATTTACATTCACAGTTCTCTGCTACTCAAAGCCTGGCACAGGAACACAACATGCTCACACCTGTGAGTTTGTCAGACCTAGTCTTTGCCCCCTCACACACCTCCCAAATTAGAATCTGCAGTTTAACCGGTTAAACCTGTTTAACGTAAAGTGATTTGCATTCCTAGGCACATTAAAGTTGGAGAAGCTCTGCCCAGGGCTCCTGCCAAGCAAACTGGCCCAATGTGGAAGGAGGTAAAGCATTCAGGAAACAGAGCTCCAAGACGAGGCCCCCAACCAGAGGACGGAAGAGACCTCCTTGCTACAGGCTGTTGTGTTGTGGCTCTCAGAGAAATCAGGTAGTGGCCGAGGTGGGCTGAGCCTCAGGGAGCTGGGCAGGACTTCAAAACAGAGCTGTTCTCTGAGCAGAGCAAACAGAGCAAAGAGACTGCTTCTGCAGCGGTGCAAACGTTGGAGGGGCCGATCTGCTGGATCTGTTTGACCACACCAGTTTGGGTGCTGTCCATGTTAGCTGCTGTCCCGTTGCATAAGCACACCCCAAACACAGAACCTGCTCGAGCTGCTCTGTGATGGGAACACTGTGCTCTCAAACAGACTGTAAAACAAAAAATGTTGCTCACCATCCAGTTTTATAAGGATTAAGTCATTTGCCAATGCAGCTGCTGACCGACAGTGCACTGTAGGAGGAATTCAGGATGAAAACCAGGATGAGGCGCTCTGTGCTTTGGAAAAACAGGCCCCTTAGAGAGTTAGATGTATATCTCAGGAAGAATTTTAATGAGTCTGGATTCTTGCATTTTCCCAGACATAGAAAAAGCACTAAAATAATTAACTGAGATATCTATTCCTTGTGACCTTTCACTGAGATGCATGCTTGACAGCATGTATTCCCTAGACAAAATCATATGTGTACTGGCTTCTCCTCTATCTCTGTGGAGCAGCCCTCTCAGAGCTACTGAGAGGATGTCTTCTGGGCTATAGTCCTCAGTAAAACCCAATCTACCAGCTCTTTTTTTTTTTTTTTTTTTTTGTGGTATGTGGGCCTCTCACTGTTGTGGCCTCTCCCGTTGTGGAGCACAGGCTCCAGATGCGCAGGCTCAGCGGCCATGGCTCACGGGCCCAGCCACTCCGCGGCATGTGGGATCTTCCCGGACCGGGGCACGAACCCGTGTCCCCTGCATCGGCAGGCGGATTCTCAACCATTGTGCCACCAGGGAAGCCCAACCAGCTCTTATGTTGTGTGTTTTTCTTTCAGTTGACGAGACAAAACTCAAAACTCTTTCCTGTGTGTGGTTGCAGATGTTCAATCTCTTACGCATTCACCTACTCCTTGGAGACAAGTTACTAAGAACATTATTTCAGAAGGAAAACTGTATAGACGAGCAGTTCCCACTTTCCTTTTTAGGTGTGTTGGATATTTTCCAGTTCTCCCCCATATTCACTCTCAATCTTTCTCAACGCTGTCCTGAGACCTGAGAAGCTGACCTTCTTCCACCAGCTTCCAGTTGAGTCATGTTGACTTAAAGAAAAACACACAACGTAAGAGTTGTGAGTTTACATTTCGTTCAGGGCCTTGCTGAGGACTAGAGACCAGGAGACAGCCTCTCAGTAGCTCTGATGAACTTCTCTGAAGAGGTGGGGGGGAACCAGTTCATATATGGTTCTTTCCTTTTCTTTTGGCTAGGAAATACATGTAGCCAAGCATACGTCATGGTGAAAAACTACTGCTAATCACAAAGAACAGATATCTCAAGTTAATAATTTCATTGCTTTTCTATGTAGGAAAAGATGCAAGAATCTGGGGTCATTGAAATTCTTCCTGAGATATACATTTAACTATCTAGGGGTCTGTTTATCCAAAGCACAGAGTGCCTTATCCTTTTTTCATCCTGAATTCCTCTCAGGGTGCAGAGTGCAGTGGGTTGCAACTTAACCCTTATATAATTGGGTGATGAGAGATACTCTTCTGTTCACAGTTGGGCCAGTGGCAGGCCCTGGCAGGAGATCAAAGGGAGAGTCAGGAAATTTATTCCCCCAGCTCACTGTGTGCTGGACCATGGGGTTAGGCATGTCCCTGAACTGAAGGCCACAGCTTTGTACCACCCCATGTTGTGTTTTCTTAACAACTACACTTTTTTGTGTGGGTGTGGGTGGGCGCGCCACGAGGCATATGGGATCTTAGTTCCATGACCAGGGATCAAACCCACACCCCCTGTAGTGAAAGAGCAGAGCCTTAACCACTGGACCGCCAGGGAAGTCCCCAATTACACTTTTTATATGTAGCCGCTTGAACCCTCCTCATTTATGCTGTGCTGTTGGTTTCTCTTCCATCTCATCAATAGCTCTCTGGTGCCAGGATCCATTCTCTCTTTCCATCCTTGGTGGCTGGGGCATTGACAAAGAACCTGGGGTGGTTCAGACGACTGGAACAGAGCCTCAGCGCTCGGATGAGCATCCCTCCTACTGAAACATCAGTTGGCAACATGCTGAGGCCTGGCACTAGGATGCATGTACCAGAGGGCAACCAGGACAGCTACCTGGCCCCTTGACGCAGCAGCTCGCACGTGTCCTCCAATGGCAGCAGGTGGTTTTTACGGCATTGGCTTCACACCCTCCAGGTTCTCCGATGCTGTCGATAGAAGACATTTGCTCCTACAGGGACTGGGGCAGTCTCCTGATGTGACTTCAGCCCTTCTTCAAGCAGCCTCTCTACCTGCACACTTACCCCTCCAGAATTCTACATACTGGCAGATAGCACCATTGTTCACCCACTAGGTGAGCCTTGTTAGAAATCACCCATAAGATAAAAGAGCTGGAAGCCGTGGGAAGGTAGAGTTTTGTGTGCCTGTGGGCTGGGAATAAGCAAGTACCCCTGGTTGTGGTGGTGATGGGGGAAGAGACTGTCCTGGAACAGAGCCTCCCTGAGGACCTGGTTCCCCTTGTGGAAAGGGGCCCCAGGGAGTAATGAGTGGTCCCCTTAACAGCTCCTTCTGGCCAGCCTGGTCGCTATTTTGACTCCTGGCTTTGTCACCGGAAAGAGAACCACACCTGTACAAAGGCTAACCTACTTTCTCTTTTTATTCCCACGCCACAATCTGCTAATCTATGCCACAGCAGTGCTTCCTTAATAGAAAGGAAGGCAGAAGGCCACAGAAGCAAAACCGAAGAACCGGCCCTAGCCAGAAAGGCCCAAGATGGCAAAAGTCAACTCTCCTGAACCGGTTCTAGCCTGATCACGAGGGCAACACCCGTGCAGATGAGATGGAAGTGTATGAAAGTTGCCTTTGCTTCATTACCATGCTTCATTACCAGCTAGGATCGCTGCCCAAAGTGGAGACTTGCACTTTGCTAGGCACAACTAGTGCTGAGTGCAAGGGAGCCCAGAGGAATGCTCTTGCTCCCGCTGTTTCTGGAACTCTCCACCTCTTCCCCCAAATTCTGATGGCACACCCACCTCTTACCCCTTAAAAGTTGCAGGCTTCCCTCCCTCAAGGGGAAGGGGGCTTCAGAACAGTAGCTCTCCCCTCCTCATTCCTTGATCAACAAAGAAAGTTTCTGCTCTGCTGAACCTGGTCTCATTCTACTGAGCCAGTAGCACCTAGCAAGGAAGGAGCCAGTTGGGGTCCACCCAAGCAGCTGGGGATAAGAAACAGCTTTGATATCATTCTTCTCTGGGGGGGGAGCCCTGGAGGGAAGCCCTGCACACACATGCGGAGGGGTGTAGGAAAACAGGACAAGACTGATAGAGATCTGGGGTACGAACAGAAAGCAGGCGTCCGGCGGGTTAGGTTAGGTGGGGAGTGTGGGGGACAAGCCTACGGGATGGGTTCAGAGGCCGCCCAGAAAGGAGCTAGGGCCCGGGAGAAGCCGAGACGTCGGCCCTCCCTGCTTCCTAGAGGGGCCTAGAGGCCCGGAGCGGCATGCGCGTGCGCGATACGGGCCCAGCGGAGAGCCGGGAAAGGGGGTTGGCGTGGGGCGGGTTGTGCAGTCCGGGGAAGGAGAGTCTCGCAATAGCGGGCGTCGGTGAGTGGGGCAACAGGGGGCGTCGGCGGCTGCCGTGCGGGCGCGGAGCTCCCGGGGGGCGGCGGGTGAAGCTTGGCCTGGAGGCTGCGCCCGGGAGGGGGGCTGGCCTGGGAGCCCGCCCCGCCCCGGTGAGGGCGTATCTGCCTGAGCTTCGCTTCCCGGGGCGCGAATTTGGAGTAATGGTTTCTGTGTTTTATCACTTCTCCCAATTATGCAAACAAAGCGTATTCATTACAGGTAGTTAGATGACGCGGGTGAGCGTAAGAAAAGTAAAAGTAACTGCAGTCCGTTAATGTTTTTGTCTGGAGGTTTCCTGACCTTTTAAAATTTGTGCATGATTATGCAAACTCTTATACGTATATGTAAATTTTTAACTACGAAACAGGATCCTACTATTGCTTGAAAATTTTCTAGTATTGTAATAAGACATTATTGTGATAATGTATGCATAATATTTACCATATGATACATAAAAATTTACCATTTTAACCATTTAAAGTGTATAATTCAGTAGCACTAAGTACATTCATACTGTTGCTTCTTGAAAATTATATCTTCAACTTCCGGAATGCATTTGTTCCTTTATTGGTTAAAATTGATGCCAGCATTATGACACCACTGAGATATATGTTTGCAAGTATAATTAAAACATTTTGTTTGCAGTTTATTTCGTATAATACACATTACATGAAGCTGTAAATGCTGAGCAAGTGACGTTTGTGCAGAAAAATAGCAAATTCTTTATTAGGGTGATTATTTCTGTTTTCAAAATAAAAGAGTAGTGTCTATAAAATGCAGTTTTAAAAAAAATTTTATTTATTTATTTTTGGCTGTGTTGGGTCTTCGTTGTGGTGCACGGGCGTCTCATTGCAGTGGCTTCTCTTGTTGCAGAGCACGGGCTCTAGGCGCGTGGGCTTCAGTAGTTGTGGCACGCAGGCTCAGTAGTTGTGGCTCGCGGGCTCTAGAGCACATGCTCAGTAGTTGTGGCACATAGGCTTAGTTGCTCTGCGGCATGTGGGATCCTCCCGGACCAGGGCTCGAACCCGTGTCCCCTGCATTGGCAAGCGGATTCTCAACCCCTGGGCCACCAGGGAAGTCCCTAAAATGCAGTTTTTAAACACAAGTAACAGCACTAACCTAAAACCACTCTCCTGTCGTCTGACATATAGGCTTAAGAAATAAGAAAATGGTCTCCTTCCTAAGTTAAGAGTGGTGGCAAGGAAAAGAACACCATTCTCTTTCAAACTGTGGGTCTGTCACCAACCAGGGTTCTTGGCCTCTTTAATCAATAGAAATTAAGAGGCCTGACAAGAAATTCAGGCAAGGCAGCAGGAGGGAGCGAAAACAAGTAACAGGTTCCCTTGCTTGTTCCCTGAAGTGGGGGGTAGGGTGTTCTTACTTGGGGTGAGGGTAGGGGTAGGTCTGGGGGTCCCAGATGAGGGGTGGCTTCAGTGGTCTACCCACCCTTGGTGGTGCTGTGTGCAGGGTACATGGGCTATACTCTGCTTTTGCTTCCAGCACCTCAGAAGTGGCAGTTGGATTTTTGGTCTTTTTGTATCTTGTTGTTCATAATTTGCCCCACCTGCGCCGGGAAGCAGTTATTTTTAGTCCCTTATAGTTTCTTTGTGTTTTGTTGGTGGAGGAGATGTTTGTCCAGGTGCAGGCACTGCAGCGAAGGGTCCCAGGTCCCAGCCTGTCTCACTTCCAACTGAAAACTCCTTAATGTTAGGTCGCTTATTTTGCAAGGAAGTAATTTGCTTAGGGATTTCAGGGAATTTCCATTTGTTTTATTCATGTGTATATGTGTGCATTTTCAGGGACTGACAAATGAGGCTGCTCTTGCATGTTGTTCTCAATGCTGAAGAAAGGCAGACAAATTTTGGTTTAAAAAGTAAGCCAAAGAGATGGGATTGCTTTGAAGGTAAACCTCTATATGTACTTATAAGGAAGAAAAACTGACAAAAACATGAAAAACAGTAACTATGCCAAGGTTAAGTTTTCTGTGACTCTGGTATCCAGGAAGTATTAGTGCATGAGCGTTCTATGCTGTCATTCTCCAGAGCAAAAATACAGAAAATGTAGTAAAATATATAAGTCATTTTACTTTGCAATCTTCAGCATTTTTGGTTTTTTTTTTTTTTTTTTTTTTTTTTTTTTTTTTTTTTGCGGTACGCGGGCCTCTCACTGTTGTGGCCTCTCCCGTTGCGGAGCACAGGCTCCGGACGCGCAGGCTCATCAGCCATGGCTCACGGGCCCAGCCGCTCCGCGGCATGTGGGATCTTCCCAGACTGGGGCACGAACCCGTGTCCCCTGCATCGGCAGGCGGACTCTCAACCACTGCGCCACCAGGGAAGCCCTCTTCAGCATTTTTAATATCAGAAACCGTCAGAAAGAGGTCGCTCACGTGAGTCATTATGTGCTCTAGACTGAATTTTTGACCTTATTCTTTTTTAACCCTGATTTTAGACCTCTTATCCTCCTTCCTTGTTTTATTATACTACATAAGACCTGTTGCTGTCTTTATTTCATTGTCTGTCTTCTCATACGCTACTCAAGGCCATGCTTTTTGTCTGCTTTATTCACTGCAGAGACCTTAGTGCCTGGGACATAGTAGGTGCTCAGTAAATATTTGTTAAATTAATGAAAGAAAGAATACAAATTGGAGATGATAAGCATTGACAGTATTCAGTGCTCTTATTGCCAAGTTAATCCATAATATCTAGACATGAATATTTCTAGATAGAAACAAACACAGTGACAACTCAGACTTCTTCAGTTTAAAAACCTTTTTATTTTGGGACTTCCCTGGTGGTCCAGTGATTAAGACTCAGTGCTCCAATGCGGGGGGCATGGGTTCAATCCCTGGACAGGGAACTAAGATCCTGCATGCTGCATGGTATGGCCAAAAAAAAAAAAAAACCTTTTTATTTTCACTAATTGTAGACTCACAGAGGGTGTCTGAACTTTACAGAGTTCCCTTATATCTTTACCTGTTTTACCTAAAGGTAGTATCTTGCATAGCCATAGTATAGTCATCAAACTTAAGACATTTACAGGGGTCCAATACTGTTAATTAAACTGCTGCTTTATTTAGAGTTCATCACTGTCTCACTAGTGTTCTTTTTCTGTTCCAGGATCCAATCTAGAATCCCTCATTTCATTTAATTTTCATGTCTTCTTGTTCTCCTTCAGTCTGTGACAGTTCCTCAGTTTTACTTGTTTTACACGATCTTGAAACTTTTGAAGTATTTTATATTTGTAATTTTAGAATGACCCTCTCGGTTTGGTTGTCAGATGTTCTCCTGCTTAGATTGAGGATGATGTCAATATGTCTTCTTATCAGTGATACTACTTTTGATCCAGTATTTCTGCCAAGTTCCATCACTGTAAGGTTGCTGTCTTTCCTTTGTAATTAGTAATTATTTTGAGGAAGACATTTTGAGACTTTGCATAGAAATATCCTTTCTCCTCAACTTTCAGTCACTAATTAGCATTTCTTGGTGGATCTTGTCTGTAGCAGTTATTATTGTGATGTTCTTCAAGGTGCCTTTCCTTTCTGTTTTTTCTTCTACATTTATTAACTGGAATTCTTTGTGAGGAAGAGTTGTGCCTTTTCTCCCTTTTGTTTATTTACTTAATTAATATCAGTTACATCAGTGTGTGATGTTCAGTGTTTATTTTGGGGGTTTATTGCATGTATTGTTATTTATTTTGTGGCTTAAGTTATTCTGATTTTGGCCATTGGGAGCTCTTTCAAGTTGGCTTCTGTTTCCCCTTACATGCTTCCATCTTGTTGTGTGTCCTTCTCTGATTTTCAGGCGCCACAAGTTACTCATCTTGTATTTTTACCTCCCCCAGCCCTGGAATCAACCATTTCTGCAAGGATTCCTGGTTTCATTCATTGTAGAGTAGTACTTAGAACCCAAATTTTGGGCACTAGGTTGAGCTCATTTTTTAATTGGCAAATTGGTATAAATATTATTTTAACATTTTGAATGTGTACCAGAAGCAATCTTTCTTTAAAAAAAATTTTTTTTAATTGAAGTATAGTTGATTTACAATGTTGCACCAATTTCTGCTGTACAGCAGAGTGACTCAGTTAAACACATATAGACTTCTCTTTTAAAATATTCTTTTCCATTATGGTTCTTCACAGGATATTGAATATATTTCCTTCTGCTATACAGTGGGACCTTGTTTATCCATCCTATATATAATGGTTTACATCTGCTAATCCCAAACTCCCAGTCCTTCCCTCCCCCAATCCCCTCCCCCTTGGCAACCACAAACCTGTTCTATATGTCTGTGAGTCTGTTTCTGTTTTGTAGATAGGTTCATTTGTGCCATATATTAGATTCCACATATAAGTGATATCATATGATATTTGTTTCTCTTTCTGACTTACTTGACTTAGTATGATAACCTCTAGTTGCATCCATGTTGCTGCAAATGGCATTACTTCGTAGAAGCAATCTTTCTTTAGTGGCAATTGCCTTAGAAACTTATTTGCTTACTATCAGTGTATAAAGTAAACCTTATGTACACTCTCACTGGGCAGGAAAAACATGAGAACAAGAGACTACGTAATGAGAATTTTAAAAGGAAATCAAAATTACATTGCATATAAGATGATAAAGCAAAATGACAGAAAGAAGCAAATGTCCCTGAAAAATACCCACATGATTGCTTGGGATTTCCCCTGTTCTTTTGAAAGCCATTTTCATCTGGGAATGAAACTGGACAAAGAGATGAAGCTCTGGGGGAGAAGAGGCCTGCTCTATTCTCAGGTTGCCCTCCAGGCCTGGGGGCTCCCATTTGTGGTATAATCTTAACAAGTTGATGAATGAAGCTATTCTTCTGTCCTCAGAAGCTGGTTGGCACCTGGAAGGAACCCTGAGGCATTAGGATACCTGAATTTAATTGGGCAGTTTCAGCTCACTGGCCCCATGTCTCTACTATGCTGTGGGGCTTTCATTCAGACTTCGAAAGGCCCAAGAGGTCATTTTTTTTTTTTTTAAAGGAATGGTTTTCTTTTCTTTTTTTTTTTTTTTGTCTGTGTCGGGTCTTAGTTGCAACATGTGGGATCTTTGTCTCAGCATGTAGGAATTGTGGTGCACGGGCTTCTCTCTAGTCTCTAGTTGTGGCGCTCGGGCTCCATGACACGTGGGCTCTCGAGTTGTGGCGTGCGGGCTTAGTTGCCCCGCTGCATGTGGGATCTTAGTTCCTTGACCAGGGATTGAACCATCGTCCCCTTCATTGGAAGGTGGATTCTTTAACACTGGACCACGGGGGAAGTCCCAAGAAGTCACTAACTTTTATCCATGTTCATGGTTGCAGGGGCTGGACTCAGAGGGCTGGAATCTTTTGCCATATTCACAGGCAGTTGCCCTCATTTTTCTATTGGTCCGTCTTCTCATCACCTCTTTACAGATACTTCACTGACCTCTTTGGACATTTCTGCAGCAGCTGCTTCAGAACAGGTCAGCTTGGAGGCTTATGTTTGGTGCTAATTTCCCTGTGGGTCTCAATTTCCCGAGATAGGTCAGTGCCATTTACATTTCCCACTGGGTGCGTTTCTTCAAAATATTTCTCTCTGGTGTCCAGTTCATTCTGTTGCATCTCACTCCCGGATTTCCTTGCGCCTGAGTGTCTTTCTCTTCCCCAGTCTTTCTGCAAGTTTGGCTGGGAAAGTCTCTCGCCTCTTTCTCTGACTGGCAGCTCCCGTTGGTGGTTGGTGCTTGGTGCTGCTGCGGCTCAGCAAGGCTGGAGCCTGCCCCGGGGGCACCTTTCCTCTTCAGCCTCCTCTTGTTGTTGTGTCTTCAAGTCTCTTTTTATAGGCCTTCAGTTATGTACCTTATCACTTCTCAGATTTCCTTTGCTTTTGTTTTCTCTGTGTACTTATTTTCCTTACCCCACCCCCTTCTTTGGCAGCAAAGCTTCATTTCTCTGCCAGAACTTCAGCAGCTTCGTCAGCAAGCATGATCCCAAAGTTGTTCTTCAATTGATGCTCCATCCCCTTGTAGCAGCACTGCAGTTTCTTTTATTGGAGTGGTGACAGGCTTTCTGGTGTGAGCCTCTTCCCATCTCAGTTTACGGTTGTCTCTTTTTTTGTCAGTCCTAGCAGTGCTCGCTGAGTCCAGGAGACATTGCCTAGGTATTGGTTTGTAGCAAATATAGGAGATGATGGCCTCTGTTTTAATCGTGGATGAAGGTAGTGATTTTTTTAAAATTTGCTTAACCATGGTGGGAGACAGAGGGTTCCATGCTCTCAGGGAAAGCTCGCCATCATCTGTGATTTGGTACACAGAGCAGTGGGGCCAGTTTGCAACAGGTGCCAAGGCCTGCTGTCCATATAATTTTCATATATAGTCTGAGGTACGGGTCTAACTTCATTCTTTTGTATGAGTACATCCAGTTGTCTCAGCACCATTTGTTGAAGAGTCTCTTTCCCCTTTGAGTGGTCTTGGGACTTGCGTCAAAAATAAGTTGACTGTAGATGTATCGGTTTATTTCTGGACTCTTAATCTATTTCACTGATACATGTCTATCCTTATGCCAGTGTCACACTGTCTTGACGAGTGCTGCTTTGTCAAATGTTTTGAAATTGTGAAGTGTAAATCCTTCAACTTTTTTTTTTGGCTGCGCCGTGCAGCTTGTGGGATCTTATTTCCTGGACCAGGGATTGAACCCAGGCCATGGCAGTGAAAGTGCCAAGTCCTAACCACTGGACCTCCAGGGAATTCCCTCAGCTTATTTTTATTTTTCAAGTCTCTTTTGCCTTGTACTGGAACTCTTGAATTTCCAGTAAATTTTATTATCAGCTTGTCAATTTCTGCAAAGGAACCAGCTGGGTTTCTGAAGGGGATTGTGTTGAATCTGCATATCAATTTGGGGAATATCTGTTAGATGTGGGTTTAAAGAAAAGAGAGTGTAAATTAAAGGTTTTGACTGATGTCTGGAATCATTAACAAAATATGGGAAGATAGGAAATGAAGATAGTAAGAAGATGCGTTTTTTGTTGTTGTTGTTGTTGTTTGCCGTACGCAGGCATCTCACTGTCGTGGCCTCTCCCGTTGCGGAGCACAGGCTCCGGACGCGCAGGCTCAGCAGCCATGGCTCACGGGCCCAGCTGCTCCGCGGCATGTGGGATGTTTCCGGACCGGGGCACGAACCCGTGTCCCCTGTATCGGCAGGCGGATTCTCAACCACTGCGCCACCAGGGAAGCCCAAGAAGATGCGTTTTTGACACTGAGTTTATGTTACTATGGAACACCAGGTGAAATGTTCAGTAGGCAATCAGAGCTTGTGTTAGATGTGGAGGAGAGAACAAGGAACTGTGAGAGCAGGGTTAGAGAATGAGATCTCTGAGAGACGGAAAGGAGAACCTCTGAGACCTGAAGGCCTACAGTATCCGTGATGAGAGAGCAAGTGCAGGAAGAGAAGCCAGGGAATGAGGGGCCGAGAGGTGAGGGGGAGGCCAGGCAGGCTGCTGCTGGGGAAGCCACGGGAGACAGAAGGTGGTCAGAAGTGTAGCTTCTTTCCGAGAGTGGGAGAGAGAGGGCTGCAAGGAACCACCAGTTCGGTTTGAACAGGGACCTTCTGTGCCTCCAGGAAAAGTTCACAGCTCGCAAAGGATAATGCCTTTATGGAACAGGGCTGGGGTCTGTGTGTGTGGAGCCACCTGGGTTCTCTCGAATCCACTTGCTGGGATACAGACCTCATTGGAGCCAAGAGCAGAGCTGGTCCCACTCAGAGCTTTCTTTCCTCCCTCAGCTCAGCATGCTTCCCTGGTGCCTGCCCTTCCCCAGGTGGGGAACATAGGAGACCAAGCAGCGGCGACTGTGCTCCGATGGTCAGGCCCCAGGTGAGCTTCCTGAGTTCCAAGTCTGTGGCCCAGGAATAGCTAGAGCTCATCTCCGGGCCTCTGGCCCATTCTGAGTCTGCTCCTGTGGCTTCCCCGCCTAACTGCTTCCCCTGGAGCTGCTCCCGTCCACTGAGTTCATTGACTGTATCTTGCCCTGGACATCTCTTTTTATTAATGTGTCCTTCCAGCTTCCCACCCTCCCCCGACCTCTTTTGCCACTAGGGCCCCGACCCTGTGCTCTCAGTGCCCCTAATGACTCTGCCCCTCAGACTGGGAATGTCCCTGAGCAGTAGAAACTTGTCATTCCAGGAGGCTGCAGTATTCGAGTTCCTGTCTGTGGACTATACTCGGCAAAAGTGGAAAGGTCTGGCACTCATCCAGAGAGCCCTGTACTGGAACATCATGCTGGAAAATTACTGCAGCCTGGCCTCACTGGGTAATGACTCTATTCCCCGGTACTTAGATTCTGTCTTCTTTACACTTTGTTTGGTATATTCGTTTTCTTTCTTAACTTTTTATTATGAAAATATAAAAAGACAAAGGGAGAGAATAGTATAATGAACCCCTCTCCATCATCACCCACTTTAATAGTTATTAACATTCTCCTTATTATTAACTGAGCTGGGCCAGTTTATTAGAGTTTGTAGTTGGAAGGAGTAGAGTGCCATTCAGTTAGTTATTGTAAGTGATGAGCTAAGTTACTTACAGTAAGACTAAAGGAATGGAATCCCTAAATAGGCTGACCAACTAGGCCAGGCTTCGGGAAACAAAGCCTTGTGGGGACCTGGGAACCTGGGAACCTGAGCAGTGGAAGTGAAAGGATTTTTACACCAGTGTCGTAAGACAGCTCTGCCCTGCGTATCTGTTTTCTCCTCCCACTGATACCCATTCTCTTTTTTTTTTTTTTTTTTTTTTTTTTTTTGCGATATGCGGGCCTCTCACTGTTGTAGCCTCTCCCATTGCGGGGCACAGGCTCCGGACGCGCAGGCTCAGCGGCCATGGCTCACGGGCCCAGCCGCTCCGCGGCATGTGGGATCTTCCCGGACCAGGGCACAAACCTGTGTCCCCTGCGTCGGCAGGCGGACTCTCAACCACTGCGCCACCAGAGAAGCCCTGATACCCATTCTCTTTACTCTGAATCTTTTTTCCCACTCCAAGCTCCTTCTTAGTTAGACTTTGTGTCTCCTTTTTTTTTTTTTTTTTTTTTTTTTGCGGTATGCGGGCCTCTCACTGTTGTGGCCTCTCCCGTTGCGGAGCACAGGCTCCGGACGCACAGGCTCAGCGGCCATGGCTCACGGGCTTAGTTGCTCCGTGGCATGTGGGATCTTCCCGGACCAGGGCACGAACCCGTGTCTCCTGCATCGGCAGGCGGATTCTCAACCACTGCGCCACCAGGGAAGCCCTGTGTCTCCTTGTATGTTCTGCTTGCTGTGGCTCCTGATGGTTGCCTTCTCTCCATGCATCATTTCAGCTTGAGCTCTTACTTGTAATTTCCTTAGTTTTTCCTACCTTCCATTCAGTATTTATGTAGAAAGGGACTCCAAGGGTGGTTCAGCCATTAAATATCATCTTTGTTTGAGCAGAACTTTGGTCCAGGCCACGCAGAGGCTGATGACTAATCTACAGATAAGCTACACTTGGGTCTGGTGCTTGGCCCTGTTCCAGTCACCTGTTGTCCATCATGGGATGAGCTGGGTTGCTTGGCACAAAGCATGGTTGCCTCAGCTTCCCCTTCAGAAAGACTGGGGCAGGGCTGCTTCCTGGAAGGGGCTGTTGTCAGGGCAGGTTCTGAGGTTGACCGGTCTAGGACAATAGCCTACTCTGGAGAGGGTGAGCTAAGAATCAAGGAAACAAATGTCTTTAACTTTCCTTATGCTAAGGTGGTATGATGGCTTGTGGCCTTGGTTAAGATGTGATTGAAAGGAACCAATATTTTTGTGTTTAGCTATGACCGTGATTGCTCTGCCTTCTCCCAACTTTTGTTTTCAAAAATTCTAGAATTCAGAAGCAGATACCCAGCTGTTCAGTCTCATTATGACTCCAGATTATCAAGATACAAAATATGTATTTTGATTTACATTTCAAATTATAAAAATTAATTTTTATAGGAGTGCCTACTGGCACCTACCAGTCCAGTGCTCCAGGGACCAGGGGGTGCCCAATTTTACAGCTTTGCTTTCCCCTTCAGTACTTTTCCCCAGTATTTCTCTACCCATGACTTCTCCAAATCTTCTCACTGTCCTGTTATACCAGAATCACTTCTTTATGTACACTTTTTCCTAATCACATCCTTATAATATAAATTTCCTTTCTACTCTCAGGTTTGCCCACATGGTTTCTCATATTTGATTTGAGGTTTTTGCCACCACTCTCTCTCCCCAACATCTTTGCTAAGAACTGTGGAACCATACAATGTCATGGTTGGAAAGGACCTTAGGGTTCCTCATTTTACTAAGGAGACGTTGCATCTAAGTGACTTCTGGAAGATCACACCATGCTTTACAGTCTGGTCTCTTGCCTTTCAACTGGCCTATTCACCTGGCTGTGCTGGCTCAGCATCCCTCTGTCCTGAGGGCCGTTCTTCTGCCCTCCTCCACTGACCAGCTTCCCTTCTTTGTTTTTCTGTCCATGAAAAAAAATTTGAGCCATTTCCCATTTTCTCTCCTGTTCTTAATGTGTCTCCTCATTCCTTACCTGTAATGTGAAGTTTTTTCAAGTAATAGACTCCTGATGATTATCTTTCTTCAGTAGGACAAGAAATGAGTGAAAGTTGTTTTCTTCTTTCTTTTGGCAGCAGATGAGAACAGGATGGAGAGTTCAGAGTTGCCTCCAAAGCAGGAAATTTCTAAAGTTTTGAAGTCATCTGATAGGACCTCAGTAGTACTCTGTGGAATGATTCCTGGAGGATCAGAAGCTGGAGATGCCTGTGAAGAGGCTTTAGAGAAGCTAGAAGTTCAACCCTCAGGTGAAGAAGGGACCAGACTAGAAAGTGATTTCTTGGAAATAACACAGGAAGATAAAAATAAATCCACCAAAGATGGGTGTGATGAATATAAGGAACTTGAGGAACATCCAGATCTGTCCTCAAGTCCTGCAGAACATCAAGGAGTTCTGAAGGGACAGAAATTCTATCAATGTGATGAATGTGGCAAAGCTTTTAATTGGAGTTCTCACCTCATTGGGCATCAGAGAATCCACACTGGAGAGAAACCGTATGAGTGCAATGAGTGTGGCAAGACCTTCAGGCAGACCTCTCAGCTCATAGTCCATCTCAGAATCCACACAGGGGAAAAGCCCTATGAATGCAGTGACTGTGGAAAGACCTATCGCCATAGCTCCCATCTCATTCAACACCAGAGACTCCATACTGGGGAGAAACCGTATAAATGTATTGAATGTGGAAAAGCTTTCAATGAGAGTTCCAAACTCTTTGACCACCAGAGAACCCATACTGGGGAGAAACCGTATGGATGCAATGAGTGTGGAGCGGTCTTTAGTCGGAGTAAAAGCCTTGTCCGCCATCAGGTACTTCACAGTGGTGAGAAACCTTACAAGTGTAATGAGTGTGGGAAGGCTTTCTGTTCTAACAGAAATCTTATTGACCATCAGAGAATCCACACTGGGGAGAAGCCTTACGAGTGTAATGAATGTGGCAAGGCCTTCAGTCGAAGTAAATGTCTTATTCGACATCAGAGCCTCCACACTGGGGAAAAACCATTCAAATGCAGTGAGTGTGGGAAAGCCTTTAATCAGATCTCTCAACTTGCTGACCATGAGCGAATTCATACTGGAGAAAAACCCTTTGAATGTAATGAGTGTGGTAAGGCATTCAGTCTGAGTAAATGTCTCATTCGACATCAGAGACTTCATACGGGTGAAAAGCCCTATAAATGCAAAGAGTGTGGAAAATCCTTCAATCAAAACTCATACCTCATTATTCATCAGAGAATTCACACTGGTGAGAAACCTTATGAATGTAATGAATGTGGGAAGGTCTTCAGTCATAATTCTAGCCTTATGGTACATCAGAGAACCCATACTGGGGAGAAACCATATAAATGCAAAGATTGTGAGAAAGCCTTTCGTGACAGCTCACAACTCACTGTGCACCAAAGAGTTCACACTGGAGAGAAACCCTATGAATGTATTGAGTGTGGGAAAGCCTTCAGTCAGCGTTCTACTTTCAATCACCACCAGCGAACTCACACAGGAGAAAAGCACTCAGGTCTGGCTCGGTCTGCTTCTTAAGGCATGATTCTCTAGACAGCAAGGAACTCTGAGTTAAGGTTTCTATATAAAAAGTATGCTCACCCTGGTCTCTTGGAACCACTAATCAAAGTGGATCATTCCCTAAATGCTCTCTGGTGGTCAGAATGGTCAGAGAGTGGTAGTAACAGTACCGTCCTTCCCCACTTAGGACTACACATTTCGTGTGGTTATAGGTTTCCTTTTTCTTTCGCCTCTTTTTTTGGCCACCCCATGAGGCTTGCTGGGGAGCTTTCCTGACCAGGGATCAAACCCATGCCCTCAGCAGTGAAAGCAAGGAGTCCTAACCATTGGACCACCAGGGAATTCTCTTCTTTCACTTTAAAAAAAAAGTAAAATCTATCTTGTTTTTTAATTATTTGTCCCATAATTATATTCTTAAGGAAAGAGATATTTCCTCATTCTATTCCACCTCCTCCATTTTACCATTTATATAAAGTCATTCTCCAAGACTCTGAGTCATTCTTCCTACCTCTTGAATGTGGCCCTTTAAAAACTACTTTAATCTAGACTCTCATCACTTGTGTTCTCTACCTAGAAAAGCTTTTCTTACTGTTTGCCAATCTGTGTCCCTTGAACCTTTAAGATCTAGGTCATCTCTGAAGGACTTTCTTCTTCAAATGCTCCTTTTTTCCTCCTAACCTGTTGATTGACCTCTGTGTTTTGAATTAACCTGTGCTATAATTTGCAATTGTTATATAATTGCCTTGTCAATTCTCAACCTAATGACCCTTTGTGTCCTTTTATACTAACTTGATGTAGGCTTTGAGATTGGGTATAGTATCTTATTTCTTCTGGCATATCGATAATACTTTGCATATTCTAGTTGTTAAATAGCTTTTTAAAACTCACGTCTCCAACTGAACCATGCTTCAAGTGGGCATGAACTCTGCTTTCATCACCAGACCTAAAATTTCTAAAGATGGGTATCATAGGATATCACATACAAAGGCCTCATTCATATCTTCTCTTTGTGTCCTTTAAAGTTTTACTACTGTTACCTCAGCCTCAGAGAGTTAATGGATTTGTGTTTGAGTGTGTGCAGGTGTGTGTTTGTATGTATGTATCTAGGTATTGGAGTCAGCTGTCATATTCCAGTGATAATGTACTTTGCCATGAACATGGACTCCTGTACTAGCTTTCTCCACCCTGCTGTCTAAGTAAACAAGAACAGCATCAAAGTTTACTGCAAAGAAGACTCAACTTCCAAGGCAATTTCAGTTCCTAGCATTCTTGGATGATTGGAATGAATAGTAATGAAGTTTGTGACAAGATAATAGAGTCACACCATTCTGATTTCCTTACCAACTAGTTCTAGATGCCTGCAACTGTCATCTGATTTTTAGGTCAGAGGTGTACGCTTAATTATTGTGATTATCTTCTGGGCCAACTTTCATACCTCAAAGGCATAAGAAACAAAATCTTTTCAGGGGATTGACTCTTATACAGTCATGTATCAGACACAAGTTTTTCTTTCCATCCTTGTAGTAGGGCCTCAATGCTAGGGGATCTTTGCCCCTGGTAGCTACCCTCTTCCTCCTAGCAGTGTGACAGGATCAGCATTGTGGCAGAGGAGGAAGAGGTTAGAGGGTCAATGTCAGGCACATAACCTAGAGGAGAGAGATTTTTGTGAGCTGTGATTTATGTCTCCGAGACAGTGGAGAAGAAGGGGAAGAGAGTTGAGGCTCAAGAAAATAAGAATTGGATATGATTCTGGGCGAGGCACCTCAGAAAAAGAGTGTTTATTAGGAGCCTAAAAAATTACTGAACTGAGGACAGAACTGGAAATTTGCCATTTGTGAATATTTTAAATTTGTGTTATAGCTATATTTTTGGTATTTATTTTCATTTTTTTTAAACCGATAGGACTTTTTTTTTAAAGGGTTTTACTTTGGAAGCTCCCAGATTCCAGGGGAGAGCCTAACCCCATATGAACACACGGGTCCAGCCCTCTACTCTGATTTCAACATGACTGGTTATGCCTTTAGTAGAGAACCCTTTGTCGAGTATTGTAATTTTTTATTTTCTGGTTCTGCTCATACCTTACCACACTAAGTCTCTGGAGGGAAGGATCCAGCACTGTTCATAACCCTGTTATCTGACCATCACTGGTCCGGGCTAGGTGCTAAGTAGCAGTGAATGTCCTCACTTGCTAGAAAAGCACTCAGGCTCTTGGTTGGAGGAAAAGGGGCTACGTTTGAAAGCCACACCTCAGTTTCTACTGGTTATTGCTAGTATTTTAATTATTAGTGATTTTTTAAAAATTTACTTGGATCCAATTACCTTGCTAGATTAGTTTTTGTTTGAAGAGTTTTTCAGTTCCATTTCCTGGCTTCTCTAGGTATACAATAAATAATGATTAGTGTTCTCTTAATTCTAATCTGTATGCCACTTACGTCGTGCATGAGCACAAATATTTTTAAAATGTTGAATAGTGAGTAACAGGCGTTCAGTGTCTTGTTCCTAACTTTCAGGAAAAAGGTTTTTTAGGATTTCACAGTTTTATATGGTGTTCACGCTCATTGTTTCTGATAAATATTCTACCCTGTTCGGGAAGTTTTCTTCTATTCCTATTTTTAGAAGAAGCAATATGTTACAGTGGAAAAGAGCACAGATTTTGTGCCTGGAAGCCTAGGTTCAAATCCTGCCTCCACCACTTTCTTTAGGTGTGTGATCCTGGGCAAGTTGCTTTGCTTCCTTTTGTCTTCCATGTGTAAAATGGAGCTACCTCATAGGGCCTTGAGGATAAAATCAGTTCATAAGTGAAACGCACTTGAAACAATACTTGGCATGTAGTAGACCCTATAGCGAATTATTATTATACTTAAGTTTTTATTAGGAATGGATGTTAAGTTCTGTCAGACTTTTAAAAATCTGTTGGTGTAATGTTATGGTTTTATTGTTCTTTTCAGAATCGATTTTGCTGGCAAGTTTCCAAATGAAATTTTCTTGTGTTCCTGGAATAAAATCCATTTTTTTGTGGTGATTTTATTTTATTTTTTAAGTACAGAACTAGATTCAGTTTGCTTTGCAAAATGAATTTGGAAGTTTTGTTTTTTTCTCTTTTATTACCTGGAAGAGTTTGCATAATGAGGGGATGATTCTTTGAAGCATAAAAATAACTGGGCCTGATCCCTTTTTGGGAGGAAGGGGATTGGGAGGGACATATCTTTAGCAGCTGTCTTAGTTTGGGTTACTATAACAAAATACCATAGACTGGGTGGCTGAAACAACAGACATTTGTTCCTTACAGTTCTGGAGGCTGGGAAGTCCAAGATCAAGTTGCCAACATGGTCAGGTTCTGGTAAGGATCCTTTGAATCTTGGCTGCTGTCACCTTCTTGCTATAGCCTCACATTGTAAAGAGAGAGCAGCTCTCTGTCTCTTCCTCTTCTAATAAGGACATCACTTCCATCATGGATGCCCTATCCATGTAAACTAATCTAACCCCAGTTACTTCCCAAAGACCCAACTCTACATACCATCACCCTGGGGATTAGGACTTTAATATGTGACTTTCAAGGAAACAAACATTTGGTCCATAAATTCTGAGTCTGGTTTCCCCAAATTCATCTCCTTCTCATTTGCAAAATAAGTTAATTCCATCCCAACAGCCCCAAAGTCTTTTTTGTTTGTTTGTTTGTTTGTTTTTTGATTTTTTTTCGGTACGCAGGCCTCTCACGGCTGTGGCCTCTCCCGTTGCGGAGCGCAGGCTCAGCGGCCATGGCTCACGGGCCCAGCCGCTCTGCGGCATGTGGGATCTTCCCGGACCGGGGCACGAACCCTTGTCCCCTGCATCGGCAGGCGGACTCTCAACCACTGAGCCACCAGGGAAGCCCGCCCCAAAGTCTTAATTCAGCATTAACTCTGAAGTCCACGAAGTCTCATCTAAATCAGATATGGGTGAGATTTGAGCTACGATTCATCCTGAGGCAGAGTTCCTCTCCAGCTGTGAACCTGTGAAACCAGACAGGTTATGTGCTTCCAAAATACAGTGCTGGGACAGTTATAGGATCAACATTGTATGTTGAAAAAACCTGCAGTTCTCCCTCCTGTGTCACCTTTACTACTCAGTACGTTTCAGTTCTTACTCTTGAGGTCACCGGATGTGTTGGTGTCTTCCCCAACACTAATTCTCTGCAACACCAGCTGGGTGTCCTATTTAACTCAGTTCTGACACTACGTGGAAATAGATCGCACAGCTTAAGGGCTTAGTCTCATAAGACTCACACACACCTCATCCCCCCACCCCACACCCACCAACTTTAGATACTAGTTCCAAGCCCAAGTTATCACCTGTGTTACTGACCAACCAGCTATAGATCAGAGGTTCCAACAACCCCCTCTTTGGGTTTAATTTGCTAGATTGGCTCACAGAACTCAGGAAAACAGTTTACTTATATTTACCGGTTTATTATAAAGGGTGTCACTGCCAGCACGATCAAGGGCTCGAATCCAGGCGGCAAGGGGATGAAAAGAAAGTTTAAGAGGAAAGAATGAGGACGGGAGGGACACCAGGAGCCATTGCAAACAAGTGTCGATTTTATTGTTTATATGCACAGCTTTTATAATATGCAGATACAGGAAGTTCAGGGAGTTAAGGCACACTAGGTTCTGTTTAAAATTAGGTTAGTTTCTTCCTTTTGGGGTCAGCCTGTCCTTCATCCTGCTAACTTCTTGATAACAATATTTTTATCTTCCCTGTTTGTACCCAAAGTTCCTGTTATAACTGGGCATAATGTTCTTGATCTTTTGATAAATATTAGCAAAAAGGGGCTTTTTCATCCATCCAGAATGGGCTTCACTTGCACCTGTCATGCACTGATCACCTCGGGGAAAACATGGGTGGAGAAGTCCCAAGAGCGTAGGCTCAACCTTATTGAGGCATGCATGAATGCCTGCCTCTGTTTTGGGAGCCTGTGCTCAATTGGCCATACTTCTCCAGGCCGAATACCCTTAACGGGCATGGCGTGCTCCACAAAAGGGATATGATAAAGGATACATATGAATAGCCAGATGAAGAGATACATAGGGTAAGGTCTGGGAAGGTCCTGAGCACAAGAGCTTCTGTCCCTGTGGAGTCAGGATGTGTCACCCACTGGGGAGCTCTCTGAACCTGGTTCTATTGGGATTATTATGGAGGCTTCGTCGTGTAGGCATGGTCAATTATTAAGTCCATTCCCAGCCCTTCTCTCTTATCAGGAGAATGGGACTGGGGGAAGGGGGCCGAAAATTCCGAGCTCTGAATCATGGCATGGTCTTTCTGGTGACCAGCTGTCATCCAGGAGTTCACCCAGAGTTGCTTTATTAGAATAAAAGATGTTCCTATCACTTAGGAAATTACAAAGGTTTCAGGACCCCTGTGTCAAGAACCAGCGTCAAAGACCAAATATTAGAACAAAAGATGCTTCTGGAGCTCTTATGACTTAGAAAATTACAAGGGTTTCAGGGGCTCTGTGCCAGGAACTGGGGGCAGAGACCATTGTAATCTCACACATTCCAATTCCAAAAAGGAGAAATCAGAAGGAAGAAAGTGTGCTAGGGCCTGAGCAAGTCCAAAACTTAGCAAATCAAGTTACATGAGATCTTAAGGCTCAAGAGTAACTCTTTGGTCCGTCCTCTGACCTCCAGGACCACTGGGGTGATGGTCCCAGCTTCTGGATGCTCTGGGGAGCATCCAGAGCTCAGACGGAGCCAGAGCTCGGGGGGTGTCTATCCCAAGGCTCTGGGTGGCTCTGTCCCCATGGCTTCTGTGGAAGCTCTCTGGTCTGTTTGAAACCGAAGTGGTAAACCCTCATCATCTCTGATTCACCTTCAGGGTTATTCTTCCTTTGTCTTGAAGAATAAGCACACTTTTGCAATCTGTCTTCATTTCTCATTTTAGGACTTCAGATGCAGTCAAATTGGAGGTTATGGCTTCAACATGTTAATTTAGGGGGGACACAATTTAGTCCATAGCAATACCTCAATTCCCCTGCAATACGCTGCCAGCGGTAAGCCTAGATCTGCAGCAAGCCCAGTTATCCCCAGAACTACTTTTCATCCACTGTGTTGACATCCTCATTGCTGGCCTGACCAAGAAACAAGTTCACCAGTCCGTACATAAAGTTGTAGATCTTATGACATGCAGGAAGGGCCGACAACACTGATGAGATGCAGGGACCTGCTCAAAAGTGCAGTTTCTGGGGGCCACCTGGGCCAGTAATCAGAGGAGTATTCCTGATAAAGTCAGCTGAAAACCGCTGTCCTTGGCAGCCCCCGCCGACAAAAAAAAGAGCCTCCATAACTAGTAGGCCTTCTTGGCTATCAGAGGCAACATGTATCAAATCTGGGTATTCTTTTGGTCTCTTATGTCACGGTTACCCACAAGACAGCCATCCTTGGATGGGATCCCCAACAGCAGCAGATTCTAGAGGCTGTGCAAGATGCATTGGCATGGACCCCGTCATTGGGACCAATGGTGCTTGCCAGCCCTCTGGAGCTCCACATCTTGGCGATTTACTTGTGAGGATTGGAGCCTATGGCGACAAGAGACTGCTACTTGGGTACATAGGCTCCTTGGGTTTTTGGACCGGTGAATACTGAAGAGAGCTGCCAGATACACCCCCTTCAAATGGCAACTCCGAGCTGGCTTTTGGCCCTAATGGAAACAGAGCTCCTGACCACCAAAGCCCTGTATGTGACCTTAAGACCTGAGCTGTCCATCTTCAAGTGAGTACTCACTTATCCTACTAATAAAATAGGACAGGCTCAGCAAAGTGCTATCATTAAATGGAAATATTACATCCAAGATCAAGCCTGAGTGGGATTCCAGGGCGTCAGCCAACTCCATGAAGTAGCTGCCTTTCCAGAAAAGGCTGAACAGTCTGTAGGCTCTCGCCACTCCCTTAGTGAAGTGCAGCCCGTGGCTCAAAGATGTTCCAGCTGATGGTATGGTTTGTGTTTGCACTTTTTTTTAATGAGTTGGTCAGTCAGATGCAGCCAAAAGAGGAGAGAGGAGAGGCACAGGAGAAAAAAAGACCCAAACTTTATTATACTCACTGATCCTAGAGACAGGAGGCATGGCATTCCATGCCGGACCACGTGGGTAAGCTACCAGGGTGGTGAAGAGTCAGGGGTCAGGAGTGAGGGGAAGGTTTAGGCCATGGTCTTTACGGGGATTTTCAAGGGAAAGGCAAGGCAGGATTTGATGGGTTTGGGGCTGAAGGGGTGGTTCCTAGTTGCCTAGCACCTGGCCCTGGGATGATAAAGGCAAAGGAATATTGTCCCCTGGGGTGTATGGGCCAGTAGAGGTGGTGAGGCTCTGGACTGGTTAGTTTGCATATCAAAGACATGCCTCTGGCTGGGCCATTTGCTATCTCTAAGAATTGGCTAGCCCTAGGAAGGGCAGTCTCCCCAGCCAGAATGGTTTTTCTGGGGGGATGTCAAACATCATAGCATACAGAAAATTTAAAAAATATTCAGTACAATCAGTCCTCTGAAGGTTTGGCATCATGTTAACGAAAGTTTGGTGTGATGATAATGGAGATGTTTAGCGAGTAGGGCAAAGCTGCCCTAAACAGCATAGAAAAGATTTTATTATGAGAGTAGAATAGAGGAACATTCTATTCTAGAATGTAGAATTATAGGGAATTACAACGTAGAATTATAAGGAATCTCTGCAGGCCAGCCTATAACTAAGTTTCCCTTTTTTTTTTTTTTTTTTTTTTTTTTTTTTGCGGGCCTCTCACTGTTGTGGCCTCTCCCATTGCGGAGCACAGGCTCCGGACGCCCAGGCTCAGCGGCCATGGCTCACGGGCCCAGCCGCTCAGCGGCATGTGGGATCTTCCCGGACCGGGGCACGAACCCGTGTCCCCTGCATCGGCAGGCGGATTCCCAACCACTGCGCCACCAGGGAAGCCCAAGTTTCCCATTTTTATGGCATTAGCCAAGAAAAATAGATTTGAAATTTGGGGAGTCTAAGAGCCTCAAGGTTAAGAAAAAACCAATCACAAACAAGTCACTGGGTTTTCCCAAATAAATGCAACCACTTCAGCTATAGCCAATCAAGCAATTTCCTTGCTTTTCTTCCTTGTCCTCTCTATAAAAACCTTGCATCTAGCTCCTGTTGGTGAAGTGCTCCTAACTACTTCCAGGTTGGTGCTGATTTGAATTGATGTTTGCTCAAATAAACTCTTAAAAATTTTAATGTCTCAATTTATCTTTTAACAGTACCAACTATTGGTGATTTTAAAGGGACATAGAAATTGTCATGACTCCTAGTGGAAATAGACTGAGTTTTTTTGTTTGTTTTGTTCTGTTTTTGTTTTCTGGCCACACCTTGTGGCTTGTGGGATCTTAGTTCTCTGACCAGGGATTGAACCCGGGCCCTCGGCAATGAAAGCATGGAGTCTTAACCACTGGACTGCCAGGGAAGTCCCAAGGTTGAGTATTTTAGTGAGAAATCTTGTATTGCTTGGAGAACAGTGTGAACACTCAATTTGGACATGTAAAGATAAAACTCAGAATTGGTCCCTTCCATCCAGGAGCTCTCAAGCCAGCAAGGGGCATAAGATCTATAAAAACATAAATATGGCATAGGCTGAACATAAGAAGTGTCACAGAGAAAAGACCTGGCTTAGATTTAGAGAATGTTCATTTATTTATTCAACAAGTGTTTACTGAGCATCTGCTACGTACCAAGTGCTATTCTAAGTATTTGCTGTGTGGCTGAAGCACGGACTCTAGTTTGTCAGCTCCATTTTAGGCCTGCAATCCCCTTTCTGCATGATGGAGCTTTAGCCTACCCACGAGAAATGCGCCCAAGCCAGATACGTTCCCTATCAATTCTTTTTTCTTATTTTTAAAAATTTATTTGGTTGCACCGGTCTTAGTTGCAGCACGTGGGCCCCTTAGTTGTGGCAGGCGGGCTCCTCAGTTGCCGCTCGACAGCTCCTTTTTTGTCACACATGGGCTCCCTAGTTGTGGCATGCATGTGGGATCTAGTTCCCTGACCAGGGATGGAACCCGGGCCCCCTGCATTAGGAGCATGGAGTTTTATCCACTGCACCACCAGGGAAGTCCCTCCCTATCAATTCTTACCTTTGCCTTCCTCTGACCCTAGAACTGGAATAATGCCTTTTGCTGATACAGATGGTTAATGGTCCCTGAGGAATAATGGTCATGAGTCCCCCAGGGGGAGGAGAAACCTCCAGTTCCGGTTGATATGAATGTGCTTCTTCATTAGTGGTCAGATTCTATCTTTGGCTTTGGCTCAATGTTTTACTAAGGCTCTTGCCCCAGAATCATACTCCTGCCTCTTCCTTGAATAGAAACCAATTATCTCAGTTTCAGAAGGAAGCTGCAAAGAGAAAAAAAACACGGACTTCTTAGAACCGCCTAGGCCCAAGATGGTGGAAGATTTGACTTCCAGTAGATCTTGAGCCTCATTATACACTCATTGTAAATCACTAGGATGCTAAAAGACACACCCACCAGCACCGTGACAGTTGACAACCGGAAAAACCCATTCAAGGACTGAAAAGGCATGTTGCATCAGTTCCGCATCCAAACCACACCCCTGTTCTTAGATAAGTCATAAATATTCCTCCCATTCTTTCCAATTCCCTACCTTTAACCTCGACCCTCCTATGTATTTGGTGTCTCTGCCCGAACTGGGTTGAGAAGTTGATTTGTGAACTAGGTTTCTGGTTCTCCATTCTTTGGCCATTGAATAAAGCTTGTGCTGTTCCAGACTCAGCATCGTTTTCATAATTGGCGGCGTGAATCTAATCGGGAAAAGAACCTCCCCGCCTGAGACAAAAGGTCTCGGGTCCAGTCAACCAATTTGGTAATACTTTGAATCCCCCTGTACCTCTTTCAGCGGCTCTGAGTACAGCTGCTAATGCCTCTGGATGGTCATCTGCCTGATCCTTCCTGTATGCAAGTTACCTACAGCATACTTCATAATTGCACTTTATGGAGTTGCCTGCTTCATTTCTTTGGTCTCAAAGTTCCTTCTCGGTTCAGAGGTTATTGTGGAGCTTAACAATAGAACAGCCATCTTAAGCTGGGGAGGTCATTTCAAGATAAGACAATTGCACCCTCCCCCAATGGAAAATTACCAGCAGTCGCAAGCAGTTGGTGGTCCTGGAAGACTGAGGAACGACACACCCAGCCCTAACCACCACATGGGTGGAACATTAATCCGAGGGTGACCAGAAGGGACCATAAAAAGTCCAGTTTCTCTCCCCTGGGGGCAGACCTCCTCTCGGTCTCACCCGCTGCACCCTTGCAGTATACTCAGTAAATCTTACTTTCTTCCCTTGCTTCTGACTCGGTAAATTCTTTTACAGTTTGAGTTGCTGGCCCCATCACTGCACCCTGCGGCGGTTATCATTACATATCCCTGCCATCCAACACTTGGAATACAGCAACAAACAAAAACAGATTCCATAGTCTTTCTTCCCCATATCTATGGCCTGACACAAAGATGGACAGATCCCTTACTCATTACCAATAGAGTTTCAACTCCCCATGAGAGCCTTCCTGATCCTGTCTCTACCCCTGCATCCAGAGGCATACCATAATCTTTTTGGAGGAAGATAGGGGAGGGCTTAACGAGGGGTAAGGGATGGGGGAAGGATGTGTGTGAATTCCTGGTAAGGGAAGGGGGGCTGAATTCCATTTTAAATCCTTTTTAGTACTACTTAAAGTATCAGTATTTCTTTGATATAAGTTAGAAAGTAGTTAAAAAATTCATTTACAAACATCACTTTATAAAAGAGAACACATTTTTTGATTTCCTGTTCTTCCCCACAAAGAGGGGCTCAGGGTTTGTGACCAGAAGGAGTGAAAATCCCACAGGACAATTTTCTTTCTGTTACTTGGCTACAGCTGATTCTCAGTTGTACATTCTGATCTTTCTTTGGCCACAGTCCAGACCCCCATCCTCACTCACCATACTCAAACTTATCTCTTCACATTTCAAAATAGGAGGTAAAGGAAATTCCCTGGCAGTCCAGTGGTTGGGACTCCAAGCTTCCACTGTTGTGAGCCTGGGTTCGATCCCTGGTCAGGGAATTAAGAACCCCACAAGTCTCGTGGTGCAGCCAAAAATAAAAAAATAAACAAAATAGAAGATAAAAATTAAGGGGGACCTTTCCCCCTTCTTTTTCAAAGTCAGAAAGCTGATGCATTTTAAATTTGAAAACGAGCAAATGAACAAAACCCTTCAGCCTGTGGCTTTTGCACGCTGCAGGGAATCAGGGTAAAAGGAGGGATCCTGCACTTCCAGGTTGTCAACTTTGGCTACATGTTGGTATCACCTGGGGAGTTAAAGAAGTAGGAACACTTGGGCCCCATCCACAAAGCTTTGGGCTTAACTGATGTGCAATGTAAACGCTTTAAGAGCTCCCCAGGGGATTATACTGTGCAGCAGAATTAAGAGCCGGTGATTTACATTCACAGTTCTCTGCTACTCAAAGCCTGGCACAGGAACACAACATGCTCACACCTGTGAGTTTGTCAGACCTAGTCTTTGCCCCCTCACACACCTCCCAAATTAGAATCTGCAGTTTAACCGGTTAAACCTGTTTAACGTAAAGTGATTTGCATTCCTAGGCACATTAAAGTTGGAGAAGCTCTGCCCAGGGCTCCTGCCAAGCAAACTGGCCCAATGTGGAAGGAGGTAAAGCATTCAGGAAACAGAGCTCCAAGACGAGGCCCCCAACCAGAGGACGGAAGAGACCTCCTTGCTACAGGCTGTTGTGTTGTGGCTCTCAGAGAAATCAGGTAGTGGCCGAGGTGGGCTGAGCCTCAGGGATCTGGGCAGGACTTCAAAACAGAGCTGTTCTCTGAGCAGAGCAAACAGAGCAAAGAGACTGCTTCTGCAGCGGTGCAAACGTTGGAGGGGCCGATCTGCTGGATCTGTTTGACCACACCAGTCTGGGTGCTGTCCATGTTAGCTGCTGTCCTGTTGCATAAGCACACCCCAAACACAGAACCTGCTCGAGCTGCTCTGTGATGGGAACATTGTGTTCTCAAAGAGACAAAACAAACAACTCTTTCCTTTGGGTGGTTATGAATTTTCACTTCCTACCCCCCACCCACCCCCTTCAGCCCCACCCCTATGGAGACAAGTTATCAGGAACATTATTTGTCGAACAATAATTAGTACCAAGGCTGCAAAGAACTGTTGACTTACAGAAAGATACAAAGTTAGTGTTTGAGTTAGTTAGCTTGAGTTTTATCTGGGGTCTTGCTGAGGACTAAAGCCTAGGAGAGAGCCACTCAGCTCTGATGAACTGCTCTGAAGAGATAGGCGAGAAGCCAGTTTATATATGATTTTTTGCTAGGAAATAAGTGTAGTCAAGCATACATCTTGGTACAGAATTTCAAATGCGTGCATCAAAAGAAAAAGATGCTGCACATCATAAAGAACAGATGTCTCAAGTTAATAGTTCTAGTGCTTTTCTATGTATGGGAAGTTTCAGAAATCCAGGGCCATTAAAATTTTTTCTGAGATATACATCTAACTATCTATGGGCCTGCCTGTTCATGTGTATCCAAAGCACAAGGTGCCTCATCCTGTTTTTTTCTTTAAATTCCTCTTGGAGTGCAACCGTCAGGATAGCAACTGCAGCGGGTTATGACTTAACCCTTGCAGAATTGGGTGGTGAGCAACACTCTTTGGTTTAGCAGTCCTAATTTTTCTGTGTCCATAGAACAAAGAGCTTTATTTGGGGCCTTGGGAATTGCAAATTGGGAGACACAGATTTGGGTAAAACTGAAAGAGTGTTCTGAAGAAGAGAAAGAATCAGGGGCTTATAAAGGCAAAAGCCACAAGATTGTTAAAGTTGTCTTGCAAGAATTATGATTGGCTCTAATGCAAAAAGGAAATATTTGCCCTTAAGAGATAGGCTGTCATGAGTTATTTAGGGTAAGGGTCTGTTAAGTATCTTAAGTTTCTGGAACATTGTGTAGATGTTCTGGATGCCTACCTTTATAAGTCAATAAGTGGTCAAAAGTTCAGATTCCATCCTGGCTGAGATGTGTATAAGTCCCACTTCCTCAATTACCTCCTGGCTCCATTTGAGTGAGCTCTCTTAGCAATACTGACTCCATTTTTATTTTCCTTTCACATAGTTCAAAAGGAAATTCATGGACACATTAGGCATAGAGGAGCAGTCCCCATTTTCCTTTTTGGGTATGTTGGATATTTTCCAATTGCACCTCTCCTCGCCCCCCTATATTAACTCTTGGTTCTTCTCAACCCTGCCTTAAGACTTGGAAAGCTGACCTTCTTGGACTGCCCTCCAGCTTCCAGTTGGGTTGGACCAGTGGCAGGCCCTGGCAGAAGGTCAGAGGGAGAGTCAGTTTCAGGCACTTATTCCCCCGGCTCACTTTGTATTGGACCATGGGTTGAGTATGTCCCTAAACTGAATCCCACAGCTTCTGTCAGGTAGCCTGCTCCTGTAGGTGGTAATAGCTTCCTATTAAAAAATGAAATTCAACTGAGCAAATTTTAAAGATCCTATTGGCCTTATTCAGCAATTCATGAATCAGGCAGCATCCAACCTAGCAGATAGAAAGGAGCTCTGAGGAGCTTTGCAAAATGAAAGACTTTTATAGGCAGAAGGGAGCAGGAACAACGAAGTTATACAAGGCAAAAAGGCGGGTTGGTTGGTTATAAGGTTACTTTCCTTTACTAGGGAATGGCAGGGGTCTATCAGGCAGATTACCTAACTAGTGCTGATCAGGAAATTCCTGATGGACTGGGACTGGTTTAAAATTCCACTTCTGGAGGAGTCAAAACTCTTTTTAAAATTTTATTTATTTATTTTGTCTGCAGCAGGTGTTAGTTGCGGTATGTGGGCTCTTCATTGCAGCACGTGGGCTCTTCGTTGCGGCATGCATGTGGGATCTAGTTTCCTGATTAGGGATCGAACCTGGGCCCCCTGCATTGGGAGCACGGAGTCTTATCCACTGGAGCACCAGGAAATTCCCCCAAAACTTTTAGTTAAGTTTTATTTTGGTGGCTTGGCCCTTAGCATGAGCTACTCCATTTTGGGCCTGTTGCTTTGTTTTTATCATTTCAAATATTGCTAGCCTTGGTGGTTTTTTTTTTTTTTTTTTTTTTCTTTTGCGGTACGTGGGCCTCTCACTGTTGTGGCCTCTCCCGTTGCGAAGCACAGGCTCCGGACGTGCAGGCTCAGCAGCCATGGCTCACGGGCCCAGCCGCTCCACGGCATGTGGGATCTTCCCGGACCGGGGCACGAACCCGTGTCCCTTGCATCGGCCGGCAGACTCTCAACCACTGCGGCAACCAGGGAAGCCCAAGCCTTGGCGTTTCGTACCAGCTCATGGCCCATTTCCTAAACAGTTACAATTTTATATGTCACCCCTTGAACTTTCCTCAGTTATTCAGTTTTCATGTGCCGTTGGTTTCTCTTCCATCTCATCAATAGCTCTCTGATGCCAGGATCCATTCTCTCTTTCCATCCTTGGTGGCTGGGGCATTGACAAAGAACCTGGGGTGGTTCAGACGACTGGAACAGAGCCTCAGCGCTCGGATGAGCATCCCTCCTACTGAAACATCAGTTGGCAACATGCTGAGGCCTGGCACTAGGATGCATGTACCAGAGGGCAACCAGGACAGCTACCTGGCCCCTTGACGCAGCAGCTCGCACGTGTCCTCCAATGGCAGCAGGTGGTCTTTACGGCATTGGCTCCACACCCTCCAGGTTCTCTGATGCTGTCGATAGAAGACATTTGCTCCTACAGGGACTGGGGCAGTCTCCTGATGTGACTTCAGCCCTTCTTCAAGCAGCCTCTCTACCCGCAAACTTACCCCTCCAGAATTCTACATACTGGCAGATGGTACCACTGTTCACCCACTAGGTGAGCCCTGTTAGAACTCACCTATAGGAGTTTTAAAGATGAGACAACAGGCCCCAAATGGAGTAGCTCATGCTAAGCCCCACGTGACCAAAATCAAACTTAATGTAAAGTTTTGGCTCTGCCAGAAATGGAATTTTAAACCAGTCCCAGTCCCTCAGGAATTTCCTGATCAGCACTAGATAGGTAATCTGCCTGATAGAGCCCTGCCATTCCCTTGTAAAGGAGAGTAACCTTGCAACGACCAATATCCTTTTTGTCTAGTATAACTTCCTTTTTCCTGCTCCCTTATGCCTATGAAATCTCTTGCATTGCGTAGCTCTTTGGAGCTCATGCCTATCTCCTAAATTGTGTGCTGTCTGATTCATGAGTTGCTGAATTAAGGCCAATAAGATCTTTATTTATTTTTTTAATTTTTAAAATATTTTTTTGGCTGTGTTGGGTCTTCGTTGCTGCGCTCGAGCTTTCTCTAGTTGCGGCGAGTGGGGGCTACTCTTCCTTGCGGTGAGTGGGCTTCTCATTGCGGTGGCTTCTCTTGTTGCAGAGCACGGGCTCTAGGTGTGTAGGCTTCAGTAGTTGTGGCGTGAGGGCTCAGTAATTGTAGCTTGTGGGCTCTAGAGCACAGGCTCAGAATTGTGGTGCACGGGCTCAGTTGCTCCACAGCATGTGAGATCTTCCCAGACCAGGGATTGAACCCGTGTCCCCTGCACTGGCAGGCAGATTCTTAACCATTGCGCCACCAGGGAAGTCCCAAGGCCAATAAAATTAATTTACTTCATTGAATTTTGTTCCTTAACAGTTTTGGTGATTACAGTGGGATGCAAGGGAGTCTACTAACATACTCAAGGACAATGGGAAGCACAGGCATTGGCACCTGCTGAACCCTTTTGTTTTCTTTCTTGCTGCTTCTGAAGGCCATGGGTAAGTTTCTCTTGGATCTGAGCTCTGCTCCCTTTGCATCTGAGCTTGGTGCTCTCATTGGTTTTCCAGTCCAGGGTTAACAGGGCAGTCTGGACTGACTGACAGGAGGCTCTAACAGAGCACCAGTCCCTAACTCCTGGTCAGTCCACAATACCATTTCTTTGGTTACTGCTGACATCTACAGGTCTATTTCCTCAGTTATTGTTGGTTTCTGCTGATATACACATAAGGTAAAAGAATGATTGATCTATTGTTAATGGGAATCTTGGAAGGCAAAGTTGCAAAAGATGGGTTCAGGTTGAGCACCTAAAAGCTGTTTGAGCTCACCATCTAAGACCCCCATTCTAGGATAAATTGGTTAGGGAATGGGTTAGATCAGTACAAGTTCACCTGCCAACCTCAAGAAAATTTTTGTGCAATGAGATGCCCTGTAAAACATAAAACATCACAGAATCTCCAACCCAGTGGCACATTCCTGTTAGGGATGAATTTGGTTCCAAGAGACCAAAGGCTTCACTGAAGAAATAGGGTCCTCAAGTTCCAAAGAACTGAGTGTTCTATCTTCTGGCATACCTGCTTATTTTACGTCTAAGAACTATGGTCCTGGGAGCTATAGATACATTAAAAAATGTCAAAATCTTACTAAAGACAACCTAGATTTACAATGACCATTATGGGGAACATTCCAGTTAGACAAGGCCATTCAAAAAGTACAATTGTAATCAAGTGTTCCCAAGTCAAACCAACAGAATGGGATACCTATTATTTTAACTGATATGCAGAAGCCTCCAAAAGGCTTCAAGATTCCACAATAGCTTCATTGAAAGATTCATTGCAAAAGGCTAATGAAGGGACTTCCCTGGCCGTCCAGTGGTTAAGACTCTAAGCTGCCAATGCAGAGGACATGGGTTCGATACCTGGTCGGGGAACTAAGATTCCCACATACCGCAGGGCCAAAAATTTTTTTTGATAAAAGCATTAATGAAAAGTTAAAGACACAGGAGTTACCCAAAACCAAAGGCTGTAAGACTGACGTGACTCCGACCAGTCCCATCTATCTTCCTTTACCTGAGTACTCCTAGTCTACTCATCCTCTATCTGAATCGCCTTTCCACTCTGAAGAGACTATTAGTTACCTTTTATTTTATTTTTTGTTTATAGTAAACTTTATTTTCATTGATTTCATTTAACATAATTTCAAAGTAGGTCTGTGCTCTAAGATAAGCAAAAGAACAGATATCCTAAATCTCATTAAGAGATCTTTTTCACACTGTTCCTCTGAGCAGGACACGGGGTTTCAGGGGCCCCAGTGGTGATAACCTAACATTTTATCCCTGGAGATATTAACTGTAGATACAGAAAGAACACCAACACACAAGAATCAAACTGTATGAGGGTACTACAGGAAGAAGCTCTTGTGTTATACTTTACCCACCTCTTTAGGGTTGTAATGATAATGACTGACTATTTTCTCTGCAAAGTTCAGTGTTGTTTTTTGTTGTTGTTGTTTGTTTTTGTTCAGTGTTGTTTTAAATAAAATGTCAGAATATGTGAAAATGCTGTACTCATTTATCTTTTTTAAAATTTATCTTAATACACTAAAAATAGTGGAAGTTTAAAAATTCTTCATGAGTCCAATCTGGGCCATGACTATCACTGATGGGGTTTACCCAACACACTAATTCCAAGTTTGGTGACAATCAGCAAACTGGCACCTGCAATTAAGTCTGCAGGCATAAATTTTCCAGAGTGGTAGAATCTCATTCCCATAATGCCAGCCAAGGTTCCAGATGTAACGAAGAAAACCTAAATGTTCCTTGGAATTTGAGACCCCTGATAGGCACCCATGCCCGCTAAACCACCGAAGAGGAGCCCGGCAGCCAGAGACGGGACACTGCCTGCTTTTGCCTAGCCAGTGATCCCACTTATCCCTCACGAAGCAACCAGTGCTGCGTAGCCAAAACCAATACAATATAAAGGCACTAGTGGGTCGCAGTCCTTCTGCATTGTTTGCTTTCACTCTGTCCAGACAGATTACACCAGGCCTACACCTCCTTCCCGAAGGTCTGCGCTGGCCAACAAGGGCGCACATGCCTTGGGGTGGAGAGTCGCCAAAGTTAACTTTTTTTTTTTTCAATTAATTAATTAATTAATTTTTGGCCGCGTTGGGTCTTCGTTGCTGCGCACGGGCTTTCTCTTGTGCTGAGCGGGGGCTACTGTTCATTGCGGTGCGCGGGCTTCTTATTGTGGTGGCTTCTCGTCGCGGAAGACAGGCTTTAGTGTGCGGGCTTCAGTAGTTGTGGCATTCAGGCTCAGTAGTTGTGGCTCTCGGGGGTCTAGAGCTCAGGCTCAGTAGTTAGGGTGCACGGGCTTAGTTGCCCTGAGGCATGTGGGATCTTCCCGGACCAGGGCTCGAGCCCAAGTTCCCTGCATTGGCAGGCGGATTCTTAACCCCTGCGCCACCAGGGAAGCCCTTAAATTTTTTTTTTTTTTTTTTTTTTTTTTTTTTTTGTGGTACGCGGGCCTCTCACTGCGGTGGCCTCTCCCGTCGCGGAGCACAGGCTCCGGACGCACAGGCTCAACGGCCATGGCTCAGCCATGGCCCAGCCTCTCCACGGGCCCAGCCTCTCCGCGGCATGTGGCATCCTCCCGGACCGGGGCACAAACCCGCGTCCCCTGAATTGGCAGGCGGACTCCCAACCACTGCGCCACCAGGGAAGGTCCTCCTTAACTTTTAATGATCTCCTTTGGGTATCTTTCAGTCCTTTGTCACAGACTGAGGGCCACAGTTAAAGAATTTTTCCTAAACACAGGGAGCATCCCCAAAAGTATTTTGAAGAATTTAGAGTCCTCTTCTAGGCTGTCAGATCTTCACCAGCTTGTGCATATGTAGGAAAGCCCCAGAATGGATGCAGGAGGCAGAATGGTGTAACTCCCAGGGTGATACTCAAGATCCTGGATCTCCAACATGGTCCCCTTGTGGACCAGAAAAAGCTCACAAAATAGCAGTGGATCTTTTAAAAGACCTTCTCATGTTTTTCCCTGCCTGCAGTGGTTGCTCTATTATTCATACCTGCAAACAAAAGAAAGATGAATTTAGGGCAGACTTTAAAGCCCATCTGGAAGCTCTCTTCCTAAGGCATTCTGATTTCCATACAATAGATGATGCTGCCCAACCTGCTCTAACTGCCTTATTGGTAAATGTATTTTCTTCTGAGATAAGTGGATTGATTAAAAGGCAGAAAATAGAATGGGAAGTCACAGGTCTGACCAAATTTTGAGTTGTTTGTATATTTTGGAAGTTAAGCCCTAGTGGTCAAATCGTTTGCAAATACTTTCTCACAGTCCGTAGGTTGTCTTTTCCTTTTGCTTATGCTTTCCTTTGTTGTGCAAAAGCCTATAAGTTTAATTAGGTCCCATTTGTTAGCTGAGCACTTCGAAAGGATCTCTCTCTCTTTTTTTTTTTTGGCCCCATAGCTTGCGGGATCTTAGTTATTTGACCAGGGGTCGAATCCAGGCCCCCAGCAATGGAAACACGGAGTCCTAACCACTGGACTGCCAGGGAATTCCCTGAAAGGATATCTTTTTATGTGTCCTACAATCTGTCCTTGGTATAGAAGAGGAAGAATTCCAGCCAAAAATCCCTAATTTAATCAAGTTACCCTAATATCTGCGGGCTACCTCTAATACTGACATTGGGAGATTAAAAAGTGCAGAACCTATAAATATTCAGATAGCTGTAACTAAATCTGTTCCCAGATTATCTCAATATCCATTAAAATCCGAGGCCACACAAGGCCTCACGTTAGACCAAATCACCCAGGGGCTAACCGTTCCCTGTACCAGACCCAGTGTGTGGCTGTTAGCATAACTGATGCCATCTTGCGCCCTTACAGTTTCTACTGTTTTTTACTGATCCTACCCAGGACTGTACCGTGCAGTGAATCACTTCTGTACTGTACCTGTAGGGCCTTAACTATACTTACACCCCTACTTCCCTATCGATACTTTTGAGCTTTGAGCTTTCCGGCTGGCGGATGTAAATAAGATACTGGAATGTCCCCCCCTGGGCAGAAACCGTTCCGAGAAAAAGGCCTGGAAAACAGGACATGTCTGAGACATGCCCTAACCGCGAGCAAACAAGTATGGCGGGGGGGTAAGAATGATTAAGCCAAAGAGTTTAAAGGTCGCCCCAGCCAACCATAACTCATGTGACTCAACCCCCCCACCCCCAAAACACGAAAATGTAAAGTAGGCATCCGACAGCTAACCAATCAAGGAACTAGAGCCAAGTCCCCACTCCGGTCCGGAACAAACAAACCAATCAGAAAAACCCTCTATATATCCACACTTTGCATAATGAAAAATGAAACCTATAAAATGTATATGATTCCGCTTTTACGGGGTTCCTCTTCGGCCTCCTGCGTGAGGACCAAGGAACCCCGGTGCACCGGCTCCTAATAAACCTCTTGCGTGTTGCAACGACTCTTGACTCTTGGCGGTTCTTGGGCGAGCTGGGATCCCTCGGAGACCGTTCAGGTCTAACATACCGTGCAGTGAATCACTTCTCTGTCATCAGAGCCTTTTTAGTTAATAAATATCGTTTAATAATCATTAGGTCCAGGTAGCCTCTATGCTGTTAGTCCCCAAACAATGATGAAAACCTTCCCTGACGTATTCCCAGCACCCATGAGACTAGTTACCCGTTCATAAATCTTAAGTTACGAATGGACCTACCCCCATATCCTAGGTTAACTATAAAAAATTGTCCCAGTGGTCTTCATTTCTATTTTCTTCTACCTATAAAACCTCTGGCTTTGTATACTCTTCCGAGCTCCTCTCTACCTGCTAAATTGGATGCAGTCTGACTCAGGAATGTCATGGTCCGAACGCGGGTTGGGAAAGAATTTCCAGATACAAGGCAGAATGTAAAGAAGATCGAATTTATTAAAAGGAAGGGTCGCTGCCAGAAGAGCACGCGGGCTTCCTAATATTCAGGGAGAGCAGACCCGGAACAAGGGTTACTGGTCTGTTTTTATATCCAGGGAACAAAGGAAGTTGCGAGTCACCTACTGATTGGGCAGGGTATGCATACTTCCAGTGTGCAGAGCAGGAGAAGGACGGGGCAAATACCTTTCCTTATATGGGTGGGGAAAGGGACAGGGCATGCTACTTGGGAGGGATCAGGGATATTGTAATGGTTGCTACGTGACAGTGTGATAAGAGTACGGTAACTCCCTGTCCCTCGATGTTGGCCCTTTGAGTTTATCTTGTCCCTTGTCCTTGGAGCACCACAATGAATTGCTAATTAAAGCCAAAAGAGCTTTAAAATTTACTCAGTTGAATTTTGTTAACGGGAGAAAACAGCTGAAAGCTGTGGTAAGGAAAAATTTTGTGTGCTTGTGGACTGGGAATGAGCAAGTATCCCAGGTTGTGGTGGTGAAGGGGGGAAGGGACTGTCCTGAACGGAGCCTTCCTTAGGATTGGGTTCCCCTCCTTGAACGGGGCCCCAGAGGGTAATGAGTGGTCCCCTTTACAGCTCCTCCTGGCCAGCCTGGTCATCTAGATCTTGCTGGTCCCTGATTTGACTCCTGGCTTTGATCCCGTTCTTCCCTGGGGGGAGGGAGCCCTGGAGGGATGCCCTGCACACACATGGGGAGGGGTGTAGGAAAACAGGATAAGACGGATGGAGCTCTGGGGTACCAAGAGAAGGCCCAGTGGGTTAGGTGGGGTGTGTGGGGACCACCTCCTGGGCTGGGCTCAGAGGTCGTCCAGCAGGGCACTTGGTCCCGGGAGAAGCCGAGACGTTGGCCCTCCCAGCTTCCTAGAGAGGCCGAGAGGCCCGGGGCGGTGACGCGCTTGCGCGATACGGGCCAGCGGAGAGCTGGGCGCGGGGCTGCTGGCGCGGCCTGGGCCGTGTGGTCTGGGGACCTAGGGGTTCGCGGCCGCGGGAGTCGGTGAGTTGGGCGGCGTGGCGGCGTGGGGGGGAGCGGGGCGGCGGGAGTTGTCGTGGGGGCGCGGGGTTCCCGGCGGGCGGCGGGTGAGGCTCGGCCTGGAGGCTGCGCCCGGGCTGGGGTCTGGCCTGGGAGCCCAACCGCCGCGGTGAGGGCGTATCTGCCTGCTCTTCGCTGCCCCGGGCGCGAATTTGGAGTAATGGTTTCTGTGTTTTATCACTTCTCCCAGTTATGCAAACAAAGCGTATTCATTACATGTAATTAGATGACGCGGGTGAACGTTAGAAAAGTGAAAGTACCCGCAATCCGTTGTTTTCGTTCGGAGACTTCCTGATCTTTTAAAATTTGTGCACGATTATGCAAACTCTTATACATGTACAAATATGTTTTTTTAAGAAGTGGGATTATTTTACTGGTTTTTAAAGATATATAATCCATATATTTTATTTTTAATTTAAAAAATTGAGGTGTAATCCACATAGAACAACATAGTGGTTTTAGGTGTACAACATGATTCCGTATTTGTATACTGTTGATGTTAGACCTAAACGGTCTCCGAGGGATTCCACTCGCCCAAGAACCGCCAAGAGTCGAGAGTCGTTGCAACACGCAAGAGGTTTATTAGAGGCCGATGCATCGGGGTTCCCTGGTCCTCACGCAGGAGGCCGATAAGGAACCCCCCAAAGCGGAATCACACACATTTTATAGGTTTATTTTACTCATAGGGCGGGTACATCTGGAGTTTTATAATGATTGGGTAAACGGGGTGACCTTTAAATTGGTTGGTTTAGGCATTCCTGCCTGTTTTGCAGTTCGGGCCTGTCCTGTTTTTTTAAGCCTTTTTCTCGTAAGCGTGCGTCCTGTCCCTTTCTCGGAATTAAAGTTTATGTCCAAAGGGACACTCCAGTACCTTACCTACACCTGCCAGCTGGACAGCCCAAAAAGTTCTAGGTATCGATAGGGAAGTGGGGATGGTAGGGATGTGAGTACAGTTGAGGCCTTACATTGCTTTTAAAAGCTTTTTTTTAGTATTGTGATAAAATGCACATAACATTTACCACACGATACATAAAAATTGATCACTTAAGCCATTTTAAAGTGTATAATTCAGTGGCATTATGTACATTCATATTATTGCTTTTTGAAAATTATATCGTCTTCAACTTGTGGAATGCATTTGTTCATATATTGGTTAAAATTGGGGCCAGCAGTATGACACCATTGAGACATATTTTTGCAAGTATAATTAAAAAAACATGTTGTTTGCTGTTTATTTTCCATAGTACACATTACATGAAGCTGTAAATGCTCAACAAGTGATGTGTATTCGGTTGTTTGTTTTCAGAATGAAAGAGTACTATATAAAATACAGTTTTTAAACACAAGGTAAAGCTGTAACCTAAAACCACTCTACTGTCTTCTCACTTACATTGGCCTAAGAAATCAGAGAATGTTCACCTTCTTAAGTTAAAAGTGTGGCCAGGAAACAACACCATTCTGTTTCAAACTTTGCATTTCAGAACTGAAAACTTATTAGTATTAGGTGGGTTATTTTGCAAGGAAGTGTCAGAGAGCAGTTTTAGCGGTAATGATGTGATTTCAGGGAACTTTGTGTCTGTTATACGCATGTGTATTTTCAGGGGCTGAAAATGTGTGTGTTTTCAGGGGCTGATGAATGCGGCTGCTCTTACATAGTTGCTCTTAATGTTGAGGAAAGGCCGACAATTTTTGGTCAAAAACCCCTATGTGTACTTATAAGGAAGGAAAACTGATAAAAGCATAAAAGATAGTAAATTTGCCACTGTTAAGTTTCCTGTGGCTCCTGGTATCCAGGAAGTATTAATGCATGAGCATTCTATGATGTCATGCTCAAGAGTAAAAACACAGGAAGTGTAGTAAAATATAACTCATATTACTTTGCAATCTTCAGTATTTTTAAAATCAGAAACAGTCTGAAAGAGGTCCCTCAGGTGTCATCATGTGCTCCACAAGATTGAATTTTTGAGCTTATATTTTTCCTTCCCTTATCTTAGACCTCTTATCTTCCTTCCTTGTTTTATTTTACCACATAGCACCTGTTACTGTCTCTGACTCATTGCCTGTCTTCCCATAAGCTGTTCAAGGCAGTGCATTTTGTCTGCATTATTCACTGCAGAGACCTTAGTGCCTAGGACATAATATAGATGCTTAGTAAATATTTGTTCAATTAATGGAAGAGTGAATTCAAATTGTAGATAATAATTGACAGTACTCAGTATCCTTGATTGCGAAGTTAATCCTTAATATCCAAGATAGAGATAAATTAAGAAAAACAGTAACAACTCAAACGTCTTCAATTTTTTAAAAAAATTTGTTTATTTGGCTGCGTCGGGTCTTAGTTGCGTAGTGCAGGCTTAGTTGCTCTGCGGCATGTGGGATCCTAAGTTCCCTGACCAGGGCTCGAACCTGCGTCCCCTGTACTGGAAGGTGGATTCTTAACCACTGGACCACCAGGGAAGGCCCCAAACGTCTTCAATTTAAAAACCTTTTTATTTTGAATAATTGCAGACATATAGAGGGTGTCAGAACTTTACAGAGTTCCCTTATATCTTTACCTGGTTTACCTAAAGGTAGTATCTTGCATAACTACAGTACAGTCATCAAACTTAAGAAATTTGCAGGGGTCCAATACTATTCATTAAACTGCTGATTTATCCAGAGTTCATCACTGTCTCGCTAATGTTCTTTTTCTGTTCCAGGATCCAGTCTACAATCCCTCATTCCATTTAGTTGTCACGTCTTCTAGTTCTCCTTCAGTCTGTGACAGTTCCTCAGTTTTACTTGTTTTTCATGATTTTGACAATTTTGAAGTATTTTGTATTTGTAACTTTAGAGTGACCCTCTCGATTTGGTTTTGTCAGATGTTCTGCTTAGATTGAGGATGATATTGATATGTCTTCTTACTGGTATACTACTCTTTTTTTTTGGTTGTGTGGGGTCTTCGTTGTGACTCATGGGCTCCTTAGTTGCAACTCGCCAGCTCCTTAGTTGTGGCATGCGAACTCTTAGTTGTGGCATGCATGTGGGATCTAGTTCCCTGACCAGGGATCGAACCCCGGCCCCCTGCATTGGGAGCACGGAGTCTTATCCACTGCACCACCAGGTCAGTCACTAAATTATTCTAACTTTGGCCATTGGGAACTCTTTCAAGTTGGCTCCTGTTTCCCCTTACATGCTCCCTTCCTTTTTTGTGTCTTTCTCTGATTTTCAGGCACCACAAGCTACTCATCTTGTGTTTTCACCTCCCCCAGCCCTGGAATCAACCATTTCTGCAAGGATTCCTGGTTTCGTTTATTGTAGAATGGTATTGAGAAACCAAATTTTGGGCACTAGGTTGAGCTCATTTCTTAATTGGCAAATTGGTATAAATATTAGTTTAACATTTTAAATGTGTACTAGAAGCAATCTTTCTTTAGTGGCAATTGTCTTAGAAACTTGTTTGTTTATTATTAATGTATAAAATAAACCTTATGTACCCTCTCACTGTCAGGAAAAAGATGAGAACAAGAGATTACTTAATGGGGATTTTAAAAGGAAATCAAAATTACATTGCATATTGCTTTGCAATGTTGAGTTGCTTCCTACTGTGTAACAGGGTGAATCAGCTATATGTATACATGTGTCCCCATGTCCCCTCCCTCTTGCATGAGCAAATATTTATTGATTACCTATTGTGTGTCAGGTAATGGGGACCTATTGTAGTAAATATGGCAGCTCAGATTCCTAATCTTATGAAGTTTACACTGTAATTGGGGATAAAGGGAACGATAGGCACATCATTGAAATTTCTGAATATATTACCTAAAAGGTATGTAACCTGAAAGATATGTAAGAAAGAAAACAGAAATTCATAAATTCATAGAGCACCAATGACTTAGATATAATTTAAAAATAATCCTTCTTTGACACATCTGTTGACATAGCATTTCTTAAAGGTGTGTCATACTGCAAAAGGGGGAATACAATAGTGCCATTCTATTGGCAGATACTCTTGGAGATTCCCAATGAATATATTACCAGGCTCTGAAAAGTACTGAAAGTAATATCTGTTTCATTTTCTTTAAGCTTTCCAAAGCTTGTATTTTTTTTTTTTTTTTACAAATGCAGCTCTGTAGTTTTTACCAGATCATATAAAAATGTATTTGAATGTATTTGAAATACTATCATAAAGAACAGTATAAAGAAGCAAATATAAATCACCTGAAGTCACACCATCCTGATATAACCACATAAACATTTTGCTGCTGCCGTTCCTTTCTTTCATCTCTCCACATCTGTATAACAACACAGTCAAATGTGTATTTAGAGATTGTTCTAAAATACTGTTCTTATTGTATATGCACTTTCTCTTTTTTTCTTTTCTCTCACCTCTCCATCCTGAAAATCACTATTAAAGACCTGGCTGTTACTTTATTCCATATTCATATTATCATGTACAAATTTTTGTGTAAGAAGATGTTAAATGGGATTGGTCCTGTACTCAGAGTGGGCTGAAACCCTAAACAGAAATGATGAATGATAAGTGTCAAAACATTCTAACCATTTTTAGAGAGAGGCCCCAGACACAGTTTCACATGACTTATTAAAAGGTGAACAAAATTGGGCCTATGAATCTTAGTCACCCCCCAACTTGAGCCTATATGTGAATATTTATTTATATGAAGAGTGTTGGTTGGCCTGAGAGTGAGCCAGCATTTCCTCTTCCTAATATAGCAGGGGATGCTATCTTCCCAGGTACCAACCCAAATGCAAGAGTAGAGAGTGAGGAAGGCAGTAATAAAGTCCTTTGAGAAGATTAAAGGAGGCTTGCAAAAGAAGATTCTGCCGTGTTATTTTCTGACTGGATGCTTGTTGACCTAAGGAAACTAACTCATCAGCCCAGCCAGCACCACATCCACTTCTATTACAAAAGAATTCTGAGAATATGATATAGTCCTACAGGAGTTTGGGGAATACGCCATAAAATCAGAGGCTGCTAGAATTCCCCTAACATCAGAATAAGAAGAGAAGATTGCGATGGGAGTAAAGTACACTTCCACAGATGTGGGGCAAGAGGGCAAGTTTTCCGTAAGTCAAGTGATACCATAGATGTAAGTAGGCTGAAGCTGCCTTAAAAGAATCCTCTTTTAGGGTACCTGGCAGAAGGAAACGACCCCAAATATAAGTCCTTTGAAAAGGAGGTAAGTGAAAAATTTAAAAGGAGAACCCAAAAGTGCATCACTCATATTAGGAAAAGGTGGACTATAAAAGGCCACTGCACCAAGGTGCCTGGGGTAGGGGTGCCAACGAAGAATCTACAAATGCATTCTCAAGAGGAGCTAGCAGCAGTTGAATGTCTGCCATAACAGACAGCATATAAGAGCCAAGAAAAAACTCCAGACAGCATCAGATTTTGCCTGGTTGCCTCTTATTTATTTTCCCTGCTCTGACACTGGAAGAATCAAAAGCAGCAAGAAAGTGAGGAAGGCAAGCAAGAACAAGATAGAAAAACAGTGAAAGAAACTACATCACTACTCACCCCGTCCCTTCTCATCTTCCTTACTGCCGCTTTGCAGAAGCAAGAATCCAGCCTGAGCTAGAGGTAAGGGAGAAGATTTGAATTGCTTGAGAGATTGAAGTTTTGGTATTAAGTTAGACTGGGTTTTTTATTATCTTTTAAAAGGAATATTTATTTATTTATTTGGCTGCCTCAGGTCTTAGTTGTAGCACACAGGATCTTTGTTGCCGCACCTTTTTAGTTGCAGAATGCAGGATCTTTAGTTGTGGCATGCGGGATCTAGTTTCCTGACCAGGGATCGAACTTGGGCCCCTTGTGTTGGGAGTGCAGACTCTTAGCTACAGGCCCGTCAGGGAAGTCCCCCTTTTTTTAAAAAAAAAAAAAAATCTTTATTGGAGTATAACTGTTTTACAATGGTGTGTTTCTGCTTTACAACAAAGTGAATCAGTTATACATATACATATGTTCCCATATTTCTTCCCTCTTGTGTCATCCTCCCTCCCACCCTCCCTATCCCACCCCTTTAGGTGGTCACAAAGCACAGAGGTGATCTCCCTGTGCTATGCGGCAGCTTCCCACTAGCTATCTAATTTACATTTGGTAGTGTATATATGTCCATGCCACTCTCTCACTTCATCACAGCTTACCCTTCCCCCTCCCCATATCCTCAAGTCCATGCTCTAGTAGGTCTTTGTTTTATTCCCATCCTACCACTAATCTCTTCATGACATTTTTTTCTAAGATTCCATATATATGTGTTAGCATACGGTATTTGTTTTTCTCCTTCTGACTTACTTCACTCTGTATGACAGGCTCCAGGTCTATCCACCTCATTACAAATAACTCAGTTTCATTTCTTTTTATGGCTGAGTAATATTCCATTGTATATATGTGCCACATCTTCTTTATCCATTCATCTGTTGATGGACACTTAGGTTGCTTCCATGTCCTGGCTATTGTAAATAGAGCTGCAATGAACATTTTGGTACATGACTCTTTTTGAATTACGGTTTTCTCAGGGTATATGCCCAGTCGTGGGATTGCTGGGTCGTATGGTAGTTCTATTTGTAGTTTTTTAAGGAACCTCCATACTGTTCTCCATAGTGGCTGTATCAATTTACATTCCCACCAGCAGTGCAAGAGTGTTCCCTTTTCTCCACACCCTCTCCAGCATTTATTGTTTCTAGAGTTTTTGATGATGGCCATTCTGACCGGTGTGAGATGATATCTCATTGTAGTTTTGATTTGCATTTCTCTAATGATTAATGATATTGAGCATTCTTTCATGTGTTTGTTGGCAATCTGTATATCCTCTTTGGAGAAATGTCTATTTAGTTCTTCTGCCCATTTTTGGATTGGGTTGTTTGTTTTTTTGTTATTGAGCTGTATGAGTTGCTTATAAATTTTGGATATTAATCCTTTGTCAGTTGCTTCATTTGCAAATATTTTCTCCCATTCTGAGGGTTGTCTTTTGGTCTTGTTTATGGTATCCTTTGCTGTGCAAAAGCTTTTAAGTTTCATTAGGTCCCATTTGTTTGTTTTTATTTCCATTTCTCTAGGAGATGGGTCAAAAAGGATCTTGCTGTGATTTCTGTCATAGAGTGTTCTGCCTATGTTTTCCTCTAAGAGTTTGATAGTGTCTGGCCTTACATTTAGGTCTTTAACCCATTTTGAGTTTATTATTTTTTTTATTTTTTATTTTTTTGTGGTATGTGGGCCTCTCACTGTTGTGGCCTCTCCCGTTGCGGAGCACAGGCTCTGGACGCACAGGCTCAGCAGCCATGGCTCGTGGGCCCAGCCACTCCGCGGCATGTGGGATCTTCCCAGACCGGGGCACGAACCCGTGTCCCCTGCATCGGCAGGCGGACTCTTAACCACTAAGCCACCAGGGAAGCCTTGCGTTTATTTTTGTGTGTGGTGTTAGGGAGTGTTCTAATTTCATACTTTTACATGTAGCTGTCCAGTTTTCCCAGCACCCCTTATTGAAGAGGCTGTCTTTTCTCCACTGTATATCCTTCCCTCCTTTATCAAAGATAAGGTGACCATATGTGTGTGGGTTTATCTCTGGGCTTTCTATCCTGATTTCTGTTTTTGTGCCAGTACCATACTGTTTTGATTACTGTAGCCTTGTAGTATAGTCTGAAGTCAGGGAGCCTGATTCCTCCAGCTCCATTTTTCGTTCTCAAGATTGCTTTGGCTATTTGAGGTCTTTTGTGTTTCCATACAAATTGTGAAATTTTTTGTTCTAGTTCTGTAAAAAATGCCAGTGGTAATTTGATAGGATTTGCATTGAATCTGTAGATTGCTTTGGATAGTAGAGTCATTTTCACAATGTTGATTCTTCCAATCCAAGAACATGGTATATTTCTCCACCTATTTGTATCATCTTTAATTTCTTTCATCAGTGTCTTATAGTTTTCTGCATACAAGTCTTTTGTCTTCTTAGGTAGGTTTATTCCTAGATATTTTATTCTTTTTGTTGCAATGGTAAATGGGAGTGTTTTCTTAATTTCACTCTCAGATTTTTCATCATTAGTGTATAAGAATGCCAGAGATTTCTGTGCATTAATTTTGTATCCTGCAACTTTACCAAATTCATTGATTAGCTCTAGTAGTTTTCTGGTAGCATCCTTAGGATTCTCTATGTATAGTATCATGTCATTTGCAAACAGTGACAGCTTTACTTCTTCTTTTCCTATTTGGATTCCTTTTATTTCTTTTTCTTTCTCTGATTGCTGTGGCTAGAACTTCCAAAACTATGTTGAATAATAGTTGTGAGAGTGGGCAACCGTGTCTTGTTCCTGATCTTAGTGGAAATGGTTTCAGTTTTTCACCATTGAGAACAATGCTGGCTGTGGGTTTGTCATATATGGCCTTTATTATGTTGAGGAAAGTTCCCTCTGTGCCTACTTTCTGCAGGGTTTTGATCATAAATGGGTGTTGAATTTTGTCAAACGCTTTCTCTGCATCTGTTGAGATGATCATATGGTTTTTCTCCTTCAGTTTGTTGATATGGTGTATCATGTTGATTGTTTGGCGTATATTGAAGAATCCTTGCATTCCTGGAATAAACCCCACTTGATCATGGTGTATGATCCTTTTAATGTGCTGTTGGATTCTGTTTGCTAGTATTTTGTTGAGGATTTTTGCATCTATGTTCATCAGTGATATTGGCCTGTAGTTTTCTTTCTTTGTGACGTCTTTGTCTGGTTTTGGTATCAGGGTGATGGTGGCCTCATAGAATGAGTTTGGGAGTATTCCTCCCTCTGCTATCTTTTGGAAGAGTTTGAGAAAGATAGGTGTTAGCTCTTCTCTAAATGTTTGATAGAATTCGCCTGTGAAGCCATCTGGTCCTGGGCTTTTGTTTGTTGGAAGATTTTTAATCACAGTTTCAATTTCAGTGCTTGTAATTGGTCTGTTAATATTTTCTATTTCTTCCTGGTTCAGTCTTGGCAGCTTGTGCATTTCAAGAATTTGTCCATTTCTTCCAGGTTGTCCATTTTATTGGCATACAGTTACTTGTAGTTATCTCTAATAATCTTTTGTATTTCTGCAGTGTCAGTTGTTACATCTCCTTTTTCATTTCGAATTCTATTGATTTGAGTCTTCTCCCTTTTTTTCTTGATGAGTCTGGCTAATGGCTTATCAATTTTATTTATCTTCTCAAAGAACCAGCTTTTAGTTTTATTGATCTTTGCTATTGTTTCCTTCATTTCTTTTTCATTTATTTCTGATCTGATCTTTATGATTTCTTTCCTTCTGCTAAATTTGGGGGTTTTTTGTTCTTCTTTCTCTAATTGCTTTAGGTGCAAAGTTAGGTTGTTTATTCGAGATGCTTCCTGTTTCTTAAGGTATGATTGTATTGCTATAAACTTCCCTCTTAGAATTGCTTTTGCTGTATCCCATAGGTTTTGGGTCGTCGTGTCTCCAGTGTCATTTGTTTCTAAGTATTTTTTGATTTCCTCTTTGATTTCTTCAGTGATCACTTCGTTATTAAGTAGTGTATTGTTTAGCCTCCATGTGTTTGTATTTTTTACAGATCTTTTCCTGTAATTGATGTCTAGTCTCATAGCTTTGTGTTCAGAAAAGATACTTGATACGATTTCAATTTTCTTAAATTTACCAGGGCCAGATTTGTGACCCGATATATGATCTATCCTGGAGAATGTTCCATGAGCACTTGGGAAAATGTGTATTCTGTTGTTTTTGGATGGAATGTCCTACAAATATCAATTAAGTCCATCTTGTGTAATGTATCATTTAAAGCTTGTGTTTCCTTATTTATTTTCATTTTGGATGATCTGTCCATTGGTGAAAGTGGAGTGTTAAAGTCCGCTACTATGATTGTGTTACTGTCAATTTCCCCTTTTATGGCTGTTAGTATTTGCCTTATGTATTGAGGTGCTCCTGTGTTGGGTGCATAAATATTTACAATTGCTATATCTTCTTCATGGATCGATCCCTTGATCATTATGTAGTGTTCTTCTTTGTCTCTTGTAATAGTTTCTATTTTAAAATCTATTTTGTCTGATATGAGAATTGCTACTCCAGCTTTCTTCTGATTTCCATTTGCATGGAATATCTTTTTCCATCCCCTCACTTTCAGTCTGTATGTGTCCCTAGGTCTGAAGTGGGTCTCTTGTAGACAGCATATATATGGGTCTTATTTTTGTATCCATTCAGCCAGTCTGTGTCTTTTAGTGGGAGCATTTAATCCATTTACATTTAAGGTAATTATCGATATGTATGTTTCTATTACCATTTGCTTAATTGTTTTGGGTTTGTTATTGTAGGTCTTTTCCTTCTCTTGTGTTTCTTGCCTAGAGAAGTTCCTTTAGCATTTGTTGTAAAGCTGGTTTGGTGGTGCTGAACTCTGTCAGCTTTTGCTTGCCTGTAAAGCTTTTAATTTCTTCATCAAATCTGAATGAGATCCTTGCTGGGTAGAGTAATCTTGGTTGTAGGTTTTTTTTCCTTCATCACTTTAAATGTGTCTTGCCACTCCCTTCTGGCTTGTAGAGTTTGTGCTGAAAGATCAGCTGTTAACCTTATGGGGATTCCCTTGTGTGTTATTTGTTGTTTTTCCCTTGCTGCTTTTAATATGTTTTCTTTGTATTTAATTTTTGACAGTTTGATTATTATGTGTCTTGGCGTGTTTATTCTTGGGTTTATCCTGTATGGGACTCTCTGTGCTTCCTGGACTTGATTGACTATTTCCTTTCCTATATTAGGGAAGTTTTCAACTATAATCTTTTCAAATATTTTCTCAGTCCCTTTCTTTTTCTCTTCTTCTTCTGGGACCCGTATAATTCGAATGTTGGTGCGTTTAATGTTGTCCCAGAGGTCTCTGAGACTGTCCTCAGTTCTTTTCATTCTTTTTTCTTTATTTTGCTCTGCAGTAGTTATTTCCACTATTTTATCTTCCAGGTTACTTATCTGTTCTTCTGCCTCAGTTATTCTGCTATTGATCCTATCTAGAGTATTTTTCATTTCATTTACTGTGCTGCTTATCGTTGCTTGCTTCTTCTTTATTTCTTCTAGGTCCTTGGTAACTGTTTTTTGCAATTTGTCTATTCTATTTCCAAGATTTTGAATCATCTTTACTATCATTATTCTGAATTCTTTTTCAGGTAGACTGCCTATTTCCTCTTCATTTGTTAGGTCTGGTGGGTTTTTACCTTGCTCCTTCATCTGCTGTGTGTTTTTCTGTCTTTTCATTTTGCTTATCTTATTGTGTTTGGGGTCTCCTTTTTGAAGGCTGCAGGTTCATAGTTCCTGTTGTTTTTGGTGGCTGTCCCCAGTGGCTAAGGTTGGTTCAGTGGGTTGAGTAGGTTTCCTGGTTCGGGGGACTAGTGCCTGTGTTCTGGTGGATGAGGCTGGATCTTGTCTTTCTGGTGGGCAGGTCCACGTCTGGTGGTGTGTTTGGGGATGTTGGTAGCCTTATGATTTTAGGCAGCCTCTCTGCTAATGGATGGGGCTGTAGTCCTGTCTTGCTATTTGTTGGGCATTAGGGTGTCCAGCACTGTTCATTGCTGGTCCTTGAGTGAAGCTGGGTCTTGGTGTTGAGATGGAGATCTCTGGGAGATTTTCGCCGTTTGATATTGCGTGGAGCTGGGAGGTCTCTTGTGGACCAGTGTTCTGAGGTTGGTTCTCCCACCTCAGAGACACAGCCCTGACGCCTGGCTGGAGCGCCAAGAGCCTTTAATCCACACGGCTCAAAATAAAAGGGAGAAAAAATAGAAAGGAAGGGAGGGAGGAAGGAGCAAAGGAAGGAAGAAATGAAGGAAGGAAGAAAGCAAGAAAGGAAGGAAGGGAGGAAGGAAGAGAGGAAGGAAGGGAGGAAGGAAGGGAAGAAGAAAGAAAGGGAGGAAGAAAGGAAGAAAGAAAGGAAGAAGACAAAATAAAGTAGGATAAAATATAGTTATTAAAATAAAAAATAATTATTAAGAAGAAAAATTTCTATTAATAAAAAAACGGGTCGGTCTAACCCTAGGACAAATGGTGAAAGCAAAGCTATACAGACAAAATCTCACACAGCAGCACACACATACACACTCACAAAAAGAAAAAAAGGGGAAAATAATAGTATATCTTGCTCCCAAAGTCCACCTCCTCAACTTGGGATATTTCGCTGTTTATTCAGGTTTTCCACAGATGCAGGGCACTTCAAGTTGATTGTGGAGTTTTAATCCGCTGCTTCTGAGGCTGCTGGGAGAGACCCTCCCCCTCTCCTCTTTGTTCGCACAGCTTATGGGGTTCAGCTTTGGACTTGGTCCCGCCTCTGCGTGTAGGTCGTCCGAGGGCGTCTGCCCTTCGCTCAGACAGGATGGGGTTAAAGGAGCAGCTGATTCGGGGGCTCTGGCACAGGCCTGGGGGAGGGAGGGGCATGGATGCGGGGCGAGCCTGCGGTGGCAGAGGCTGGCGTGACGCTGCACCGGCCCAAGGCGCGCCGAGCGTTCTCCCGGGGAAGCTGTCCCTGGATCCCGGGACCCCGGCAGTGGTGGGCTGCACAGGCTCCCGGGAGGGGCGGTGTGGAGAGTGACCTGTGCTCGCACACAGGCCTGTTGGTGGCGGCGAAAGCAGCAGCAACCCTAGCGTCCCACACCCGTCTCTGGTGTCAGCGCCCGTTTCTGGAGCTCCTTTACGCGGTGCCCTTAGAGGAAGCGAAGAGGCAAGAAAAAGTCTCTTGTCTCTTCGGTAGCTCCGCGCCCGTTTCTGGAGCTCCTTTAAGCGGCGCGCTTAAACCCCTCTCGTCGTGCACCAGGAATCAAAGAGGGAAGAAAAGGTCTCTTGCCTCTTGGGGACTCCCTCCCGGCTAGCCGTGGTGCACTAACCCCTTCAGGCTGTTTTCTCTCTGCCAACTCCAGACCTTTCCCTGGGATCCCACTGAAGCCCGAGCCTCAGGTCCCAGCCCCCGCCCACCCCGGCCGGTGAACACACAAGCCTCTCGGGCTAGTGAGCGCTGGTCGGCACCGATCCTCTGTGCGGGAATCTCTCCGCTTTGCCCTCCGCACCCTGTTGCTGGGCTCTCCTCCCCAGCTCCGGAGCTTCCCCCTCCGCCACCTGCAGCCTCCGCCCATGAAGGGGCTGCTAGTGTGTGGGAACCTTTCCTCCTTCACGGCTCCCTCCCACTGGTGCATTTGTCTCTGTTTATTTTTTCTTTTGCCCTACCCGGGTACGTGGGGAGTTTCTTGCCTTTTGGGAGGTCTGAGGTCTTCTGTCAGCGTTCGGTGGGTGTTCTATAGGAGAATCCACATGTAGATGTATTTCTGATGTATCTGTGAGGAGGAAGGTGATCTCCGAGTCTTACTCTTACGCCATCTGCCATCTTTTCGCCTGTCTTCCCGGTTTTTTATTATCTTAAAAAATGGGTGGAACTGCCAAGAGATCTGAGATCAATATTAATTCAGGGACAAGGAATATCCCAGAAAGTCTCTTTGGTCATCAGTGGAGAAAAGTAAGTTATTTCCTTTTTGCATTCCCTTGAGACTATCACATTTAATAAATATATAGATAGAGATAGATAAATATAGATATCTTGTATATATCATGTGTAAGACTATTAAAAATATAAAATGCAAAAAAAATTACATTGCATATAAGATGATAGAGCAGAATGACAGAAAGAAGAAAATGTCCCTGAAAAATGCCCATATGCTTGCTTGAGATTTCCCCTGTTTTTTTTTTTTTTTAATTTTTATAAATTTACTTATTTACTTTTGGCTGTGTTGAGTCTTAGTTGTTTCGCGCAGGCTTTCTCTAGTTGCGGTGAGCAGGAGCTACTCTTCGTTGTGGTGGGCGGGCCTCTCATCTCACTGGTGTCTCTTGTTGTGGAACACGGGCTCTAGGCTCTAGGTGCATGCACTTCAGTAGTTGTGGCTCGCAGGCTTTAGAGCACAGGCTCAGTAGTTGTGGTGCACAGGCTTAGTTGCTCTGAGGCATGTGGGATCTTCCCGGACCGGGGCACGAACCCGTGTCTCCTGCATCGGCAGGCTGATTCTTAACCACTGTACCACGAGGGGAGTCCTCCCCTGTTCTTCTGAAAGCCATTTGCATCTGGGAACGAAACTGGGCGGAGGGATGAAGCTCTGGGGAAGAAGAGGCCTGCTCCAGCTCAGGTTGCTCCCCAGGCCTGGGGGCTCCCATTTGTGGTATAATCTTAACAAGTTGATGAATGAAGCTATTCTTCTGTCCTCAGAAGCTAATTGGGACCTGGAAGGAACCCTGAGGCATTAGGGTACCTGAATTTAATTGGGCAGTTTCAGCTCACTGGCCCCATCTCTCTACTATGCTGTGGGGCGTTCATTCAGACTTCGAAAGGCCCAGGAGGTCATTAACTTTTTTTTTTCTTTTAAAGGAATGGTTTTCTTTTTTTCTTTTCTTTTTTTTTTTTGGCTGTGTCGGGTCTTAGTTGCGACATGTGGGATCTTTGTCTCAGCATGTAGGAACTGTGGTGCACGGGCTTCTCTCTAATTGTGGTGCTCGGGCTCCATGACACGTGGGCTCTCTAGTTGTGGCGTGCGGGTTTATTTGCCCCGCTGCAT